>NC_058033.1:7132700-7437700 GCF_019176455.1 Solea senegalensis
CACAGATGCCGTGGGTCTGGCTGCGGCGTCGACCGTGCAGCGTTTCACGCGCTTCCTAACTTCACCTCCCTCCAGGTACAAAAAACAAAAACAAAAGAAGGACGATAATGGCTGACGTCCACATCTGTGGGCCATTCGGGGGTTTTAATGAGCAGGAGAGCTGAGTATGAATGGACAAGCGGCGACTTTAACTAGCTGCCTCTGCCATTAAAGACCCGAGGGGCAACTATGTTACCAAACACAATGGCCTCAGTACCACGACACTGTGTCTCTATACACTGCAGCCTCCACACTGACGCCGTTTTATTAAAAATCAGGCATAAATAAGACACATCCTACACTTAAAACAAGTCAAATGAATGTACATTATACTGTATTTTAAAAACAACACTGAAGTTTGTACACCACTCGCTCTCCCGAACCAAAGTCCATAGAGAAAATCAATGATTTTAGCTCACAGGGACACAGGAGCTGCTGGTCTACTGCTGCCTCGTGTGGTCACTTTGTGTCACTGAGGGAAATCTGAACAAAAGCCGAATTTTACAGTGGATCGACGTCTCCTGTGTGCTGTGATGTTAAAATTGATAATTTTCTCGATGGACTTTGGTGCGGGAGAGCGCTGGGGTTACAACATGACACAAATCTTAGTTTTTCCCATACACAATTATACATATACTTTAGTATTAATACTTAATACTATAGTTATATCATTTATCATTATAAAACTTGAACTTACATACTTCTAGAAATGTAATAATCTTAATTCATAAAGCATTATTCAAAGATAAGATAAGGTAAGATAAAATAAGACAAGGTATGGTAAGATAAGATAAGATAAGATAAGATAAGATAAGATAAGATAAGTCAAGATGCTGTTGCCTCCCTGGCGATAAATTCTGTTTACAAATCTGAGCAGTAATGGTAACGCGGCCTCTGTTTGGTATTAAAAGTGTTAAAAATGCTTTTAGAGAAGTGGAACTGTTTCTCAGGGTCAAACCTTTATGCCCGTGTTTTGACTGTCAGCCTCTCTAAAGCCTCTGGGGCGAGTGTCTGACACTGAGCAGCCACCCTCTGTTAAATCTGCTGCTGTGAAATCATTAGAGGCCGAACCTGCCGGTGGTCCTGCCTGCAGTGTGTGTGTGTGTGTGTGTGTGTAAGTGGGAGGTATGGTCCATGCTTAAGTATAAAGTAAAGGGTCACCATGGATAAGTAAGAAAAGCTATTTCTTTGTTCAGATGCTTTCTACAATCCATATATTGTTTCTTTCAAAGTTAAAAGAAAAAAAAAACTGTTCAAATCTGCTGTAACTAAATATTTCAAACTTATTAATAAAACTGAAAATGAAATAATAATAATAGTAACAATATAACAATAACAATAACAATAATAATAATAATAATATAATAGTTAATAATCATACAATAATACATGTTGTTGTTGTTTATTCATATATAGAGACTAAATAAAGGAAATGTAAATAAAATACTGTTATTAGTTAAAAAAATAAAGAATTAGTTAAGACTAATTATTTCAGTTCATTTAAACAAATGTTATCAAGTTATATGGACACTAATTCACCAATTCTGAGGTGATTTTGATTTCATCAAAAATATCATTTAGTGACACGAAAAAAAAGAATTGGGTTTGGGTTCATTTAAACTAAAGTGTGCAGCTTATGAGAAGAAAAGAGCTTCTATTATCATTATTATTATAGAATTCTATCGTCAGAATATTTTAGAATGTGTTGACATCTCTATGGCAACACAGCCGGACCTTTATATTTAAGTTTTAATCCAAAAACTCAAGGCTTCGCAGTTTTCGACACTCAGAACTTTCAACAATAAATGTGGCTTTAAGACTATTACTTGACATTGTAGAAATCAAGAAAGTTTAATGTTAAATGTTATATTTGGCCTTTTTATAAAAATCATTAATATATAATTTAGGGTTTTCACAGGAGGATTTTTTATTCATTTTAACTGGGCCACAACATTCTTTTGTATGTACGTATATATATATATGTACATACAAAAGAATGTTGTACAAAATAACCACCACTTAAGAGCTGATATATACACATATATATATATATATATATATATATATATACATATGTAAGGCTCATTCACAGGTTATGAAAAACATAGTATGTCATTTTACTGAATAAAATGTTGGGTTTTTATGATCATTATTCCCCTTCCCCTGCATCTCAGTGATAAATGTTGTACTTTTGCTCCAAAAATCACATTTTATTCAATCTGACGTCCACTTTTTTGCATCTTTATCGTGTTTAAATCTCTGATTTTTAGTTTTTATCTGACTGCTGTTGATCTATATAACTGTAAAAAAGCGAGATTTCCTTCTTAGGGAAGAGCAGGATTACATGTATATATCTACACATATAAACAGTGTCTGATTTGTACTGTTAAACTGTTAAACTGTGTCCAGATGATTTGTCAAATAAACAAAAGAAAAAAAAAGGGAGACACTGAGAGAAAGTGTTGGAGTTTATGTGTTTTCTTTGTTTTGGGGCCTTGTCACTGTCACCTTGCCTCTCCACATTCCAGCCGCCTCGCTCTTATCTTTATGGGCTGAGGAACGGCCGGAGTTACAGGACGCTTTCTGGAGCTCTGAGACGCACATCTGAGGAGTGAGGAGAGGAAAAAAAAGAAAAGGCCCAGAGAGCAGACGTCGACGACCGACGCTTATCAACGGACAGATGAGAGGAGAGAGGACAATAAGACAGAAGACGTGGACGCAGAGGAGAATCAAAAGAAAGAAGAAAGAGAAACGAGGCTGCAGTAAAAGTCAATGATGTGGTTAAAAACACAATAAACGCTCTGAGAGTCTGTTTCTGCCAATTCTTTAGATTAAAATCATCCCAAACTGTACACAGTCAAATCTGCAGAGATTAATGTATGAATTCAGATTAAATCCTAAACTCTTTTAGTAATAAAGTAACACTAAGAGAGAAACATACACACTTAAACTTAAACTATTTTAGTGTAGTGTTTTAGAGTTAAGGGAGTTGTTGTAAGTTTAATCACTGAATCTAAAACAATGCAAACATCAACTCAAATTAAATGTTTTTACCACAACTTTACTCATCAACTGCAAAATTGTGATTTAAAAGTAGAAGGAAAATAAGCTTTGTTTCTGGGATTTTTTCTTATTTGTTTTGCCTAAAAAAGATATGAAAATAATCTTTGCACTATAAGAAATAATACAATTTTAAGAAAACTTTTTTTGCATGTGATAAATAACCTTTTTCTAAAATTTTGGACAGGGTATTTTCTTCTTAAATCAAGAAAATGTAAATGAAATGTTGAAATTCTCTTTCACTGACCAGTGAAAATATGAGAATATTACAAGGTACAAATTGGAGAATTCTACCTTTTTTTGATCATTTGTTTTACTTCATGTTGACAATGTAAACAATTCTAACCAGTCTATGTTGATCGTAAATGACGTGAAAAGTGAAAGTTATTTTACAAACTACACACACGTGTACATCTATGTATTCTCCGTATGATAAACACTCGGGGGCCAAGTGAGTGGCATCATTGTAGAGTTCATTGTAGAGCTCTTCAGCACGTCTGATCATAACGCTTGTCACCATCGTAGAGCTCATCGCTATCGTAGAGCTCATCGCTATCGTAGAGCTCATCAACATCGTAGAGCTTGTCATCATCGTAGAGCTTGTCATTATTGTAGAGCTCATCATTATGGTAGAGCTCATCATCATAGAACTTGTCACCATCATTGAGCTTGTCATTATCTTAGAGCTCGTCACCAACGTAGAGTCCGTCATCATCGTAGAGCTCATTATTATCGTAGAGCTCATCATTATCATAGAGCTCGTCACCAAATAGAGTCTGTCATCGCAGAGTTTGTCACCATCGCACAGCTCGTCATCATAGAACTTGTCATTATTGTAGAGCTCATCGCAGAGATCTTCAGCACATCTTTGTATAACTAGTGATGATCATAGAGCTCATCATCATCATCGTCATCAAGCGGGAGTTGAGATTCTCTTGGGCGACATTACGACATAAAGATCCCGGCAAAGGTTCACGTCATGTTTAGCATCGACGTGACCACATTTCGTCCACATTTCCCAGAATGAGGAGGAGGAGCTAGCACGTTTCAGTCTGCGTGATGGGGCTTTAATTAGCTGGTGCGTGATGAGGGTATACATCCACGCGTACGTGTACGTTTTTCTCCGTATCATAAACACTTGGGGGGGGCGAGTGAGTGACCTCACGGCCCCGCGGCTTTGAATATTTGTTTGGAAACGTGGAGTAGAGGGCATGCACTCTGAAGAGAAGGGAAGCGGCGAGTCTATTGAAAAATCTACATGATGACACAAACAATTATGAGGAGAATTCATAACACGGCCAAGATGGCTCCGTATGACCTATTTTGGATGTTTCCCCTGGCAGAGCAGGAACAGGAGGAATAGGAGGAGGAGGAGGTAAGGAGAAGAGAGTGAGAGATGACTGGAGTTTATTGGGGTTGAAAGCAAAATATGAAGAGACTATTATGGCTGCCCAGGTCTTTCAGCACCTCCAGCGATAGCAAGTGAGCGGGGAAGACAAAAAAAAAACCTGGGAAAAGGGAAAGAGATCAAAAAGAGGGAAGGTTTTGGTTAAAGGTCTGAGGAAATTGAAGGAACGAAGTGGAGGAGAAAGTGACAGAGGGAGAAATGGAGTAAGGAGATGGAGGGAGGAGGAGGATGACGCGTATTGTATTTCATCTCTGCGTAGTGGACGTCTTAATCAACAGTGTCAGGTTTTCTTTCTGGAGGCCGCATGGTGTTTTTCACGCTGACAGCGAAGGTAACGTGTGAGTGGCAAACAGAACTGAGATGACGAGGAAGAGGAGGAGGAGGAGGAGGAAGAAGTGTCTTTGGTCTGTAACGTTTTGAAATACACAGACAAAGTCAATCACCTGCTGCAGCGTCCTGTAAACAAATAAAGCTGGGGTTTGAAGCGGCAGAGATGTTTCTGTCTTTGTGAGATTAAATAAACGCTGAAGAACAAAGATGAAGACTTCAATTAAATTAAAGGTCCAGAGTGTAAGAATTAGTGACATCTGTTGGTGAGACTGCAGAATGTAACATGTCAGTAAACGACAGTGGCTTTCATATTATCATCATCGTAGAGCACGTCATCGTAGAGCACGTCATCGCAGAGCTCGTCATTATTGTAGAGCTCGTCATCATGTTAGAGCTCGTCATCATGTTAGAGCTCGTCATCGTAGAGCTCGTCATTATTGTAGAGCTCGTCATCGAAGAGCTCGTTGTTATTGTAGGGCTTGTTATAATAGAGCAAGTCATCGTTGAGCTTATATTGTCGTAGAGCTTGCAATCATCAAAGAGCTCATCATCGTAGAGCTTGTTATTATTGTAGAGCTCATCATCATCATACAGCTCATCGTAGATCTCGTCCTTATTGTAGACCTCGTTATTATAGAGCTTGTCATCGTTGAGCTTATATTGTCGTAGAGCCTGTAATCATCAAAGACCTTGTCATTATTGTAGATCTTGTCATTGTACATCTCGTTGTCATTGTAGAGCTCATCATCATTGTAGAGCTCATCATCATGGTAGAGCTTGTCATTGTAGATCTTGTCATTGTAGAGCTCATCATCATCGTAGAGCTCGTCATTGTAGAGCTTGTCATCATCGTAGAGCTTGTCATTGTAGAACTCATCGCCATCATAGAGCTCGTCATCTCAAAAACTGAAACATTAAAGTTTTGTATCGTATCAGCTCTTTCTCCACATGTTTTGAGAGCTCTAAAATGAAAAACAGGTCACAGGTTTTTTTCGCGTAAACAACCACCTCAGGAAAACCATGATATCATGTCATGTTTTGTTTGTTTTATACTCATGCTTCACATCCTCTGTTACGTGTATTTCTGTGGCAGCATTACAGCGCCACATACAGACCTGGCATATATACTGCAGTGTTTAAGAAGGAAGAAAGGTGCGTAAGGTTGTTATAGTGACGGATTAAAAAATCTGATTTCCTGTGTTCAAAAAATCTATATATACACAAAAAAACCCAGTCTGAGCCATGTGATGTTCAGGTGCCAAATCTTTATTATTTCAGATGACACACACATATCACAACAATTTGATTAGCTCTAGATAGAGTGTTGATAAATCATGATCATTCTCATAAATAGAGTTTGGTGTCACTTTAAATGTCATATTTCCTTCATTTCATCTGACTTTTCTGTGTTTTTGTCAAAAAGTGCAAATCCTGTGAGGCGCTTTATTTTGAAAAGTGCACAAATATTTCTCTTTTTTTATATTTAAAAAACATTGCTTGTGCAGAATATTAAAGTCGTGATCTCTCTCTCTCTCTCTCTCTCTCTCTCTCTCTCTTCAGGTTGTTAAATTAATGACGCGTTTAAAGTGAAAGCAGCAGTTTTAAGTGTTGGAGCTGCACCAGGTCATGTTAAACCTCTTGGCTAATTTAAACTACAACCATGCATTTTATGAGTCAGTCACCTTTTTCTTTTCTTTTCTTTTTACTTTAACATTTAAAGCAGATTCAAAGGTAAAACACATTTTTTTAAAAAGTGAAAATCGTGCGTTATATATTTAATTAACGCTTGAAATATGACATCAGCAGAGAGATATGTATGTAAGTAAATATATACAGTATATACGTATATATGTATATATAAATACAGAAGTTAAAAAGATTTAAATAAAGTTGAAAAATACAGATGTATTTATTTATTTATTTCTGTTACACATTTAATTGAATTACTTTGATGTTATATTATTACATTACATTTTAATTCCCTTCATTTGATTTAATCTTCGCACCCTGACACTTATTTATCCTAATTTTGTTCTGACTGTTTTTTAAAGCAGCAAAAACGCCTTGTTTGTTAAAACCCGGTAAAAAAAAGAAGAAATAACCCAGATTCTGAAGAATATTAGACAAAAAGTACTGATTTCATGTGAAGAAATGTCAGTTTATATGAAAATACAGTGACAGATTCTTTTGTTAAATAACGAGACTTAAAGAAAAATGATTGTGTGAAAAGTGTCGCGGCGTGTAAACAACAGTGAACAGAGCAGCGGCTTTTTATGGAATAACATGGACATGGAACTCTGCTGCTGCTGCCGTAAAGTGACACCTCCTGATTTATGGCTGTATTTAGATAAGACGCGGTCGTAAATGGTTTCTAAATAGCGTCAAGGTCACGCATGTAATGGGATAATGTTTTTTTCGGCTGATGGAGATAAGATGATGTGGTTAAGTGTGCGCGCGGAATTAATGCAGTTAACGGAGTTTCTGTTTTAGCACAACCAAAAAAATGATGTATATGTATAAATATATGACATATAAACGATGTTTATTATTGTTGTTGTTTCTGGTGAAGGAGAGGTGGATAAAACCACTCTGATTAAGTTCCTTCAACAAAAAAAGAGAAGAAAACATGACGCGTTTCAGAAAATATGAGAATTAAATATATATTAAAATGATAACAGGTGAGGTAATGAGCGTTGGACAGGAAACTGAAAAATACTATTATATTTCCTAATCTGTGCACAGAATCATGCGTTCTGCTCTTTTTTTATTTCGTTCTTTTAAAAGAAACAAGACTGAAATTAATATTTTCAATTTTTTTACTGTGACAAAATATACGAGGCGATATTTACGTCTAATCTTATATTATAATATATTATACATTTGACTGTATTGTCATTTGTCAACATCAAGAATCTTTGGAATATTTGTTCTCGTTGGAAAATCAATCTGTGCGCATTTTTGTAATTTTTCTGCTTTTAAATCTCCCGCTTCTGTTTGACAACATTTTATGTTTCTCACATAATTTACCTTGATTTAATCAATGTCCTGATTATTTCATGCACCGGGTCGCAGCAGCGCACATAGTTTACCCGATTTATGTCCCCAAAACCTGCGTAAATCCCGTGCGCAATACATCTCCAAAACTAAACGGCAACAATAAAACGTAGTTAAATAAATGAAATATTTGTTTTTCATAATATATGTACAACGCACACACACACACACACACACATGTACACGTACATACACACACAGACACACACACACACACACACACACACACACACACACGAGCCTCTCCAAACATATAATCCTGCTGCGTAATGCTGGGAAAAAAATTTAAACCAAAACATTATTATCATCATCATCACTTGGATTTAATAAATGCGATTATTATTTCATTCACTGCATTTAACTCCAACAACACACATCATTTAGCAGGCAACGGTGTCTTAATACACGCCGAAATCCCGTGTGCGTAAAACCGTGCGTAAAACCTCACCGAAACTAAACGACGAAAACCAGAAGTGCTTCAAAAACCTGACACAGTTATACCACTTTTTCTTTTCTTTTTCTTTTTTTTTTTTTCATATGTGTACATCTGTGTTACCACACACACACGCACGCACGCACACAGATGTTTGGTGCTCGTGCGCCTGCCCCTCAGACTGCGGCACCATGGCGCGCATGTTATTCCAAAACTCTCCAGACTTTCTCCTCCCACTCCGCGGCCGCTCGCCTCTCCATTGGCTGCGTCCTCTCCGCTGCGCACATGCAGACCATATAAACCTGAGGATCTCACACCTTCGCCGGGGTCAAATTTCTTGGGCAAAAATCAGAGCAGCCTCTTCTTCGCCGAGGAAGCGACAGCGCGAGACTGAAACTCGAGTGGAGCGGACTTTCGTCGTCTGTTTCTCAGGAATTATGAACTTTTCGCGGCCTGTTTGGCCTCAGCTGAAAAGCGACGATGGTTGAGTTGGTTTCGTTTTTTTTAAAGGGAATAAACAGGTTCGCTTAAGTCTTGGATGCGACGTGGTTTTGCAGCACCAGCAGCAGTAGAGAGAGAGAGAGACCCGGGCCCACGGACAACACCGCATCCGCTCCCCCGCTCAACATGAACCTGATCGGGGGTTACCAGCACCACCACCACCTCATGCACGAGCCCTTCCCGTTCGTGCACCAGCGGTGTCACCAGGACGCGCCGTACTTCCAGAGCTGGGTGGTGAACCACCACGGGGACGTGCCACAGGATTTCCACCACGTCCAGGCGCCGTACGCGGCCGCGGAGCTCGGCGCGCCCGGAGCCGCCGCGCACGACCCGCGGCTGGTGGAGGGGCTCCAGGCGGGCATGGGAAAGCGCAGGGCGTCAGGGCCGAAGAAGGAGCGCCGCAGGACGGAGAGCATCAACACGGCCTTCGCGGAGCTGCGGGAGTGCATCCCCAACGTCCCCGCGGACACCAAATTGTCCAAAATCAAAACTTTACGCCTGGCGACGAGTTACATCGCCTACTTGATGGACGTGCTGGCCAAAGACTCCGGCGAGACGGAGGGATTTAAGGCCGAGATTAAAAAATTTGAAAACCGGGATATGAAAAGGAAGCGAGAGCTGGTGAGTAAAAAAAAAACAATCCTGTATGATCCATAGCCCCTTTACATTTGTGACCAACGTAGGTTGTACATTTGAGGATTTAAACATTTCATTCAAATGTGATTTAATGAACCAAATAAACCAACATAATCCTTAATCCCTTAGATTTTGACGATGTCGGTGGAAATATGATCATTTCAAAATGTGTATTGTCATTTATTAGAAACAAAGTTTGTTTTTATTCAAACTTCATAAACCACATAATCCCGTATAATCCTTAATCCCGTACATTTGTAATTTTATAGTAGGTGGAAATTTGAGGATTTCATAACTTTTATTCTCATTTACTGAAATGAGAATAAAACTAATTTTTTTAAACTAATTTTTAAAATCATGATTTCATGAGCCAAATAATCCCGTATAATCCTAAATCCCTTACATTTGTAACGTTACGGAAATTTGATGATGTCTCAATGTTTATTGTCATTAAGTGAAAACAAAGTAGGCTATGTGTTTTGTTCAAACACATTTTCCTGAACCAATAATCTTTAATAATCCATAATCCATTATATTTGTACCTTTAATGTAGGTGGAGGTTTGAGGGTCTCAAAACTTCATTTATTTGTTTTTATTCAAATAAAATTTAAACCATGAACCGCGAGGGATTCGTGCGCAAAAACCGTAATCCTGTAATCCGAATCTATTTATCTATTTGCAAATTAAATAAAAACAATTTTTGTCTGGGTTATTTGGATTGTCTTTTAATTTAATTTTGAAATGTACTTCATGTACTTCACTAAAGCAAAGAAAGAAACCCCATAATGTGAATAAAAAGGAGCAGAAGGAAGAATAATCGTATATTACTAACGATTCTGAACAGAACCTAATTGAAATGTATCAACAGGCACACGTGTAATCCAGATTATGCGGGTTTGTGTGTGACATGCGCTCTTATTTTTGTAATTTATGTGCTGCGCTGTAATCACACAGCGAAACCAAAGCCAAACCTCACTGGAAAAAAATCTGTGTTTTTAGACTCAGCTCTGAACATTTAAGGCCCTTAAATCTTTACTCACACACACACACACACACACACACACACACACACACACACACACACACACACACACACACACACACACTCACACACACTCACAAACGCGGCAAACAACAAAAACAGCTCATGCATAAAGTATTTCCAGCTGCTGAAAACAACTCATACATCATTATATATATATGTATATGTATATATATATATATATATATATATATACATATATATATGTATATATATATACATACATATATATATAGACATATATATAGATAGATATATACATATGAGCAAGAACACACTGTTTTCATTATATGACATCATGTCTCCATATGTTCAAATATATGCATTAAGTATTTCTATCTTTATTTCATTTATTTATTTCGGTTCAATAAGAACACACATTTAGAGCCTCAACTGGACAATAAAGTGTTTATTAATAATTAAATAGGTGATAACATTTATAATACAATAAGGTAAAGATTGATTGTTGCTCATTTTTATTTTCTTTTGTGGTCAATTAAAATAGTTTTTATCATAATAAACAATCTAGAATATACTCTTCCTAATGTATGTATTTTAACTGAAAATAATGTTAATCATCTAAAATTATCAGATGAATTCTGATAATGATCTAGAGGTGTTTGGATAAACAAATTGTTTTTGTAATGCTAAAATAATATTGCTTTGTGTTTATTTCCATTTTCTTTACACTAAAATGAGCCCGTGCACACATGTAATGTCACGTGATTATTTTTAATTCAGTCTTTGTCGTCGGATTCAAATACATTTAAAGCAAATTATGAATTATGATTCTACATTTGCTACATTGTGTAACATTTGTGTGTGTGTGTGTGTTTGGGTGTAGACCGACGGTCTGCAGGATTCTTTAGGAGCAGAGAAGAAGGTCAAAGGTCGCACCGGTTGGCCGCAGCAGGTTTGGGCGCTGGAGCTCAACCAGTGACGTCATCATCATCATCATCATCATCGAAGCTTCTTCATGGACTCCAGAATCAGATAAACAAACAAAAACAAACAAACACAAACCACTGACTGACTGAGCGCGTGGACGCACCGCTGTGCTCGCGTGCACTGACGCGACGCGCGACACGGAGAGAAAAAATGAGAGGACGAGCGCGCGGACTCCTTTTCTGTCGTTGTTGTTGTTGTTGTTTTTTCCCTTTTTATTTTGCTTTTTTCCCCCCCTCCTGGTGGGTGTGGTTTCTGTGAGTGGACACACACACACACACATACACACACACACCTAAAAAAAAGAACGTGTTATTATTTTACCAACCATTGATTATCGATACGTTTTAAACATGAAGTCATTGTCATTGTAATCAATAATTATATAATTATTACATTTAATTTCACATAATTCCAGCCTGTAAAGTAAAATACATGATTGTATTGTATTATATTATATTATGTTTATAATACATCTCTGTCGCCTCGTGCGGCAGATTTGTGTCCAAGCAGAAAGCAGCAGAAATCACGCGCTCAGGTATTTTACGTCTTAATTATGTCAAAATAATAATAATCATGATAATAATAACAATAATAATAACAATAATAATGATAATAATAATAATAATAATAATAAACAGCCAACATTTTAAATAAATTAACATCAACAAATAAATTCACAATTATTAGAACAACGATTTGTTTCTGCAGTTTTTCATATTTCGTAAGTAAAAAACTAAATATCTTTTTTTAAAAAAAAAACAAAAAACAACACGTTAAGAGAATAAAAACTAAAAAAAAGTAATTTTACTTTTAAATGAAATAAAAACTTGAAAAACAAGTTGATTGATAAATAATCCATCAGTAATAAAGAAAATAATCTGTGCAACATATTAAAAAAAAACATTAAACAACTTCTATAAAAGCTGATATCACCTTTTTTTTTTATTTAACCATTGAACTGATCAATAACTGATCAGCATCTGACGTCACTGACTTTATGTTCCATGACGTTTTCAGGCTCGTGACTTTTTTGTTTCCTATTAAAAACATTATTACCATCATGAATGACTCCGGTGTTAACAGTCAGATGATCACTGATGACGTCATGACTGGTGATACTGCACTGAATCTACCTCAGGAATGACGTCACTGTCCGTGCGCGCGTCTGTGTGTGTGTGTTCAGCTTCACTTCATTCACTACAGTAAATAAATCATAATAAATAAGTGAATAAATTAGTTTTTATTGTAATTTGCAGCGACATGTTGCCGGAAATGTACATTAGATGTGAAGTTATATATAGTTCGGTAAATAAATGAATTATTTTAAGACACTGCAGCTGTGCTTTCACCTTGTATCTTCATTTCTGTGTCCTAGTTTCTATTTTTATCTTATTTTTTTATAGTAATGACACTCAATTGTTTTAATTTTTGTTCATTTTATACTTAAAAAAGAATCATAATTGAATCAACAATCTTTTCATCCGTTTCATGTGCAAAAATACCCGATAACCTGTGTCATATTTGTACATAATTCAAAATGCACACATTTATTTAAACACCACACCAAGTCCGAGTGCTGATTTAGTTATAAAATAAGAAAATCACATTGTTTGCGTGTGGATTAAATGACCTCTGATGGTGTTTCTGTGAAAGAAAGAGGAACAAATCATTAAAAAGTGAATGAGGTTTGGTTTGAGCAGCAGCAGCTCGCGAAGAAGAGTCAACAGTGACACCCTGTGGCCAAAGGCTGCCACTGACGCAGCACAGAAACTGAAGGATTAACACAAAAAGTCATTTTAATGCAAATTATTAAAAAAATAAAAAATGTCTAGTGAGTGGAACTGAATCAAATACAATATTTATCAATAATTATTAAAAATTATCATCTAAACCTTTGTTTTACCATAAAGGAGATTTTTATGAGTTAAGTTAAAAAGCAAAATTCACCAATATTTGACAAAATAAAAGCGATGTCATGCAGACATTAACCTCTAGATGGCACTAAATCCACACACTGGTCGCTGGGAATCTGTGAATAAACAAAAGATGAGACAGGTTCTTCTTCTTCTGTACAATACATTTATCTTTATTTTTATTATAATTATCACCATGAGGAGCAGTAAGCAGTCATATTTAAATATGTGTCTTTTTTTTTAAATTTCATTTCTAATACAATAATTGGGTTAATGTTTCGCGGCCTATGTGTTCATAAAGTTGGGTGTCGATTTTT
Organism: Solea senegalensis; assembly: GCF_019176455.1. NCBI lineage: Eukaryota > Metazoa > Chordata > Actinopteri > Pleuronectiformes > Soleidae > Solea > Solea senegalensis. The sequence goes on from NC_058033.1 coordinate 7,146,382, forward strand.
TTTCTCCTTCTACGAGACTCTAAGAAACCTACGAGCAAAAACTGAAACTACGACAGAAAAATCAAACAAAAACAAAACAAAAAACTTGGTTTAGTTTTTACAAAAACGTAAATATGTTGAGAGAGAAGAGGATGATGGGGGAAAAAAAACTGCGTGTACACATTCACCGTTTAAAAAAAGGAAAGGGAGAGACAGAGGATTTAAATGAACATGCTGGGACTGGTCGCCACCTACTGGTCGTTTCTCACCATGACAACTTCTGTTTGGACATTTGGGGGTGGGAAAAAAAATACAAAAAGGTGAAGAAAATAGTTACTTTTGAACGTTCGGTGCCAGGTTAGAGTCAAGTCACACATTTACGATCTTTCTGTTGCGTATAAAATGTTGCATCGCGTCAAAATTCCACTACAAATTTGGACATTTTTTGTGTTTTTAAATAAATGGATCAGGTAAAAAAGTCAAACGCGTCTTCTTAAATATTAAAATGCTTCTAATAATTACTCTCTAACACACACACACACACACACACACTCTCTCTCTCTCGTACACATACTCTCATTTTTGTGAGGACGCAACAGTTTTAAAGGGACAGTTCAGAGCTCCACAAAGAGGCGGTACCTCCTGCTGGCTTTACAGGTGAATTTGTGTGATTTAGGTCAATCCAAAAGAAGGATTTGAAATATAGAACTCATAAACTAACATATTTGAACTTACTGATGAAGGCAAAAGTGGATCAACAGGTCCTCTATGGTGTAGTAAAAAAAAAAAAAATCGCTGTTTTCGTGAATGGAGTCTGGTCATTCAGGGACTCAAACTTCAGTTTCCTTGAAAACGTCCGTCTAACAGTGAGAAAAACAGACTTCAAATATCGCAGACCTAGAATTTATAACGCAAGTCCTTGGTTAAGAGGCTAAAAATTGGGAGTTTGAAAATCTGAAAGATATAAACCTCACAAAAGATGGAAGTATGAGAAAGCGCGCACACACGCACACACACACACACACACACGATGTAGTTCAAGTGGGGGGGAAAAAAACAATGACAAGAATAATAAAATATCCCTAAACAAACTTTATACAACCTGTAGAATTAAGACTCAACTAAAGAGAAAGAAAAATAAACTACTACATGTCTATTTTCCCCAATATAGACCGAAAATAACCTGCAATGCACAGAGAAATGATTAAATTACGTGTGTGTTTATGCGCTTTGACACCAAGTGTTTGGAAAAGGACGGCTTTTTGATTTTAAACTCCTATTTTAAGTTCATTTCAAGTGTTCTGACCCCATTTACCTATAAAAAGCAGATTTCTTAGCCACTTCTTTAAAGACTAGATTGAGGAAACACACACAAGCTTAAGTCTATGATATTAAAAAAAAACATGTTTACGTCTTTATCTCACTGAAACTCGACCACAATCCAGAGAGAAAATCAGTGATTTAAGAACCCGCGGACACGGGAGCCGCTGGTCTACCGCTGCCTCGTGTGGTCACTTTGTGCTACTGTGGTGAAACCGAATAGAGGAAATCCACCACCAAAGTCACAACACATCACATTTGAAATTACTGAAGGGGGCAGAAGTGAATCTTCAACTCCTGTGTGCTGTGACCTTAAAATCTGTGATTTTCTCCATGGAGTTTGGCGTGGGAAACCAAGCGGTTTACAGAGCAACACAAACTTTGGTTTGGAGATGGAAAAGGCAGCGTAACGGTGAAATTAAGTTGCAAACATAGTCTTAAGACGTCATAGACTTATGCTGATGTAGAGTTTATACATTTCTCACAGGCGTCAGCACCTCACACATCACCACACGGCCCAAAAAACTTAAACTATCCATTAACTTTTCTTTTTCTGACCCTGAGCCAGTGCAGGTGGCGCCACTATCTTACAATTCATTCATTTTCTTCGGGGGCAAAAAGAGCAACACGCTTCCGTTTGGCACAAACGTCCCTGACAGACAGACAGACAGACGGACGGTGAATGTGGTAACAGTCAACTCGGCAACGACAAAAAAAAAAATCCCAAAATTGATTTTTTTAACACTTAAGGCAGCTCTATTGTACATTGCAAGTTTCTCTAAATGGGACGCGTTTTTTCTTTTCTTCTCGATGACGTAAAAACCCTGCGCAGAGAGAGAGAAAGAGAAAGTCCTGCTCCTCAACAGTCAGTCAGGAGGAAACAGGAAATACCTTTCTTTGGAGGAGGGTCGACCCGTTGTGACGTCACATGCACGGACTTGCTTGTTTGTGTGAAAATGAGCAAAAGTGAACTCGTCCCACCCCGAGTCATCCGCTCCTTTTTTGAATTATTAATATTAAATGTTCAGCGTTAGAGTTCAGCAGGAGTGGGACGGTCACAGGGTTTTGTGGGAGGAGCTGGTCACCGCGGTGCGGCGCTCGCTTGCCGTTTGTCACCGCGGTTGTTGATTGGCTGAAGATGTCGTCGTGGTCGTTGTTGTTGTTGTTGTGGGCGGAGTTTAGTCCAACGGTTTGCCTCCGTCGCCTTTCTGGTCCAAGCGGCTCTTGCTGCTCTTCACCATGTAAATAAAGTAGGTCAGTGTCTCCTTCTCGTTCACCGGGATGTTCCTGAAGTGACGACTCACCGTCTGCACAGGGAGAAATTCAGATGTTGAAAGACACAAATAAAGCCCAGTTATTGTAATATCATTAAAACAGAGATCAGAAATGTAGAAAAAAGCTAAGACTTAAATCAGACCATAAAATATAACCTTACAGAATAAACATTTGGTGCAGATTCCATTTCCACTTGTCTGCGGCAATAAAAGCGATAAAAAAAACTATTCGGCTTAGTACACAAGGCTCCCACACAAAGGATTTTCCAGGACCAAGTCCCTCAAATTCAAGGACTGTATGTGCCAACACGGCTTCAGGTGGGAGGGTCAACTTGTAAGAGCGCGTCTTTGCCCACGATGGCGTCCACCTTTATTGATTTGTCTTTGGTGAGACAGAGATCTTGGAATTTTTCATTTCCTCAGACATCACGGCGTCATTTGCTCTCGGAATTGCACGGGATCACATGTCAGCGGCGTCGAAAGAGACCACGGTAGATGGCGTCGTAACAAACACGGGAGACATTTTAGCTAAAGATCAACGAAATTTCTTTCAATGACCCAGGTCTATTTTTCCCCGCAAACTTAAAGGATTTCAAGGACCTGCGGGAAGCCTCTGTACCAACACAACATAACAAAGAAGTAACATGATTTTGAGGTTTGAAAAACCACAGGTAGATATTTTCTGACAATTTATCGACCAAACAATTTAATAAATGAATCGAGCGAATAATCCACAGATTAATCGAGAAGTTGCAGCCCCTATTTGGGTCGAGTATCGTCTGCAATAAAGTCTGGACTGAACTGAGGCCTGGTGAGTAATGCCTGCGTGGATTTATAACGTAACATTGGGGAGAAGAAAACAAACATCCTGTACACGGCCACCGCTCGGCCACAGCTGTGGCTGTGGAAGCTGTTGACTGGGCCGTTATTAATGACGTGAGGAGCTCATTAAAGGGGGGGTCTGAACCCGACGCACAGCCTGGGGAAACATTCAACTTACAGCCCCGGTTTCATTCATTCCCTTTACTCACATCCCCCCACACACACACACACACAGCTACAGACAGGAGGTGTTTGTGAGGAGCCAGCTGTAACGAGTCCACCTGCCCGCTTCACCTACTCACACTAACAATCACTCCTGTGGACCGGGTGCCGCGACACCACGTTTATCACAGACAAATGAGTAACACGGGGGCACAGAGTGTCGGGGAGAACGATGCTGTAAAACTCATTACTGGCCTCGGTTTAAATCGCTGCCTTTTCCCACAAAGTTCAATACATTTTACTACATTTGAGGAGGTCTTTGCACACTGGAGACGTTTAGGACGAGAAGAACACATCGCATCACGGTCCATCAGAGCAGGCTACACACACACACACACACACACACACACACACACACACACACACAACAGCCGTCCAAACTTCTTGTAATCATTTCATAGTTGTTCATTAAAAAAAGAACAGGGGCTCAACAAACACTATCTACTGACCCGGTGGTTACGCTGAGTGAACTGTTATGACCGCAGGGCCGTGACTGCATTTTCCTTGTGTGTATGCGTCTGCATGTGAGTCTCTGTGGATCCTGGGAGCCGATTCCAGTACAAGGGGCCTGAGCATCCCAGCTGCAGTGGACTTCCTTGAACCACTCACAGACAGACAATGTGCTGCTGGTGGTTTCTTGGGCATTCGGAGGAGGAAGTCTCCACATTCACGCTGTGATAGTTTGCTTCAATCTTGTCCTCTTCCCTTGTGTCCTCGTCTCTTACGCCAAGTGTCCTCATGCTCTCAACATCCCTGAATCTTCTCTGTCGTCTTCCTGTTGTCCTCCTGCCCGGCATCTTCAACATCATATCATCTTCTCCGACTTCTTTTTAACTTTTGCTGCTCTCCTTCTGTCTCACATCGGTCCTGATACTCGTCTCCACCCTGCCTGCACTCTCTTCTTCACCTCTCTTGTGCCTCTGTCCATTAAGTGTTTAATCTCATCCTCTACTCCTTACCTGTCTCACTGTCATTCTCACACACAGACAGAAAGCACAATAACACGAGGCAGTAAAAAGTGTTGCTCGTACCTCTGCCAGCTGAGCCTTGTTGAGACCGGGTCTGGTCTGTAGCTTGTAGTGTCGCTTGTAGCGTCTCAGCGTGTTCACCTGCAGCTGGAAAAGGTCGACCTGAAAACACAAGCGGAGACTCAGTCAGAAGCTGTTTGTTTTTATCCGACCTCCATCTTTGTAGCATTCTGTGTGTCACTTCTTCTGCCGTAGCTTTTCAAAGATCTATGGAGAAACAGGCACACGTTACCTCGGGCACCTCCACATCATGATCCGGGGATTCCCCACCGTCGTCACTGGTCTTCCTCTTCCTCTTGTTGCGGACACTCTGAATGAAGTTCTTATGGAAGTCGCAGATGTAGAGGTGTCGCACCTGTAAAACAAAATAATGAGCGTTGAAGGAGAAGCCTACAAAAAAAGGACTGTTTACAGTCAAAAGTGAGGCAGTTAACTGGACATTTGCTGGCACGTGACAATTCATCATAACAAATAAGAACAAACACATACTCAGGATGGACTCGTCTGTTTATAAACTGGTAAGAGAAACTTGTCTTGCTGCCTCAGCCAGGGCGGCTGAAGTTACAACAACAAACTCCGTCCTCCAGTGACATCATGTGCTCGTCACTCCACTGACCCACACTCTGGACGTGTGTGGCCTGTTGCGTGAGTCTCAGCATGTTTGAGAAAACTTGCAGCAGGAAGCAGCAGCTCATTCTTCGGACACACTGTGCTTTTCCAGGAGTAAAACACCAAAGATACAAGGAAGAGATGACGTAAAGCAGCTGACAACAGTGTGTTTGGGTGAGGCATGTCATGGTATTTGTGGTGTGTTTTGTCATTTTCAAAACTAACTCAATGTTTGAACCATTTAAAGAATACAATTTACTGCATCACACAAATTGAAGTGTACTCCCCCCCTATTTTACTGTGAATGTATGTGTTTGTCTTGTTGCAACATCTCTGTCCACCAACTAATGTAGGTGTAGGGTTAGGTCAATTAAATGAGCAACAACATATAACTGTTTCTCAACTGTATTTTTGCTCCATATAACAAAAATAATCATTAAAACAATAGTGTTTTGTGGACAAAAGAAGGCATTTGAGATAAATTTTTAGATTTGGAAAATACTTGTTTGGTTCGTAAAATGTTGAAAAATGATGATCTGTGCTTCCAAAACCTGGAAATGATGACATTCTGTTCATGTCTTATTTTGTCCAAAATTATTCAGTTTTACTGATTTCTTTGTCAAATGGAGCAAAGAAACCACTCAATTAGTCGAATAATCGTTGCAGCCCTAATATACACACATATATATATATAATGAAACACATGTTTTCAGTCATTGCAATAACAACGCAATAATAACGTTTTTAATTATTTGAGCCAGGATAATCGTGACGTAAACTTTTAAAATCGTCCCATGCTAACAGTCAAACAGTCAAAACACAGGGTCTTAAACACTTGCTACCTGCTTCTGCTTGTGTTTACTGTTGGTGTTGGTCACATGCACTGTAAACAAGCTCACCCGAGGGAATATAAACAAGTTAAATGGGCAAAAACAAACGGTGACTATGGTGCGGCAACTGTCTCGGTTCTTGTCCCACAACTGGAACGAATGGAACGGGCTCCATCTCCTCAAACTTCCCCCCTGAAGAAAACAGCCATTTTACAAACTCCTGACTTTGATCTCCCGCTGTTTCGCACGGGCAACTAGCAGCGCTCACTGCTAATGTTAGCCTGACATTTAAAACCGGATTTAGCTGCACCGAACAACAACACAGTCAGCCGCTGGAAGTTGGTTTCCAGCGGAGGGGGGAAACATCTCAACACGTCCCTCTGTTGATCCACGTTCACCAAACAGGGCTAACTAGCATTAGCTGACAGCTGGAGATACACTTTCCCCGAAACAAGATGTAGAACTTCCTGCTCAGTGTTACCGTCAAAAATAAATATTGATATCTGTTGTTACACTTACGCTCTTGTCGATATCCAGTTTCAGTTTCTTCTGGGAAATGCTCTTCTGGATCCTCTTGCTGAAGGAGGCGTTTCCAGCGGAGCGGCCGCAGCGCTCCCCGTCATCGATGAGACAGCAGCTCTGTCCGTAAAACGGCGGAGCCGGTGGCCCGTCGTGGCTGTCCTCCTCCGTGCTGAACCCGTTCATCCTGTCGCGGGGCTCACTGTGCACGATCGGTTCCCAAAAAAAATGCAGAAACTGAGTCTCCGGTTCAGCCGCTGTCCCTTTGTGAGAGACGATCCGTTAGTGGTGCTAGCTCGCTGCTAGGCTAGCCCGGCTAACTTGTTTGCTTCGCGAGCAGAGGAACAACAGCTTCAGTAGTTTTACAATGATTATTCACACAACGATAACTTATAAAGAAAGTCTCCGGTTGCACGCACACCTTCGTTAGATTCCCGCTAAAAAAACAAAACAGTAAGCCGCCGCTACCGCTAGCTAGCTCCGGTACTAGCAGAACCGCAAGGTGGCTTCAGCCGCCGCTAACGATCGAAATTCCTGTGGGGAGTCCGTGGCTGTTTGTCCCGGCAACAAGCCTCGACTTCTCGGTCAGACCCCGCGCGTGACAACACTCTGACACGGCTCTAAGCTATAAGACACCAACCGGCTACGACGCAACTTTGGAAGAAAACGTACATTTAAACAACCTGCAACTGCAACAATCGCAGCACTCTCGGAGAACGGCACGTACAATGGGACATGCTTCGCGTCGATGGCGGAAGCTCCGATCCCGGCCCCGGATTGGTCAATTTTTCACAAGGGCGGTCCTTTCGTTCAAAAGCCGCGGACTCATTGGCTGAAGGAGACATCCATCTTGTTTGTGTGGCTCTTCCTGTATCATTCGGCGTCACAGTGTGTTGTTTAAACTGACTGGGGTTTAAGGTGGCGTCTCTCCGTCAGCTGAACGAGCTCACAACTGCCTCAAAAACACAATATTACCTGTTGTTTATGACATCACCCTTCATATTATATTAGTTACTGTGAACTGCATCACCCCGAGAGCCTGTTTAATGGAGCTAAATGTACAATAATCAATGGGAAATTCGCATTTTCAAAATCTGACACGGTGAAACTATCAACAGCGTTCTGGTCCAGCAGGGGCGTTATAAGAGAATACAGGGGCAGGGCCCAGGCAAAAGCAACCCTAGGGGAGTCTATATTGAAACACAACCAGTAAAATGTGTCAGTTTTAAGAGGTTTCTTACACTGTTAAAATGAGCAGGATGTAAAATATAGGTGAATAAGATATGATTTACATAGCATGTGGGATTAGTTGGACTAATCGAGCCCAGAATTGAACCCACAACCTTTGAGTTGTAAGATGACTTGCTCTACCACTGAGCTGTGATCTCTTGGTTGTACAAATGTGTACAATTGTGAATAACAACATGTGACTTTGTTTTATGTATAGGAAAATTAAACAATTGCCAGTTCCAAACTATGTTTGGAGCTGGCCTCAGGCAACATCTTCACACACATACTGTATATACATATATACAATAGCGTACCGTGGGGTTTCAGTCAGGGCCTTCAATAAAAAAAGAAAAACACGTCCCCGGCACTATTTATGATCAACAGTTTTGTCCTCATCACCTCTATAAAATGTTATAAATTTATCATTAACACTCGAACTACCGGAAATGATGTACCTCTTCGGTGTAGGTCTTCCTCTTGAAATAATTTCCTTCTTTTCTCCAAACGATTGCCGTGAAAAGGGCACACGAAGGAGATCAGAAACATGATGGATCGGTGGTGTTAATGCCGTGGCCATAGCTTACTTCAAAACCCGCCAGTGGGGGCTAGCGCCAGACACATCGCTGGGCCTGGGGTGTTCTGTCAATATGCATCACATTTTGATTGGCTGACGACACACGTCAGTCAAAGTTATAACCAAATAGGAAAGGCCAGCAGTACTACTAGAGCAGGTCCATGGAGCTATGATGCGTTTAATGACATATGGAAAATCCAGCTCAGCTTCACAAAAAATAACCATATTCTTTCTGGGAAAATAATCATAACATACTGAAAAAGTAATTGAATTCAGACACTTTCAGTCACTCATTCATTTCATTATTAAAAAAAAATAAAAAAATTATAATTATAATACTAATAAAAAAATACTTTTTTGATATTGTCAGGGTCAGCAGAGAAGGCCCTGCTGGCCTATATATATATGTGTATATATATATATATATATATATATATATATATATATATATATATATATATATATATACATATATACATATATATATATACACACACATATGTATATATATATATATATATATATATATATATATACATATATAATAATCAGCACTGGTACTGATCATTTTTGAACATTTTTGACTTTGTATCACTGAGGTAAGTCTGAACCAAGGATTTTAAATGCCAAATGCCAAAGTGACAAAATAACAACTTAGAACTTAGTGATTGAGGCTGCAGTGGATCAACTCCTGTGTGCTGTGATGTTGAAATCCCTGATTTTCAACATCACAGCATCCCTGATTTTCAACATCACAAATCCCTGATTTTCTCTGGGATTTGGTGTGAGAGAGCGAGTGGCAAAACACAACACAACACAAGCGACCGACAGACAAGAGTCTTAGTTTGAAATTGTTTTTTTTACACACACATTCTGATCCTTGCCTTGAGCGGGATTCGAACCCTCAACGTGCTGAGCCGCGAAGTCACGTCCTTGTCCACTGGACCATCTTCAGCCCTGGTGATGAAACTGACAAAACATCTCGTCTAACATGGACTCTCCTGAAGTGTTTGTGTCTGAATGTGATCACATTTTCTTTGTTACATGATGATTATACAACATTTTGAACATTTGTGTGGATATTAAATTGAATTTCTGCAAAAATATCCCCAGAAATTAGAAATGCCTTGAACTTGACCTACGTGTCCTACGACTGGAACAGGCTCCATCTCCTCAAACTTCCCCCTGAGGAAAACAGCCATTATATACATATATATATAATATATGTACATGTATACACATATATATCATATATATACATACATACAGTAAACACACCTGTACTTACACACATTTAAGTCTTACCAACAAACATTATGTCATATTTTGCCAATTACAAAACACAGTTTTGAGTCCACCAAGCCTAACCCTTGTTTTGTTGAGCACACTTTCAGTCCAGCTTGTGGCGTGTGTGTGTTTTTTTTGGTAACCATGGAAACTTGACAAAATCACAAAAATCAAGAGGAAAATTCCTACCTTGAGCTTGATTGAAAAATATCAAGTCAGTGGATTGCATTCATCATCATTGCTTTTGGAACTTCCTGTGCTTGTTGTAATATACTTAAAAACCACCAGGTGGCAGTATAAGGAGCAGAGAGTCTGTCAGGTTTGGCGACAGTCTCACTTGACAGTGACTATTATTGAGCACAATTGTGCTCGTTTATGACCCAATTCCATCACTTGTATTGTGGTAAAAAGAGTGAAATAATCATAAATATAAATATGTGTCTATAATCTTATTCATTTACCACAGCTGCAAGGCGCTGGAAAAGCATGGAAAATTACCGTAAAAGTGCTTGAACCTTGGAGATTTGTCTGCTGCACTTACTCACTTGGGCCACTTGAGGGCAGCGTTGGTCAACAAATGTTTGAACTCCACATGCTGGAATGTCAAAACAGCAACATTTCATGTGTAATCTTCCTGGATGACTTTGTTATTTACAGTCACATGTTTTCACTAAACCCAGCAGCAGATGACATGTATTGTTGTTGTTTTTTGGATTGTGTAGTAACGTCTCAGAAAGTCAGGATTTATAGTTGATTTATAAATAGGTGGAAAATGTTTAATTAAGTTTTAATTGACTTGTTAATGAAAACAAAACAGTTATTTGACTCCAAAATAACAACATTTCTGCACGTTCCAACAATTTAATCCACCATTTCAAATAATGCACTGATGGATTAAAGATAATCTGTTATTTTCCATTTTTTTTCATTTTTTTTGTTTCCTTGAAATGTCCAGACTTTTTAAAAAACTTAAAAAGTCAGAGCTAGCCTTTTCCAGGATAGCTCAGTTGTCCCATTTTCTTGTCGTTGCAGGTGTTGATGATGAAGTTGAAATGAAATGACGCAAACGCAACGCAAACGCAACGCAACGCAACGCAACCGACCGACGGACGAGAGTTTTAGTTTGGTTTGAAATTGGTTTTTGAGAGGTTTTAGTTTTGTATACCCAGACAAACACACACACATTATGGAAGCTCCTTACCTTGAGCTGGACTTGAACCCACGACCTGCTGAACAGCGAAGCCACGTCCTTGTCCACTGGACCACTTTCAGCGCCGGTGATGAAGTCGACAGAGACAGAGGATCAGAGTAAAGGAGGAGTTCAACACAGTGATTCCATCGTCATTGCTTCATCAATTCATGTAATCATCTCACACTTCAAACACACTGTGTGTCATGAAGAATCAAAACAGAAACAGAAAGTTAAGACAGACTTTTCCAACAGGAAACTCAAGTCTGTAAACCACTCACTCTCTCACACCAAAGTCCATAGAGTAAATCACTGATTTTTGCTCACATGGACACAGGAGCTCGTCTAACTGCTGCCTCGTGTGGTCACTTTGTGTCACTGAGGTCAATCTGAACTGAGGATTTTAAATGCCGAATTATACAAAATAAGACATTTAAACTCAGTGATGGAGGCAGCAGTGGATCAACAACTCCTGTGTGCTGTGATGTTAAAATCACTGATTTTCTCTATGGGGCTTGGTGTGGGAGAGTGAGCCGCAAAATGCAAACACAACGTAACACAACCGCAACTGCAACGCAATGCATCTTATTCATTTACCACAGCTGCAAGGTGCTGTAAAAGCATGGAAAATAACCTTAAAAGTGCTTGAACCATGGAGATTTGTCTGCTGCACTTACTCACTTGGGCCACTTGAGGGCAGCGTTGGTCAACAAATGTTTGAACTCCACATGCTGGAATGTCAAAACAGCAACATTTCATGTGTAATCTTCCTGGATGACTTTGTTATTTACAGTCACATGTTTTCACTAAACCCAGCAGCAGATGACATGTATTGTTGTTGTTTTTTGGATTGTGTAGTAACGTCTCAGAAAGTCAGGATTTATAGTTGATTTATAAATAGGTGGAAAATGTTTAATTAAGTTTTAATTGACTTGTTAATGAAAACAAAACAGTTATTTAACTCCAAAATAACAACATTTCTGCACGTTCCAACAATTTAATCCACCATTTCAAATAATGCACTGATGGATTAAAGATAATCTGTTATTTTCCATTTTTTTTCATTTTTTTTGTTTCCTTGAAATGTCCAGACTTTTTAAAAAACTTAAAAAGTCAGAGCTAGCCTTTTCCAGGATAGCTCAGTTGTCCCATTTTCTTGTCATTGCAGGTGTTGATGATGAAGTTGAAATCCTTGTTGAAATGAAATGACGCAAACGCAACGCAACGCAACGCAAGCGACCGACGGACGAGAGTTTTAGTTTGGTTTGAAATTGGTTTTTGAGAGGTTTTAGTTTTGTATACCCAGACAAACACACACACATTATGGAAGCTCCTTACCTTGAGCTGGACTTGAACCCACGACCTGCTGAACAGCGAAGCCACGTCCTTGTCCACTGGACCACTTTCAGCGCCGGTGATGAAGTCGACAGAGACAGAGGATCAGAGTAAAGGAGGAGTTCAACACAGTGATTCCATCGTCATTGCTTCATCAATTCATGTAATCATCTCACACTTCAAACACACTGTGTGTCATGAAGAATCAAAACAGAAACAGAAAGTTAAGACAGACTTTTCCAACAGGAAACTCAAGTCTGTAAACCACTCACTCTCTCACACCAAAGTCCATAGAGTAAATCACTGATTTTTGCTCACATGGACACAGGAGCTCGTCTAACTGCTGCCTCGTGTGGTCACTTTGTGTCACTGAGGTCAATCTAAACTGAGGATTTTAAATGCCGAATTATACAAAATAAGACATTTAAACTCAGTGATGGAGGCAGCAGTGGATCAACAACTCCTGTGTGCTGTGATGTTAAAATCACTGATTTTCTCTATGGGGCTTGGTGTGGGAGAGTGAGCCGCAAAATGCAAACACAACGTAACACAACCGCAACTGCAACGCAATGCATCTTATTCATTTACCACAGCTGCAAGGTGCTGTAAAAGCATGGAAAATAACCTTAAAAGTGCTTGAACCATGGAGATTTGTCTGCTGCACTTACTCACTTGGGCCACTTGAGGGCAGCGTTGGTCAACAAATGTTTGAACTCCACATGCTGGAATGTCAAAACAGCAACATTTCATGTGTAATCTTCCTGGATGACTTTGTTATTTACAGTCACATGTTTTCACTAAACCCAGCAGCAGATGACATGTATTGTTGTTGTTTTTTGGATTGTGCAGTAACGTCTCAGAAAGTCAGGATTAATAGTTGATTTATAAATAGTTGGAAAATGTTTAATTAAGTTTTAATTGACTTGTTAATGAAAACAAAACAGTTATTTAACTCCAAAATAACAACATTTCTGCACGTTCCAACAATTTAATCCACCATTTCAAATAATGCACTGATGGATTAAAGATAATCTGTTATTTTCCACATGCATGATTCATTTTTTTTGTTTCCTTGAAATGTCCAGACTTTTTAAAAAACTTAAAAAGTCAGAGCTAGCCTTTTCCAGGATAGCTCAGTTGTCCCATTTTCTTGTCATTGCAGGTGTTGATGATGAAGTTGAAATCCTTGTTGAAATGAAATGACGCAAACGCAACGCAACGCAACGCAAGCGACCGACGGACGAGAGTTTTAGTTTGGTTTGAAATTGGTTTTTGAGAGGTTTTAGTTTTGTATACCCAGACAAACACACACACATTATGGAAGCTCCTTACCTTGAGCTGGACTTGAACCCACGACCTGCTGAACAGCGAAGCCACGTCCTTGTCCACTGGACCACTTTCAGCGCCGGTGATGAAGTCGACAGAGACAGAGGATCAGAGTAAAGGAGGAGTTCAACACAGTGATTCCATCGTCATTGCTTCATCAATTCATGTAATCATCTCACACTTCAAACACACTGTGTGTCATGAAGAATCAAAACAGAAACAGAAAGTTAAGACAGACTTTTCCAACAGGAAACTCAAGTCTGTAAACCACTCACTCTCTCACACCAAGGTCCATAGAGAAAATCACTGATTTTAGCTCACATGGACACAGCAGCTCGTCTAACTGCTGCCTCGTGTGGTCACTTTGTGTCACTGAGGTCAATCTGAACTGAGGATTTTAAATGCCGAATTATACAAAATAAGACATTTAAACTCAGTGATGGAGGCAGCAGTGGATCAACAACTCCTGTGTGCTGTGATGTTAAAATCACTGATTTTCTCTATGGGGTTTGGTGTGGGAGAGTGAGTGGCAAAATGCAAACACAACGTAACACAACCGCAACCGCAACGCAATGCATCTTGTTCATTTACCACAGCTGCAAGGTGCTGGAAAAGCATGGAAAATAACCTTAAAAGTGCTTGAACCATGGAGATTTGTCTGCTGCACTTACTCACTTGGGCCACTTGAGGGCAGCGTTGGTCAACAAATGTTTGAACTCCACACGCTGGAATGTCAAAACAGCAACATATCATGTGTAATCTTCCTGGATGACTTTGTTATTTACAGTCACATGTTTTCACTAAACCCAGCAGCAGATGACATGTATTGTTGTTGTTTTTTGGATTGTGCAGTAACGTCTCAGAAAGTCAGGATTAATAGTTGATTTATAAATAGTTGGAAAATGTTTAATTAAGTTTTAATTGACTTGTTAATGAAAACAAAACAGTTATTTGATTCCAAAATAACAACATTTCTGCACTTTCCAACAATTTAATCCATCATTTCAAATAATGCACTGATGGATTAAAGATAATCTGTTATTTTCCACATGTATGATTCATGAATCTAGATTTTGCAGATTTTTTTTGTCTCCCATCTTCGAAATGTCCAGCTTGTTTCGTCATGATATTCACAAATAAACGTTGAGTTATAAAGAGAAACATGTGAGAACTGGTCTCTTCAGAGTAAGACGATCATTCAGTGAATTATCCAGGTCACGAGTGCGACGTGATCTGATTTTGGGGAATAAATATAATCCCGATTCAGCATTTTCAATCCGAGTTGAAGTCAAGATATTTTTGTTGCAGGAAAGAAAAAGCTACGGACACACAAACATGCTCTTATCAGCACAATAGATCCTGTATATACACAAGACTGACACACACACACACACACAGAGCCTTGAACACTTGGTCTATTTTATGTGGGCTTTAAACATTATTCGGCATTTAAAATCCTCAGTTCAGATTGACCTCAGTGGCACAAAGTGACCACACGAGGCAGCAGCAGACCAGCAGCTCCTGTGTCCCTGTGAGCTAAAATCACTGATTTTCTCTATGAGGTTTGGTGTGGGAGAGTGAGTGGTTTACAGACTTGAGTTTCCTGTTGGAAAAGTCTGTCTCACAGTGAGATAAAGACGTGAACACATTCTTCAGATGTCTTAGATTAAACTGATAATAAAATCTAGTGTGTGGTCTAGACACAGGGGGCGCTCACAGCACAGTCAGTGTTTGTGGGTTTGTGTTCAAATCTTTTACAACCATGCGTCAACAAAAACTTAAAAAGTCAGAGCTAGCCTTTTCCAGGATAGCTCAGTTGTCCCATTTTCTTGTCATTGCAGGTGTTGATGATGAAGATGAAATCCTCGTTGAAATGAAATGACGCAAACGCAAACGCAACGCAACGCAAGTGACCGACGGACGAGAGTTTTAGTTTGGTTTGAAATTAGTTTTTGAGAGATTTTAGTTTTGTATACCCAGACAAACACACACACATTATGGAAGATCCTTACCTTGAGCTGGATTTGAACCCACGACCTGCTGATCAGTGAAGCCACGTCCTTGTCCACTGGACCACTTTCAGCGCCGGTGATGAAGCTGACAGAGACAGAGGATCAGAGTGAAGGAGGAGTTTGTCATGGATGAAAAATGAATCCCTGAATTCACCAAAACATCTCGTCCAACATGGACTCTCCTGAAGTGTTTGTGTCTGAATGTGATCACATTTTCTTTGTTACACGATGATTATACAACATTTTGAACATTTGTATGGATATTAAATTGAATTTCTGCAAATATATCCCCGGAAATGCCTTGAACTTGATCTCGTGTCTTGGTACTCTCTCAGCTTAACCCCACTAGAATAGTTTGACTACAGCTTGGCATCATGGTGTCACCCACCACAATAACAGCGGTATAAATACAGAATGTATTAATAATGATAATGATATTATGGAGGTTAGAGGTATTTTCAGAGTGGGGCGACCACAGTCCCAGCGTTTTCCCGTCAACCTGGACGTTCCTGGTCTTAGGTACACTTCACAAGGTGGGTTGGACCACCAGCACCACCCGTGTCCACCACAACAAAGCAGCTATGTAAATGCCGTGATCCATGGCGTGAGTTAAGGTTTTTACAAGGTTTTAATCACCTTGACATGAGGAAGACCACAGGAAGTGGTCAAAACACGTCAAGGTAATCCAAAAACAAATGTTTTCTTTATGACTGAGTGAAACTCAATCTCATGGATATTACCAAGAGACAGTATGAACCTTTTTGAACTAAATATCATGATGTTAGACTTTAATAGAGATATACATGTATATATATATAGATATATATATATCTATATATATATCTATATTTATATAGATATAGATATATAGCTATATATCTATATCATATATATACATATATGGATATATATATGTACATTATAAGTTGGAGACATTTTAGAGTAGAGTAGAGCGACAGAAAACTTGACCACAACCAAGTCCCAACACCTTCATGTCAATCGTACCATCTTGTCCAACATTGTCCTGGATGTTCCTGAAGCATTTGTTTCTGAATGTGATCACATTGTCTTGATTAGAAGATGATTAAATAACATTTGTATGGATATTAAATTCCATTTCTGCCAATATATCCTCAAAAGCCACACACGGCCTTATAACTCAGAGTCCTGGTCGGGTACACTCTCAACTGAACCCACTGTGGAGTGGTGTGTCCTCCACCATAAAAGCAGCTATGTCAGGAAATATAGGTGGTTTTTCATTGATATTATGGAGCTGCCTCGGTCTCCAAAGCTCTCTCCACCTGAAACCAGAAGGCTGTTTGTTACTCCAGCTGAGCCGCCTTATGATGCTGTTAGTTAATGTGTGAAAACGCAGCCCAGTCAGTGGAATCCAGAGAGAGGCGTGTGTGTGTGTGTGTGTGTGTGTGGGGGGCACTTCTGGTGTGAGGCCATTTGTATTGTGTGCTTTAACTAATGACACTCTTTGTTTGTTTGTCATTTGTAGAATGTGATATTTGCGCTCATGAGCAAACACACTAATCGCCGAGGGAACAGTCGGGAGGGAATTAAGGATACAGAGAGAGAGAGAGAGAGAGAGAGAGAAAGAGAGAGAGAGAGCATCATAAAAAAAGAGAAAATGTTAAGAGGAGTGAGGACAATTGATTACCTTTTTGTTGGTAATGGTTCACGGCTCAGTAAAGACTTTGTAATGGACATCTTTGACAGGACAGTGTGTGGAGGTAATAGCCTGGCGTCTCGCTCCACCCATGTGGGGCCCATGGGGCGATGCGATTGTGTGTGCTGACTGATTGACTCTAAAAGTGACAGATGATGGAGCCTTGAGACATTAAGCGGGTTTTACTTTGCAATTTAGAAGTATGTCATTGTGGGGGAGGATGTGTCTAAGAAGCAATAACATGTAAAGTGGTCTCTCAATGTATTCAAACTGGTCTCAGCGTCTCTACCTCCACCGCTCTCTCTGTGACAAGTGGAGCGTTACGACGTCCCTGTGAGACTCGGAGGAAATGGCCCACACGGAGGAGCCGTGTTACAGCGGAGACGAATGAATTACTGCCAATCCCGGCTCAGTGTTGTGAGATGAAAGGATCATGAGGTGAACGTTTGAGCGCCATCACCTGTAGAAAATATTAAAGTCATAAAAAAGGGAAAGAAACATATGAAATAACCAGAGGTGGGAATAATACTGAAGTATTCTAATCGTAAAGCAAAAATACTGCTCTGAAAATCTACTCAAGTTAAATTTAAAAAGTTACTTGTTTCCTGTTCCTGTCCTCATCATTCACCTGTCCTCGTCACTCACCTGTCCTCATCATTCACCTGTCCTCGTCACTCACCTGTCCTCATCATTCACCTGTCCTCGTCACTCACCTGTCCTCATCATTCACCTGTCCTTGTCACTCCACCTGTCCTCATCATTCACCTGTCCTTGTCCCTCACCTGTACTCATCCTTCACCTGTCCTTGTCACTCACCTATCCTCATCAATCACCTGTCCTTGTCACTCTCCTGTCCTCATCTTTCACTTGTCCTCACCACTCACCTGTCCTCATTGTTCACCTGTTCTCATCATTCATCTCTCCTTGTCATTCACCTGTCCTCGTCACTCACCTGTCCTCATCATTCACCTGTCCTTGTCACTCACCTGTCCTCATCATTCACCTGTCCTTGTCCCTCACCTGTACTCATCCTTCACCTGTCCTTGTCACTCACCTATCCTCATCAATCACCTGTCCTTGTCACTCTCCTGTCCTCATCTTTCACTTGTCCTCACCACTCACCTGTCCTCATTGTTCACCTGTTCTCATCATTCATCTCTCCTTGTCATTCACCTGTCCTCGTCACTCACCTGTCCTCACCACTCACCTGTCCTCACCACTCACCTGTCCTCATCACTCACCTGTTCTCTTTCCTGTCCTCGTCACTCACCCCCTGTCCTCATTGTTCACCTGTCCTCATCATTCATCTCTACTTACCTGTCTCACCACTCACCACTCACCACTCACCTGTCCTCATTGTTCACCTGTCCTCATCATTCATCTCTCCTTGTTCACCTGTCCTCACCACTCACCTGTCCTCATCACTCACCTCTCCTCATCACTCACCTGTCCTCACCACTCACCTTGTGACAAACATCATTATTGTTTTTTCCAACTCACTGACCCCTCCTGACAAGATTAGACACTAAGTGGCCCCCCAGGTCATTTTAGTTTTTAGACCCCTGGTTTACCTGGGGGCCCCCAGAGTCTAGCATCGCCTCTAACAACAGGATCTGTTTTTTTAATCACATTCACTGAGTCACTGGGAAAAGCCCAACCTGATATTTATCTGTGACCTTTGTAGCGAATAAATGAAAGCCGCTTTTCATCTTGTGACAAATCACCGCTGTACGTGTGTGTGTGTGTGCGTCAAAGTCTGTAAATGTGTTTCATTGTGCGAACAGTGAAAGGTTAAGTGTGTTTTTCCAAACCTTATCATTTACAGTGAAATGTCTCTTTTTTTATTCTTTGGTCGACACTCGAGCTACGTGACGATCGCTAATTTTGTGACTAAAAAGAGTTGACAAAGAAAATGAAAAAAAACAATCGCACACACAGCGATGGCGATAAGTGTATGTGTGTGTGTGTGTGTGCTCTCCTCAGCAGACGTGACACAGCACTTTATGAAACCAGCAGCTTCTTCTCTACCGCGCACAGAGATTGTGACTGAAAGCCAATTATCCTGCCTGTCACAGGGAGGAACGGAGGATTTCCAACACTGTCTCGTTTACTGACACTCTGAGGGAACGTGGAAGGACAAACAGGCTCGTTCTCTGTGTGCGTGTGTGTGTGGAGATTCTTTTTTGGCTGGAATCTGATAAAAGCGTCTCAACAATATCAAGAACAGGATTTTATAGAAACGGACGGAAATGAGAGCAGCCACAGTTTTTTTTTTTACATTTTCGTCCGGTGTTGAACTTTACCTGCTTGGACAGAAACATGTTACATTTAAATTGCCGCCAAATCTGTAATCTGGATCAGATCTCGATGACACTTAGAATAATGGTAGAGGCTCTGATTCTGCACACTGCAGAGATAGGAGATATCGTTTTGTAGTTTTACCCATTGTAAGAAATGGGGATTTATTGCAAAATTTGATCGGTTTCTGTGACGTCATCCTTGGGTAGATTCTTACCACAATTTAATGGAAACATACTTGTGTTGTCACCTGCCCTGTCACAAAATCAAAATCGTCCTGATCTGTGAAAACGTCGCTGAGATATACACATCTAAAGTTACTCAATGGGAGTAAATGAAGGTAAAATTGCCACAAAAATCTGTAATCTGGATCAGATCTAGACAAAACTTTGTCAAACACACTGACCAAATTCCATTCAAATCCGATGGTTTTTGACAATGATAATGAGATTTAGTTTTACAGTTTTATCCATTGTAAGAAATGGGATTTCTTGCAAAATTTGATCCGTTTTGTTGGGTCATCAATGGTTAGTTTCTTACCAAAATCTGTTAAGGTGTCGCTGAGATATACACATTGCAAACACCAACAGATGTCATGAAACATTCTTTTCCTCCAAATGTCAGAGCCGTAAACGGAGAACTGAGATTAAAAAGCTAAAAAAAATCACCTGCTCATTGTCACTGTCAGATAATAAAACAGTAATAATAATAATAACTAACTACTGTAAATATGTTTCACTGACTCTTTCTCTCTGCTCGTGTTTCAGGGAGAAAAAACACAAATCCATAATATTTATCTAAAAAAAAAAATGGCGTTAATACAAAAATTAAACTGTGGATTATTGTGTTTAAGTGTTCATGCATGTGATCGTGTTTTAAACCACAGCGGTGATTTTGTCATGAATGAGTAAAAATAAGGTGACGCTGAGAAGAAGATTGAGGTTTTTTCTGTCAAGCGTCACATCGTCTGCATATCAAGAGACTTTCTCCTCAAAAACATGTGGAAACCATCACTGAGTCAGAAACCTAATTATCTTATTATATACTTTATATGTTATTCTTACCTCGTACTTTTGATATTTTGATGATATTTACTGAATAATAATAAAAATATTGTGATTTTTTTTACAAATTTGACTTTTCAAGCCCTAATAATATGACGTTTTTGATGCTATTTTGATGAAAGCAATAAAAATTTAAAAATTTATTTATTTAATTTAATTCACAAATAAACAACAAACAATGTAATATAAACACAACATTCTCCATGCTCTTATGTTCACTCCCCCTTTATCCCAACTAATCAATTTACATACATATATAAAACAAAATTAGTAAATAGAAAAGTCAAACACTCCTGACAAACAAGCAAATGACAAAACTTCAAAGGGGGAAAATACCCAAAAAACAAAAAAACATCCATTTGTTAATAAGCACATAATTCTTTGAATTTCCTTAATGTGTATTTGAACGATGCATTTGATTCCAAACTACACAATGACATTTCTGTCTGTGTTTGTTTGAGTGGGCGTGGCTTCCTGGGCTCCTCCTCACTCCTCCTCCACCTGCACACCTGCCGTCAATCACCTCATCAACACTCAGCACTTTATAAAAAAACTTTATAAAAATCTCCAGCAGAATGTTCAGTGTGGCTTTTAAAGCATCAGCAACGTCAGAGTCTCTGTAAAGCAAGTGTTTATGTTCTATATGTTTTAAAAGACAGATTTCTCCAGGGTTTAGTTCAGGTTTTTTTGGGAAAACGAACAGTTTTCAAAGATGAGGAAAAGCTTCATTTTTTTATTTACTTGTCTTTAACATCGTTTGCTAAGGAAGAAAAAAATAAGTTCTCTCAGAATTTTTATGAAGCGTCTGTTTTTGACGTATCTGAATAAAAACATTATTTTGAAAAGATTTTTGACCATTAGTAATTTTTGACATCTATTCTATTATTATAGTTATTTTTGAAGTTTTTAAAAAAATGCCTTTTTTTGAAAATAGGATTGAAATATTTTTAAGAATTACACTGTTAATAACTCTTTTGTGTCATGCCTATTCTCCTATTTTACACACATATGTATGTATAGATACACATACATCACTTTCTTGTCAAACACTCCTGCTAATCATAAAATCTTTGTTTCTTTGTTTAAAAACTGAAAAAAAATCCTTCCATATTAATGACGTTTATTCCAATAAAGTTTCAGGCTATGTTTTTTGGTGTCTGCAATGTTTTCCTGACCATGAATAAAAAATAAAGAATCATTTTGAATTTGTGTTGTTTGTGTTATTATTAGAGAATGTGAGCCGTGCTCCCTCGTCACAATTTACTGTTTGTTTGTGTCCTTTTTTTTTGGCCGTTTCATTTACACATGAGTGTGTTTTTATCTTTATTAGTTTAATTTTGTGTGTGTGTGTGTGTGTGCTGGCCAGTTTCCTGTGCTGTGATAAATTTCCAGCCCCCGCCGTCGCAGCCATCATCATCATCATCATCATCACTCTGCCACATGGACTCAGAGCAAAGCTGCTCCTGGACACAGAGATTAGAGTCGAGAGCGAGCGAGTGACAAGTGGGAGCCCGAGGGGAGAGAGAGAGAGAAGGTGAAGGAGGAGAAAACATGGCAAACACAAGGATCTGGATTAAAGTAGTGAATAGTTGGTGCAAACATACCTGTATTTCCCTCAGAATCAATCATTTAATCAGTGTTTATTTATACATCACTGTACAACATCTGCAAAGTCAGTAAATCAGGCGTTAACCTGTTCCACAGGTTTAGTGTTTATTTCACCTTTATTTAACTGATTTTGTTCCCCTGAGCCCTTGTAATGTCTGTGCACAGCACTGTCCCTGCAACAACGGTTCTTATTTTACAATTTTCCATCGTGTATTAAAAGTTATTTGTTTTTTGTTGATAAACAAAACCCCTGAGCATCTAATGCAGGGGGAAAATGTCACAGGAAGCAGGTGAGATGAAATCCAGACAATCTGCAGGTCCGTGAACACACAGCTTTTATTTGTGCAACTCTTTTTAATCCTCGTCCACAGGAGAGTGAAGGTGTTTTCACACCTGCTGGGTTTGAAGCAGCTGAACGGGAAAAAATATCCAGCCATCTGGACCAAAATCAGGGATTTGTGGTTTAACTGTGCCAGAAAAAAAAGAGAAAAAAGAACAATCAACAGGAATAATTTAACTCTCTCTCTCTCTCTCTCTCTCTCTCTCCATCTATCTATCTATCTCCCTCTCTCTCAGAACAAAAACTAATATAAATGTGTTCAGGTGTTTGGTGCAGAACGACGAGAAGTCTGACTAAGTGTACACATGCAGGAGTAATCAGACTATGAATCATATTATCCAGGTGTGTTAGTTCGACTAAGACCAGCTTGAGTTTAGTCGGACTAACCATTAACCTTTAATCTTTGCAGAATAAAGTCATAATTCATATTCAAGCAAAATCTCAGATGATCAGGTGCAACCTGCGTCAAGATTTAATTCTTGTAATAATCTTAATATGAGTTTTTCTTCTTAATATTCTGACTTTTTTTTCTCTGTGATTCTTGTGTTGAAAGGTGCGCTCATGACTCGTCCAGTGACGACTTCTGATTTAAAATCTCCTAATTCTGATTTAAACTCAGAATTCTGACTTGAATTTCAAAATTCCAACTCTGAATCTGCAAGTTTCACCCATTTGTCCGTTGAAAAAGCTGAACGTGTCGACACGCCCGAAACAAAAAAGAGCGAACGATTGAGTGGAGGAATATTTCATTTAAAGACGCTTCACAAGGGATCAAGGATGATTTCTGATGTGCGTGGAAATGATGTGAATCGCGGCGCTACGGCCTTCATCTCGCCACACAAACACACAAGTCATTCATTTCTAATTATTTTCACAGTCAGAAAAGCTCATCGTTCATTCATCGTCCTGAAAAGTCTCCGCAAAACAATAAAGTGTGACGTGACGCTCGTACAGAAGGGGGATGGATTTCCGTTTTCCAGTTCTGGCCAATCGATCGCCGGGTTTTCTTCTTCCTCATGCGTTTCTTTCTTCATGGCCAGTGCTCGTTTTTGGGCAAAACCATCCGCTGACAACAGTACAGTGTGAAAAAGTCTGCTTGCTCAGTTTGCTCAGAAAGTCCGGTTGGAACGCATAACAGAACTAAAACAAGCACATTTATCTTCCTCTCACTGGCTGCAAATTGATTTTAGAATTCATTTTAAGTTTATAGTATTGACTTTTAGAGCTCAAGCGCCGTCTTAGATCTCTGAACTCTGGAGGCCGTTATTCACCAACACTTCGATCCTCAGATCTTCAGAGTCTTGGTGACGCGGAGGTGATTGTTCCGTGCAGGCCTGCAGAACCACGGGTTTGTAATGCACTTCCTTTGCCTTTTAAAAACACATCACATGACCTCGGTCAGGCTTTCAGCTCTCGCTGAGCGCCTCTCACTCTCTCGCTGATTGCTCTCATTCACCTGCTCCTGAAGACCTTGTTTTATCGAGTGCACTTTGTTCTCATCATCTTGAAAACTGCTCTGGAAATCGACGTTTTTTTGCTTGCTTTAACATCAGAAAACCAAAAAAATCACTCTGTACCCGTTGTTTTCGGCTTGTTTCACAGAGCAGTGATTCATCACACATACACAAAACTGTATTTCACCAATAAGTGGGAGATTGTTTTTGCTGTGTTGAGTTTTGAAAATGCTGATCAAAGCAGGCAGACTTTTCACGAGATGAAACAGATAGAGAGCGAGAGAGACGTTATCAGCAGCAGCGGCAGCTCTTTATTGATTTTCATAGCTCGTGTTTCAGCCTCGCGGAGCTACAGTGACTTCAGACGAGATGCGTCTGCCCACGTGAACCCGCCAAAAAAACACAAACACAGTGAAGCCTCTAATCTCAAACCTAATTGAGATCCAATCAGTTTAAATTACGGCAGGTGTTTCCTTTCAGCGCGATGGAGCCGCCGCGAACGCCACCGGCGGCAGGAACGCTGCCCACTCACGCCCACTCACAATATGTTACTGTGCCATTTCTGCACTGAGCGAACAAGACGGGGAGGGTTAGAAGCCGGCGGGGAAGTTAAACTGCTCGTCACAGCGGAGGAGCCGCTTCGTGCCTCCGCTGATTCACAGCCTCTCAGTTTGAACTCAAAGTACAAGAGTTTGTGGAAAAGTAGTGTTTTTTTTTAAGATTGTAGGAGGGAAATAAAAGTAATTTTTTTTTCAGCAAAAGTTAAAAAGTTCACGAGGTGGTGTGAGGAGGTGGGACGCGAACGTTAGCTGAACAAACAGGAAGTAAAAACAAAACCACAAGGTGGTTTAATGTGCAAAGATCGTTTCTATGCGTCTATGGTTTTGTCTCAGAAAACTAGATTGTATGGTTGAATTGTGTCAATAAAGTTGTTTTGTTGTTGAAAAACTCCAGCTTCTGCGTTCAAATTTTTACCATTGGCTTTGCCGTTTTTTCCGCTTTTGCTACCTGACCCCCCCACCTGCTCTCAGCCCACGTCTTGGTATGTTTCTAAATCAGGAGTTGGTCTCAGAAGAGCGTCTTGTGTATTTTTTTGTCAAATAAAGTTTGGTTTGAGTCAAAGGACAGAATGTTGTCGGCCTCACATTTCAGTTTCAAGTGGCTTTGCCCTCGTCTGAAAACAGGCGCTGGTCTCACTGCGGAGCTTTGATGTGTCAGTTCAACAACTCGCGTCTCACTTCAGATCAAAGCGTGAGGTCGCGCTGCGACCTTTTCACGTCCTGCCGTGACCTTCCTTCTTCCTCCTCCTCCTCCTCATGGATCTTATTATTCTGCGGATGTGTTCTACATGGCAACGGCCCCCATCATAGTTCGACATCAAGGCATCTGACGTTCACTTTTTAATTTCTTTCTGTCTTTTTTCCCCTGTAAAGGGAAATTACTCACTTCTCTAGAAGTCCTTACGCTCGTCTCACCTTGAGCTAAAAGCTCATTTTTGTTTTTTTTCCCATTCATAATGTGATGAGTCAGAAGTTCACAACTTTGACTCAACAACACAAAAGAAGACTGAAGATGTGACCCATAAACACACCCCTCAGGACGTCCATATAGAGAGTTGGGTATTACTCCGACCCGTGTCACGTGAGCAACTAGCATGCACAAGATAAGTCGTAACAGGTTTTTTTTTTTTAAAGCATGCGCGCACTTTATTAAGCCGCACGCGGCCCTATAGTGGAAATAACCGTCATTTAAGCTAGCATAACTCCTAGATCATAAGATTTTCTTCTTTAATATCTTTTACTCAGTCGCACGCATGCTTTACTGAGTATGTCCGTACATTTCCTCGAAGCAAATGACCGCATTAGTAATGTAAAAAAAAGAGAGAGACAGGAAATGGAGGAAAATCAATGATTCCTGCTCTGAGTAGCGTCTGCACCTGCATTGTAATATCCACAATGATTGGCAGGTGCAGTAATAACATGTGGAAACTCGTCTTCTGCCAGGTCGGTGTTCTGGAATAATCCGACAGCGGTAACTTTTGAGTTCCTCCTCAAATTAGATCCCCGCGCGGGATCACCTGGGACTCCCGGGAGTGGCGGCTGCTGCTGAGATGCTAATTGGACTTTGTCTCACTCACGCTCTTCTCCCGTCTTTTCATCAAGGCTCCATTCTTGTGTGGGATGATCAAGGTCTCAATTACAGCCGATTCGTGGCGTGTGGGAGCAGGAGGGCTAATAACGGCGCACACAGAGTTCAAACAGAGAGAGAGGATCAGACGCTGAAAGTGCAGAAGACAACAGTGGAGAATTTGATTCTCTGCGATTCATTTGTTTGAAATGAGCGAAGCTTGTTATAACTGTACCATAAAAAATGTTTGTAAACCGCTCACTCTCCCACATCAAAGTGGGGACACACAAGCTGGTGGTCGACTGCTGCCTTATTTTGGTGAGTTTCTATCACTTAGACATGTCAGAACAAAGGATTTGACCCTCCCTCTTTCCTTTTCTCCGCCTCTTTCATTCGTCCTTTCACCCCAGCCAGCCTAGGCAGATCCTGCACATGTTAGCGTTTGATCAAAAGTTTTTCTTTTTTCCTCTGCCGACCCCTCGTGTCCCCACAAGTGATCAGACTGTGAGCAAAACAGTTTTTAAAGGCATGTTTGTGTCCATTAAAGCTCCTTGTTTGTGTCCATTAAAGCGTCCTGCAGTGTCTCCTTCCTTCGAGGCAGAATCCGACAGAGGACAAACGCAGGATAACAACATAACAACAAGAAGAAAATGGGAACAAAATAAAATAAAAAACCTCCAGAAAGTTTGAGAAAATAAAGGTCAGACGTGGAAACGCGAGCAGAGCCGCAGCTCCGGGCGATGCGCGGGCTGAACGCTGAAGAACTACAAGTAGTCGTTTGAACCTGTGACCCAGAACTATGCCTTTAACTGCGTGACTGACATTCGCCAATTTCTCCAGGAATTCTCTCTTCCTTCTCACCTTCTCTTCCTTCTCCCTCTTCCCTCGGTCGGCGCCTGCGAGGAATCCAACATTTCACCGATTTACCGGAGACAGTTCACAAGGTTAATGGGCGCCGCGCGAGTGAGGGCGAATCGATAACTCGACAGAAGGCGGTCGAGACAAAACAAGGCGTCCAGCTGTGGGCGCGGCTGAGGTGATTGAATCTGACGTGCTTGATTACGAGTCGCGGCGGGCTGTTGTGTCGGGCCCCGGGGCCTCTCACCCTTTTCACCCTGAACCTGGCAAGACAAATACTATCTGTCCGAGGGCACTGATGACCCGACCTGTGCCTTAAATCTGTCTCCCCAGCTCACTTGTTAGAGTTAAATCAAATTTAGACTTGCACCGTTCACCCCAGCGAGGAGACGGAGACATCAGAAAGTAGAACTGTGAGGAGAAAAGAAGAGTAGAGAGTTTTTTTAGTTCTTCACTAAGACAATAACTTGAAAGGAGCAGAGAGCAAGAGTTCCCCAGTCCTTCATTTGACTTTGACGAGTTTATCAAACGAGATCCGTGTGGTGTGGGAGAGTGAGTGGGTTTACAAACGTCAGTTTCCTGTCTAACAGTGAAATAAAGACGTGAACATATTCTTAATCTATCTAAACTGTTTTGCTTGAAATCGCTTTTTCAAAACACCACGCAAATTCCCATTGAGAAAATGTGCGTTTTAAGCTCATGGAGATGTGGGAGCTGCTGGTCTACTGCTGCCTCGTGTGGTCAGTTTGTGTCACTGAGGTGAATCTGAATAGGGATTTCAGACACCGACGTCACAAAAACAACACATTTGAGCTGAGTAATGGAGGCAGCAGTGGATCAACGACTCCTGTGTGTGGTGACAGAAAATCGCCCATTTTCTCTATGGGCTTTGGTTCAGGTGCAAACTTTAAGTTTCCAGCCAGGAAAAGGTTGTCTTACAGCGAGATAACGTGTCAGACTGCTCCACTTCTACTGCCCGTGTGTGTGTGAGACACGGTGAAGGTCTGCTTTTGTGAAACTTGGCAGACTGTGGAGATAAATCCGTCCGTGCGGGCGTTGCTGTTTTTTAATAAGCTTGGATTTATTATGAATCGCTCCGTCTCCGTTATTTATGAAACGCCAGTTGTGTTCACACAGACAGATGGACAGCTTTAATTTTTAGGACTGGGCAGTCGTGGGTCATATTTCAGTCTGACAGCCGCAGACACCCCTTCATTTTTCCAATTAGCCAATCTGAGGTCCACCTGCACGGCGTAAACAATCTCCACCATCCGTCCGATACATCACAGAGAATCAGCACTCACGGCTGAGATGGATAATAATTCACCAAAAAAAGAAAAAGAAAGAACTAATAACAAAATATGACCTTCCCTTCATTTCTGATCTCAAACATAAACACAGCAGTCAATACAATAATAACAAGCGGCGAGCATGAAACAGGCGTGGGTGACAGGGGCTCAGCGGTGATGAATTACAGCTCAGCGATTGTGTGCGAGGCTTTGACACCGCAGAAGAGAAGCTGCAAATGAAAAGCAGATAAAGGAAATTTGATCACACACAAAAAAAACACAGGAACCAGCACAGTTAGAGTTTGGCATTCATTAATGAAAGTGATGAATATGTGTGTTTTCTTCTTAAAATAGATAAAGGTGAGGGAATGACATAGAAGAGAAGAAGAACTCAGAAACATATTTGAGACTTTTCCTGTTTCTGATGACCTCTGATGACCTCACTCACGGTTTCCAGACTTTTTCAAAACTTTCAAACATGATTCCCGAATTTTCAGCATTTTTTGAAATCCCAGACTTGTTAAATACTTTCCAGACCTGCACACACGTATATAATGCACTTCACAGGTTCAGTTCTAACATCATGTAACGGTGTAAACGCTCCACTGTTGACGTCGCTGCATCACACAGCTGCACTGCGATGTGACACGGATCCAATTATCCAGAGAATGAAGATGAATCCACGAGTCTGTGTTTGTGTTTGTGTGCGGAGGCAGAAAATCAGTGATGGAGCTCAGGTCGTGTGGAACCATCCTCACCAAGGACGGATTCCTCCAGTCCATCACTCTGTTACTGCTGCTGCTGCTGCTGCTGTTTCTGCTGCTGCTCACCTGGAAAACTCCATCTGCTGGCAGAGATTCATGGTCAGAGCTGTGACTAACGATGTGGCAGCGTGAGGTTTTATACTCTTTTATTTCCTACATAACATTTTGTATCAGCACCTTTATTTCATGCCTTTTCTTTTAAGTGAGTAAAATATCTAAAGTGCTAAATCTGTCGATTATTTCCTCGTTTAATCGAGTAACTGTTTGGTCCATAAAATGCAGTAGCGTACCGTGGGGTTTCAGTCAGGGCCTTCAGTGCCGCCAGCAATACTACTAGAGCAGGTCCACGGAGCTATGATGCGTTTAATGACATCCAGGAAAATCCAGACACAAATTAATTTGATTATTAAAAATAATAGTAATAATTAAAAAAAAATACTTTTTTGATATTGTCAGAGCCAGCAGAGAAGGCCCTGCTGGCCCTGACAGCCCACCACTGATAAAATGTCACAAAGTGTTGTTTCCCAAATCTGGAGCAAAGAAACCAAAAAATATTCATATTTAAGAAGCTGAAAAATCACAGAAACTTGTTTTCATTGTTTAAAAAAAAACACTCAAACTGATTCATCAATTATTCAAAAATAGTTGACAATTAATTTACTAATTAATACTAAGTCATAATAAAGAGATACTAAGTCTTAATTATGGCGTAAATATGACATACTACGTTGTAATTATGAGATTTTAAGTCATAATAATGCGATATTATGTCAGTTATTGTCCCACAATTATGATGAATATGCATTCTTTTTTCTCCATGTAACGAACAGTTTTCAACATTAATCTGATGCTGACTGAGGCAAAAATAAATAAATATATAAATAATATTGCTAAGTTTTGCATCAATGTTGACAAAAAAACCCACCAAAAGTCCCTTTATGTATAATGGAGGATTGTTGCTGATTCACTTCCATCCTTCGTGTACAGTTTCAATTAAAAACAAAACAACATAAATTACACGACACGAGAGCTCTAATGTGGCAATTACAGCTTCATTCACCAATCTGGAGCTGCACACAGGTGAACACATGAATCGAATTTATCCTGTTGGGTTATCATCATGCACAAGATAATGAAATGCTGTAGGGGGCCCCTGGTGGCCACAGGGCCCCATAGTCAGGCGCTGAATTTGCCGAATCTTTCGGGCCGGCCCTGCATATAGTAATCAAAGAAAAATGGCTCATTCCACTTATGACATGAAACCACACATAGAGTCCACAACTTTTCACCCTCAACTTTTCTCTCTGGGAAAGTTTCAGCCGCTGCCAACGCTCCCCTCATCTCCAAAAAATCAATTTCAGGCCCATTACAGGAAGATCTGCTGCACACAAAATTGCCCAATCTCTGCAGAGGCATTTACAGTGTCATTGCCTTGATAGGATCCCATGATTATTGTCCGGTGAAATTACCCCCGCGCTGATTCTGAGTGCACCCCACCAGCCATTAGGGTCCTCCACGGTGGACTGAGCCGAGCGAGGGGTCCACGGTCAGCCCGGGCGACGTCGATATAATGGACACGTCCAATTTCTCCCAGACTGGGATCCATTTGTTTGTGAGTCGAGTGCATCCAGAGCTTTTTAACACGCAGGCTCACCGGTCTGTGTGTGTGTGTGTGTGTGTGTGTGCATGTGCGTGTGTGTGTGTGTGTGTGTGTGTGCGCGCGCCCATAATAACAAATTAAAATTTCATTAGGAGATGCTAATTTCACCATGGAGGAGATTTCTCTGACACGCTGTCTGGTTTGGGGGAAACTGAGCGAGCATTCATGTATATATATATACATATATATATGTATATATATGTGTATATATATACAAATATATGAAAGTGTCAGGCTGTTTGCACACGTCCTGAAATGCAAATGTTGCACAACTACAAGTGACAGTTTGTATTTGTGCAGATTTACTGCAGCTTGACGACTCACACGTCAACGATGTTCTGTTCTGTCAGAGACGTGGCCGTCGGGCTCAGGCATCTCACGTTCTGGAGTAAAACAGGGTGTAAATATTGGACAAACAGACGTGCAACAAGTAAAAATAAGTTATAAACTGATAAGTGATTGACTGACTGGGACAGACAAGGTTCTGGTTCTGGGTCTGGTGTCGTTCTCAGAACCTTGCTGATTCCTGGCGGACCAGCCCACGTTCACACCAGTTTTAAGAGGAACCGAAGTGAGAGGATGTTACGCCGTGTTACTGAATATGACACGCCCACCGGTGATGTGGGCGTGTCATATTCAGGGGCTGAAACTTTCACTTCCTGTCCTCGCCCGTCACTGCTGGAATTCAACTCTTTCAACTCAAGCCGATGAAATACTCGCTGTAGTGTTGGTTTTAGTTGCACACCATTGTCCACGATGGGTGACACATTAGCAGTGTGATTCATGAGTATGTTATGTCCGTCTGTCTGTCCAACAGTCCGCGGGACAGGCTTCAGACTTGGCACCGGCGTGTGCAGCGATTACTTTGACGACGACTGGATGAGACGTGCCAGAGATATCGGTCGAAGTGTGACGTGTGACGTATGGAGCGACGCAGTTTGGATAAGAAATGCAAGGAGACGGGCACGGGGGCTGCGGTGCTTTCTGTGGAGGAGCCGCGGGGAAACTGGTCCCTCTCCTCGCTGATAGAAGACGCCCACGCCTCACTGAGCCTCGCACTCACTCACCGTCAGCTGACGACACGCTGATCGCCTTCCTCGTCGGAGTTCACTGAGTCCACCTGGGTAATTACCTCATGAGTTCCGAGAGATGACAAGTGATGGACTCCTCGGCCGTGGCCGTCACCACAACTCTGAAGCTCCGTTTTCCTTTTGTGTGACACGATGTTCTTGTGGTTATTGTTATGATGAAGTCGACGTTAACTGTGTTAGATTTAGAGTTATTTCTAAGGACTTTGTTGCATCCTTACAAAGCAGCGATCGACGAATGACACGAGTGCTAGCGCTTGATCGTATAATGAACCTTTACATGTGTGTTGCTGTTGCAGAAGGAGCTGCTTGTGCCCAAATCTGTCAGACAGTGAAAGACCAGAAGTTTCTGAATAATCTGGAGCTAAATTCATGCTGCTCTCTTCAGTCAGACACACTTTCAAGTCGTTTAACGTGAATCTGCACTGCAAAAATACTGACTTCAGTATCCAAACTAAATGTCAGAGATCACTCGGCTCATTTTTCATGAACATAAAGAAAAAACGGTCTAATTTCTGCAATTATCACGCAATAAAACCCATAATACCCTGAACATGTGACCTATAAATACACATGCCCCCAGGACGTCCATATAAGGAGTGTATTATTATATTCCCACAGATGTTGTTACCGTCCCGTCATCGCAGACAAGCGGACTCCGGACAGATCGCCAGACTGTGTGACTCCGCCTTCTGAGAGTGACACGGCACGTCCCCGCCCACGACGCTCATGTGGAGGGTAAAGCGGTAGAAGGTGGAGGGATGGATACCGCGGACAACAGAGATGACACTGAAGAGCAGTCGGGTGCCGCCATGATTCCTGAGAGTGTAAACGGCTGATTGGCAGAGAAGGTGATGCGAGGCAGGATTGATGGCGAAGAGCGCGCCGCCGGCCTCTCATTTATCACACCTGCCCGATCATTGACTGGATCAGTCGCCCGCTTTGACGCAGACAAAGTGTCGTCAGCTTCTCGCCGCTCCTCTATCTGTCACTGGTGCTGCTTCACTGGGGACTGAACAACAGAGAAGCCGTGACGCGTCCACTCACCGCCGTCTCCGCCGCCGCTGCATCAGCTCTTTATTTGCATTCATTTGAGCCGGAATTCAGTGGAAAAGCAGCGGTCACCTTGTAGGAGGTCACAGTGTCGACAGAAACCAGAGAGACATGATCTGTCCTCTGAAAATGAGCTCATGTGTTGACGTTTGGATGTGCCGTTAGAAACTCTTTCATTTGTCTTTACTTTTCCTCCAGGTTATATTCTTCCTGGCAACAGGTCGCGACGTCACCTCTAACAATCCCAACTCCTGATCCTGAAGCCTTGAGATTGGACGACAGTGGCTGTCCGTCACACTGGTGTCCGCTCGTCTCGGAAATTTCTGACTTTATTCTCGCAAATTTACGACTTTATTCTTGTAAATCTACGACTTTATTCTCGATAATTACGACTTTATTCTCGATAATTACGATTTTGTTCTTGTAAATCTACGACTATTCTCGATAATTAAGTCTTTATTCTCGTAATTGAAGACTTTATTCTCAGAGTCTGTGGATTATTTTTTTCTCAATCTGCCCCTAACACTCCGTCGTAATCATTTTCCACACAAACCCTCCTCTCGTCCGTTATTTTACCACAGCAGCACAGTGCAACGTTCCTGTCACATGATCTCCATTCACTGAATCTCTTTCCATTTCACTTCACCGCGTTTAACTTTTGATTGATGCGACTTTTCCACGTCCCTCGAGTGTAAAAACTTTAAAGATATTTCAAAAATGCACATAAACTAACGTTGTGACTGTCAACACACACACACACACACATATAAGGCATGTTTGATGAAATAAATCCATATGTGGCTCAACACAGATGCATGTTCACCACGTCCAGGTATCCACGCACTAGTCTGTGAAAATCTCCCATAATCCGCTTACTGAGTAAAAGCAGCTGACGCGGCTCCACCAGACACCAGACTGTGTCATCGCCGACGACCGCAGCAGCAGCAGCAGCAGCAGCAGCAGCAGCAGCAGCAGCAGCAGCGGTGACAGCTCCCTCAGAACCAACCAATGGCTTCTTTAAGCACAGACAATTTCACACATGAAAGATTTACACCCGAGCAA
The DNA here is from genome assembly GCF_019176455.1 of Solea senegalensis. Taxonomy (NCBI): domain Eukaryota; kingdom Metazoa; phylum Chordata; class Actinopteri; order Pleuronectiformes; family Soleidae; genus Solea; species Solea senegalensis. Next base: position 7,180,278 of record NC_058033.1, read on the forward strand.
AGGGAAATCCATCCATCTGAAGCCTTTGAGGTGTAAAGAGGTAAATATATATATATATATATATATATTATATATATATATATTACATAGAGCCTGTCAGCGTCTGAGGTGCGGGCGAGTGTGTGGGAATACAGATGGCAGCAGCCTTGGAGGTATGGATGGTGAAATGAATGAGGATACAGGGTGAGCGAGGCCTTCCGGGGGAGGAATAAATACAAATCCTCCTCCTCAGGTACAGATGTGGAGGAATAAAACCCTGCAGCCACACACACACACACACAAAGCCTGAGATCCCGGCAGCAGCCTCGCTCAGGCTGTAATGTAAATGTAAAGATTTAGAGTTTTAATTTAAAAATGGAGCTCACTCGGCTCCACATCGCTTCTTTTTATGTTTTAATCATCACAATTCTCTTCCTTTTTTTGTTCTAGGAAAGAAAGGTTTTAACCAACTCAGCTTAAGTCTGTGATGATCCTAAGAATATGCTCCGTTCATCTTTCTCGATGTTAGACAAACCACACCAAACCCCATCGAGAAAATCTGCGATTTTAGCTCGCATGGACACAGCAGCTGCTGGTCTAACTGCTGCCTCGTGTGGTCACTTTGTGTCACTGAGGTAAATCTGAACGAATTCTCAAAATAACAAATGTGAAGTCAGTGATGGAGGCAGCAGTGGATCAACAGCTCCTGTGTGCTGTGATGTTAAAATCGCTGGTTTTCTCTATGGGCTTTGGTGTTGGAGAACACGTGAGTCATTAAACTTAAAGTTGGCTGAAGATTAGACTTTTCTGTGATGACAGTTGTCTGCTGATCTTCTCCATGTCTGATATAAAAATAAAAATAAAGCACCATGCAGCTCATGCACACAACAACCACAGACTGACACACAAACATATTCCTGTTCCTGGCAGCTTCGTGTTTGCTGTGGGCTCTGCAGGTTAAGCAGAATTCAGTGATAACATCTGTGTGCGTGTGTTTGTGTGTGTGTGTGTGTGTGTGTGGGTGCATCACCACACATATCAAATCCAAACATAAGGCAGAAGTAGAGGCATCCAAAGTAAAGTCAAATGAAATAAAATAACATAAAAAAAGAGCAGAATCAGTATATTTGACATTTTCCTCCATGAATGCCTGTGACTGTGGATCACTGGGTCTCCAGAGGTGTTTTTAAAACCAGAAGGTTGGCAGTTCAATCTCAGAAAAAGGGGTCTGTGTCATTCCAGATGTCACATCCTATTCCAGCTGCTGAAATCGCCGCCATTTGGCCCCAAATTGTGTGTCCTTGAATTATTTTAGTGATGAATGCATGGTGCACGGATTGGTGCCGACGGACCTCCTCGCATTCTTCTCAAGCAAGTTTCCATGGTTACCGAAACAGCAACGCACCACCAGCTGCACAGGAGAGTCAAGTGATGTGGTCGCAAAGACGGAAAAGAACTTTCGCTGTCACATCAGTGACGTGAACTGAAATATTTCAACTACAGTTTGATGGATCGCTTTCATATGGAAGAAAAAAAAAGAGGTTAAACTAAGCCTTGATAATTAAAATGTCCTCAAAATAAGTCTAAACTTTGAGATAAAAAGTTGAAATGATGCTTTAAAAAGTCATAATTATGAGATACAAAAGGAACTGTGCATTTCTTGTAATTATGATTTTTATCTCATAATTATGACTCTTTATTTCATAATTATAATTTTTATCTCATAATTATTATTTGTATCTCATAATTATGACTTTTTATCTAATAATTATGACTCTATCTTATAATTATGACTTTTTATCTAATAATTATGACTCTATCTTATAATTATGACTTTTTATCTAATAATTATATTTTTTATCAAAATTATGATTTTAATCTCATAATTATGACTCTTTATCTCATAATTATGACTCTTTATCTTATAATTATGACTCTTTATCTCATAATTATGACTCCTTATCTTATAATTATGACTCTTTATCTCATAATTATGACTCTTTATCTTATAATTATGACTCTTTATCTCATAATCATGACTTTTTATCTCATAATTATGATTTTTTATCTCATAATTATGACTCTTTATCTTATAATCATGACTTTTTATCTCATAATGATGACTTACTTTGAGGATATTTTTTATTTTACCTCTTTTTTTGTTTTATTTCTGGCAGAAATGGGCTTCTATACTTTCATTCAGAATTGAACTCTCTTCTGTTCTTTCTGGTTTTTTCGCCAGTTGTCTACACTAACAGTCCCATTTCTGTGTCAGCAGCAGTCGTTAACGAGTCTAAATTTACTCAAGAAAAAAGACAAGAATATTAAAATATAGGTTTGTGTCCCTCGTGTCTGTGGGAAGGATCCAGTGGGAGTAAGACGCAGGTACGCCAGTGTTTCCCAACCCTGGTCCTCAGGGAGCCGCTGCCCTGCTCTAACACACCTGATTCCAATGTTCAGCTCGTTAACGAGCGCTGCAGAAAAAAACCTGATCACGACGTTCATTTGAATCAGGTGCGTCTCAGGAGGAGGAGGACGGGGAAACACTGAGGTAAGGACACAGACTTTTGCTTTTTCATCCGTGTTACTTGGTGTTTTTCTTTAGTTCCTGCTCTGACGAGGTTCAGCTGAGCCCATGCTCAAATGTCACATCGATAGACTGCCGGTCACTGACTGGTCAGAGAGTGTCGTCACTGAAGAGTCACGACACGAGAATCAAAGCCAACAATGTCCAACTGTAGATCAGTGAAAAAGACTTAAACACAAAATCTACTTAGAATTCCAAAATCTACTTAAAGTTCCAAAATCTACTTCTTATTATAAATTGTTTAAACACTATTTTAACATGCAGTTTGTGCATATTCTGGGGGAAACACTTAGTTCCAGGACATTTTCTGGTCCTTTTATGGTTAAAAAAACAAAAGTTCATGCGGACATTTGGAAGGTTAGGTATGAAAGGGTTAATTAGCTGATTGTAATGATTCAGTTACACTTAAAAAAACCTGGAAAACCATGCAGAGTCGAACGGTCGGTGATGTTGAAGTTGCAGGAGAAGACGACGACCACAGAGAAGGTTCATGGATGTTCTGAAGGAGGACACGAGGTCAGAGGACACAAGGTCAGAGGACACAAGGGAGAGGACAAGATGAAGGCAGATGATCTGCTGTGGGAGAAGCCCAAAGAAGAAGCTCCTCCTCCTCCTTCTTCTTCTGTAAAATCAGACACTTCTGAGACTCTTCTGGACACACAATGTCAAACAAGGAGACTAAAGCGTGAGAGCGGAAACAAACTGGGCTGTCGTATGTAAATGGAAGCTTCTGTATGAATGTTTTATTCCAGCTCGGCTGAGGAAGCGTGAGCAGAGGTAGCAGCATGAAATATACATCACTCGGTCTGTCTGTCTGTGTGTGTGTGTCTGTGTGTGTGTGTGTGTGTGTGTCTGTCTGTTTTCAGTAAGTTAATGAACGTGAGTGAAGCTTGTGTGTGACTTTGACACCAGTTAGCGGCTAACGCTAACAAGAACGCAGTGAGAGTTCATCGGCGAAGCAAAACAAACAAACTTTGTTTGTCAACTTAACAACAACAACAACAACAGCAAGACATGGTGGCATCCAGGGAGAATAAATCACGTTCACTAATGAATTCATTTACAGTCACATGACAACAAAAGGAAGTGAAGGTTCTGACATCACAAAGAGTCAGAATTGAATTTGAATCCGTCCCAGACGTGGATTCATCTTGACATAATCTGTGATAACAGTTTGTCTCTGTTATTAGAAAAGACTACATTTCTGCTTCAGAAAACATGGACCAGTTCAGAGACGAGGAGGAAGAGGCAGATTTAAGTGCAGGGGTCTGCAACCTGCGGCTCTGGAGCAACATGTGGCTCATCAGCCCCTCTGCAGTGGCTCCAGTGTTGTCTTTAGCAGCCATTTTAGATTCAGTCAGTATTATTATTATTATTATTATTATCATTATTTGTGTTGTTATGTCGTTGTGTGTCCTGAGTCTTTACCTGACACACTGTTGATGTGTCCTGATACATTTTTTAAAAATGACACAAGACTTTTTGAATCTTACAAAAAACACTGAAACTCAACAAAGTCATTTGAAATTCAGTATTTAGTGAAAAACAAAGGGACTTTTACGGTGTGTGCGTGTAAATTGAGCGGCTGCTTGAAGAACTCTGGATGAGAAACTAAGTTAGTTAATTGGCGCTCGAGGGGAAAATGCTCTTCTTTGATTCGCCTGCTGAGATTTTTTTACTCCAACAATGAGATGATGATGATGTTCGCCTCGGGAGTTCTTCTGCATCTGCTGCTGACTCTCACACACACACACACACATGGCGACTCGCTGTGGTGAGACTTGTGTGTGCCTGCGGCACGCGGTGGTGGTGGCGGCGACCAATCTGCAGCGTCGCGTAATCGCTCAGCAATGTGTGTGTCCCTGAACGTCCTGTTGAGAAGCTGCTCAGGCTGAAGCTGACGACCCCGACGTGCTTCAGAAGCATCTCGCTCCGCGTCTGATGATTCCAGAGATCTTCTCTGTGTCAGTAAACAAGCGACTCTAGACTTTTTTTAGAGTCTAGAGTCGAGAATTCCACGACACGGTCCCAGCACGACTCCACGTGCTGTTTCTGCTTTTCCATCAGAGACCGAACCTGGAGTTTTTCTTTATTTCTGCTCTGACGAGGTTCAGCTGAGCCGACGTCGACAGACTGCCGGAGAGTTCTTCACTTAAGAGTCACGAGCGCCAACAACGTCCAACTGTAGATCAGTGAAAAAGACTTCAGCGTTAATCTCCAACATTTCTAAAATGTCAGCGTTTAACAGAGGAGAATTTCCAACATTCAATTCTCAATCTTCAGCTTTAAGTCAGATTTACGAGACTTTATTCAGACTTTTGCATTTAAAGTTGGAATTTTTGCGATTAAAGTCAGAATTCTGTGATGTTAAATGTGAATTCTGAGATTTTGAGTCAGAATTCCGAGATTTTAAATAAGAATTACAAGCTTTTAAGTCAGGCTTCTGAGATTTTAAATAGGAATTTTTAGATCAATGTCAGAATTCTGAGATTTTAAGTCAGAATCACAAGATTTTAAGTCAGAATCACAAGATTTTAAGTCAGGCTTCTGAGATTTTAAATAGGAATTTTTAGATTAATGTCAGAATTCTGAGATTTTAAGTCAGAATCACAAGATTTTAAGTCAGAATCACAAGCTTTTAAGTCAGGCTTCTGAGATTTTAAATAGGAATTTTTAGATTAATGTCAGAATTCTGAGATTTTAAGTCAGGCTTTTGAGATTTTAAGTCAGTTTTCTGAGATTTTAAGTCAGAATCACGGAATTCGGTGATTAAATTTAGAATTCCGGAATTTTAAATTAGGCTTCTGAGATTTCAAGTCCGAATTTTGAGATTAAAGTTAGAATTCTGAGAATTTAAATAAGAATTCTCAGATTAAAGGGGTCACTGAAGAGTCCTGAGCGCGACGTCTGACACAAGAATCAAAGCTAACAGTGCTGAGTTAAAAATCACTGAAAGTGCTTTCAGACAGACACAGTTCTGGTTCTGGCTCCGTTCTGGAGTCTCAGAACCTTGGTGCTTTCTGGCAAAACCAGCCTGCGTTCACACCAGTTGAAGAGGAACGCGAGGAAAGGTTTTTGGTTCCAGCTGAGAACCAATTTTTCTGTGATGTGTCGGCCAGTTCAAAATGAGGTCGGGTAACCGGGGTGAAATGTTCACTAATCAAGTTTTAGAGTATTAGAGGCAGCGCTCTGTCTCAGAGACTTGAAGACATTTAACCATCACACTGACCTAAAATCCTGCACAGTTCCAGGTTATTCTAAAATCTCTCTGTTTTATAGTTTGTTGGTTTTATGCTCCATGCAGCACACTTTGTTACTGCGTTTCTAAAAGTGCTAAATAGGTTTTATCGTCTTGTCGCACACACACACACACACACACACACACACAGTACAGTGGTTGAACTGATGAGATAAACTCTGCCGCAGCTCTTTATCTGGTGGTATGTGAAGAAAAAGCCCGCAGCTGTTTTTTCTTGAGACAAAAGCTTTCACCTCCTCCGACTTTAACGCGTGACTCCACTGTGAACAGAAGCCGCCTGCAGAACTTTAAACACCGTTATAGACGAGACGACGGTGGCCCTCACAAACCGCTTCTCCCTCGTTTGTGTCTGATTTGCTGTTTGCTGCAGCTCTGCTTCTCCCTCTGGGCTTTGAAATGAAACATTTTCACGCTCTTATCGAATCAAGAAGCCCTGACTGTCCTCTCGCTCTCGCTCTGCTGCTGCAGTGTAACTAAGACAGATTAACATGCTTCTTTTTCTTTCTTTTTTTTGCTCTTCTTGGTCAATAAAGCAACACGGATCCTGAGGCCATTCCTTTCTCTTTTCAGAAAATGCTGCGTGTGGTTCTGCAGACAGACGCGGACGTCACGCTAAATCACGAGCCTTAGAGACGCCGCCACCGCTCCGGCGCGTCTCACTTTTCTCCATTAGCGACTTTTTGAGTGAGTGCCTCTGGTCCACTCGCACCAAATCAAAAAAGCCTGGACGAGGACAGCTGCCAGAGGGGCCCCGCGTGATTTGCATCCGTGCCACTTCCCCCCTCTGGCAGGCGAATGCAGATCGCAAAACCATGACAGAGATTGTGCCACAATTCGTCTTCAGATTACAGTAATTAAACTGTCAGGAGCTCAGAGCGGCCATATTTCAACCGGGGAAACATGCAATTTTATCAACGCTGCATTATGGACTCGCTTTAAACATCTTTAGGGCGACATCTGGAGCAAAGCGGCCTCCATTAGAACAACAAATTTAATGAAGCCGCCTCGCACACTGCAGCAACTTCAACAGAAGAGCAAGAAAACATCGCAGGGGATTAATAAGACGGGATAACAGTCTGATACAACAGGTGGCTCAAACCATGGCTCAAGTCAAATCTCTTCTATGGGACACCGGATAACTATGAAAGGACCAAAAGTCTGATTTCTGTGTCCAAACAGTCACAGAGTCTTGATAATCTGGATGAAACCTTAGCTACTGTAATAATGATAATAATAATAAAGTTAATTTAAAAGCGCCTTTCAGGTCACTCCAGGACACTTTACAAACAGAATGAATTAAAATCACACAATTAGATAAAAACACATAAAATCAACACAATAAAATAGGGAAGTGACGGTAAAAGCAGGGAGGTTAGAGGGAGTAGGCGGTCCGGAGTCTTTTGAGTCTTGATTTGAAGAGGTGGAGACAGTCACAGTTATGGAGGTCAGGTGGTAGTGTGTTCCAGAGCTGGGGACACACTACCGCCTGACCACCTGTATTGTTCACCTGTGCAAAAGTCCAGAAAAGATTTAAATTCAGATTTCTGTCATTACTGTACGCCGTAAATAAAGAAATCTACAGCATAAAAAAGCAGTTTATGACTGAAAAATTCAAAAATCCTGCACCGCATTATACCAGAATATCTTTTATTCCAAGACGACATCAACATTTACAGTATTCAACTTTATTCACAACAGTTTTACACCATTCTTTAAGTTTCAAGAGGGATCTGAAAACTCGCTAAAGATAGCTAAATTTCCACCAATCAGGGTTTGTCATCCCACAGCCCCGCCCCTCTAATCCCTTGTAATCTGAATCGGATCGTCCACAGGAGAGACAGACGGACGTGGAACAAAAGTAACAACGCAACAAATTCACGACAGATCCACATTGATACTGCGATAAACAATCTGCGGCAGAATCCCCGCCTGCACCGACGTGGAGGTGAACGTCTCTGTGTGTGTTTGACCCAGCAGCTGCGACCACAGCTGCCTCACTGACATGTTGCTTGATAATTTAGTCGCTGAGCAGATGTGTGCCAGCTGCTGCCTCGGGGGTTCGCTTTGCGCGCTCCGTTGCCACGGCAGCCAGACAGAGAATCATTTAAAGTGTCTAAAGTGACCGTATCCTACTGTTATCGGCACCGGTCGATGCTCGAGTTTGTGACCTCGGTATCGTACGCGAGGTCACAGGGTCCACGACGTCCACATTCACTCAGTTTTTAAAAGTCTGTGAAAACAAAAACCCCATAAAAATAAAAGTTTCCTGACGTGAATTGAAAATATTGAATTCTTCACCACGCGTCAGCTTCCACCCGCTTCCTTTCAAACACAGCACATACGACACGGAGCGCACTCGGCATTAACACAATCCCATTAGGGCACAACAGAGAGTGAGTGGACTGTGGTCGGCGTGCAGACCCGAGACCTCATCCATCATAGCAGCCTCTGGTTTTTTTTTTTGACTCCAGCCTCGCTATGAATTATTCAACGGGAGATTCATTAACCTGACCGGACGCACACGCAGAGGATGAGACCCGTCCAGAAGTCGAGGAGCTGGGAAAGCTCTCAGAATAATTGAGTTGTGGTTTGGGAGAGTTTGGGCGACGGAGGCTCTCTCTCCATCTCATCGTATTAAGCACAAAAACAAACACAGTTGACCGCCGTGATGGATCTGAGACGCGGGGGGAGAGTCTGTCTGCTGTGGCTTAGGCGCAGCACAGGAAATGACCATTTTAAGACTTTTAAAGGGGATTTTTTTGCCTTAAAGAAGGAGACAAAGGGTGAAGAGCGTGGTTCTAAAAACACAAATGGCTTTTGCTCCTGTGACGGAGGAGTGATTCGACTCAAAGTCTCGACTTAAGCGAATAAGCTACTGGCCAAATGCAGGAAAGGGCTGCTTGAATGCTAACTGTTGTGTTTAGAGATTCAAGTTCGTGTCCAGTGAGACACCAGAGGTCTTCTGTCCTCGGGTAGTTTGCTTCGTTTGTGCAGGTGTGAAAGTTCATCCAAACTCTGAAAACACGGGTCTAGGTTTGGTTGCTGCTGCTGCTGCTGCTGCATTTTTTCCTTTCACCACAACCTGTCTTGGCACATGGTCGCACATCTTTGAGTCTGGCTCTGTCAGAGATTTCTTCCTGTGTTTGCCTATTGGTGGAAGAAGGTTTTTTTGTCTCTGTTGTACAACATGTAGCTATACAACCCCAAGTTGAAGAAAGGACAACTCGCAAACCTTGTTGTGAAAAACCAAACCACAAGAGTGCATAAATGTGGCGTTTGTCTCCACTGTTTGTTTCTGAAGACCATGGATTTCCCTTTTTGGTCCCAGACCATCGATGAACCGGGTTCTCTTCTTTCTTGCTGGTCAGTGTCTGGTTTGGACAACACAGCCTCAAACAAGCAGTTATTCTCACTGTGTGACGTTTGGTCCAGTCACAAAAGTGCAGTGAGAGTCTCTCAGACAAACTTTTACAACCCTTCTGACTATTTTAATTGTAATTTCTGTAAAAGAAAACATGTCATTTCCAAGAGATCAAAGATGAACATAAATGTTGCATATTTACGTAAAAACATCAGAAACAAAAAGCTGGGAACACATTTTTCGACTCTTTTTAATATTAAATTCAGATTATAGTTTACAAGATGGACGCCAAGATCAAATCATTGACAGAAGTACAAACAGTCTCTCAAACTCAAAATAACCCAAACATATTTCAAAATAAAAGTGTTTGTTTATATCTATACTTCACAACAAAACCTACTCATTAATCAGATTAACTTGATTTTCAGAGTAATCTGAGACCTCTGGTGTAAAGAGCAGAGAAGTAAACAGTTTAAGTTCAATCAATAATTCTAAATCATTGATTACTTTTTAAAGTGATTTAATTAAATTGGGGGACGGAAAAAAAAAAGGGATGAGCACTTCATTCTAATTTGCCCACTGCAACAACAACCACCAACATCCCATAATTCAGTGGGAGTCGCTGTGTCATGCAGGATGTAGACTGCATTTATACACACACACATTTTCAGGTCACACAACGATGAGGAGGACACACAAATAAATGATGTTATTATTATTATTATTATTATTATTATTATTATGTTCCACGCTTCTCTCTCTCTCTGTGTCAGTCAGACGGAATGAAAATGAAAATCTCTGTGGCTCAAATTGGATTTGCGTCTGATGAAGGTCATTTCACTGGAAGCGAGCAGAGCAGAATAATTCACAGAATAAGAATTGATCCAGATTGTTCCGCCCGCCTCGGCCGCTCGCGTCCCTGTTCTGCCACCAGCCAGGCCTCGGTGGATTTACACGGTGATTCCACGTCAGCTGCGGGTGACTGTGTTCCCCTCGAGGCTGCATCCACCTCAGAGCTGCAGCTGATTCTGAAGCTGTCCATCTGATTCATCCAAATCAGCTGACTGCAGTAATCATCACAGTTTATGTCTGACAGGAAACTGAAGTCTGTAAACCACTCATTCTCTCACACCAAACCCCATAGAGAAAATCAGTGACTTTAGAAGCTGTGTCCATGAGGGAAATGAGGGATTTCATTATTAGAACTTCCTGATGGAGGCAGCAGTGGATCAACAACTCCTGTGTGCTGTGGTGTAAAATTGCTCATTTTCCCTGTGGGGTTTGGTGTGAGAGAGTGAGTTGTTTCCTGTTGAAAAAGTCTGTCTAATTGTGAAAAAAGTGAGTGAACATAATATTCTAAAGATATCGTAGACTTAATATACAACATAATACACACAATCTCACTGTTAAACAGACTTTTCTAACAGGAAACTGAAGTTTCTCTCATATAGAAAATCAGTGATTTTAACATCACAGAGTTGTTGATGCACTGCTGCCTCCATCACTGAGTTCACACGTCTTATTTTGTCACTTCGACATTTAACATCTTTGTTCAGATTGACCTCAGTGACACAAACTAAGAAATGAAGAATGATCACATTCAGACACAAACACTTCAGGAGAGTCCATGTTGGACGAGATGTTTTGGTGAATTCAGGGATTCATTTTTCATCCATGACAAACTCCTCCTTCACTCTGATCCTCTGTCTCTGTCAGCTTCATCACCAACGCTGAAAGTGGTCCAGTGGACAAGGACGTGGCTTCACTGATCAGCAGGTCGTGGGTTCAAATCCAGCTCAAGGTAAGGATCTTCCAGAATGTGTGTGTGTTTGTCTGGGTATACAAAACTAAAACCTCTCAAAAACCAATTTCAAACCAAACTAAAACTCTCATCCGTCGGTCACTTGCGTTGCGTTTGCGTCATTTCATTTCATTTCAACTTTATCATCAACACCTGCAATGACAAGAAAATGGGACAACTGAGCTATCCTGGAAAAGGCTAGCTCCGACTTTTTAAGTTTTTGTTGACGCATGGTTGTAAAAGATTTGAACACAAACCCACAAACACTGACTGTGCTGTGAGCGCCCCCTGTGTCTAGAACACACACTAGATTTTATTATCAGTTTAATCAAAGACATCTGAAGAATGTGTTCACGTCTTTATCTCACTGTGAGACAGATTTTTCCAACAGGAAACTCAAGTCTGTAAACCACTCACTCTCCCACACCAAACCTCATAGAGAAAATCAGTGATTTTAGCTCACAGGGACACAGGAGCTGCTGGTCTGCTGCTGCCTCGTGTGGTCACTTTGTGTCACTGAGGTCAATCTTAATAAAGCATTTCAAATGCAGAATTCTGTGATGTTAAAATCACAGATTTTCTCTATGGGGTTTGGTGTGGGAGAGTGAGCGGTTTCTAAAGCTCAGAAAAGTCTTATTTTAAGGATACAAAAAACACTTGTTACACTTATAAAAACGTTCTTATTGGTTCTATTCTGCCAATAAATCATCACGTTATTACACACGAGAATAAGGCCTTTCAACATTTGCCGCATTTGTTGTCTGGAAAACCTCACCGAGCGTTAATAGTGTGTAGAGAGTTGTTGACTGTTATTGCCAGGGCTGGCACAAGCCTTTATGGGGCCTTAAGCTGAATTTGATCTGAGGGCCCCCCTCCCACCACCTCAGAGTAGCTGGTGCTTGATTATTATTGATGCCACTGTCACTTTAAATTGCGTTAACCCCTTAGAACACAGAGCATTTCAACTGTTTTCCCATGACTCTGTTGTAAACATAGAGCGTCTTATGTCACAACCTCGAGGTAAATCTGATGAAATTATCATCTGCGCAGCAAGTTTGGAAATATGTCAGCGTTCAAAGTTTGCTTTTATGCTTTTATGCTCGCTTTTATGAAGAAAAAGAAAAGAGTTTATTTTGCGACTTCTGCACAAGTATCACTACTCACGGAGTTTTTTTAAATATGGCATATGAAATAAATCCTATTTTGGACTTAACTTAAAAAAGCCCAGGATGTCCATATAAGGAGTTGTGTATTATTCCTATAAACCAGTGTTGCTCTTGTGTGTTTTTTTTAACAGTAAAATCACAAACGTGTCCTCTTACTAATTTGAAGCGCTGAGTAAACTTGACTTTAGTTTTTTTTTTGTTTTTTAAACTTAGAACAGACGTGCAAATGTGCACTAAATGAGCAAATCTTCAGATTAAAACTTGGGCCCCCCCACCCCCGGTTAAGGCCGGCCCTGAGTAAAAAAGCCCAAAAACTGTCCATGTAAATCCTGACACCACGCTGTCGTGCATCAGCGACACGTTTTTGTGCTACCAAACAGACACAGTTTGAGGCGGCAAAGTTTTCTCCAAACTTGGAATTGCACTCGTGAGCTCCGTTCCAAAGCCTCTCATCCTCTCCTTCAATCACCCGACAATTTCAAGCTGTTTCTTTTCTTTTCTTCTCCAAACGTGGTGAAAGCGGCGCGGGCGTTTAAGGAGAACATCTGCCGGGATGATACCACGGGCCTGAGAGGCATTACTTCATTTATTTATATATTTATTTAAGTCCTCGCTCTCTCTCTCTCTCTCACTCCTCCTCCTCCTCTTCTCCTTTCACCGTGAGGGATTTAGTTCAGCCCGACCAGCTCTGAATACACAACACAGAAAAACACAGCTCACAGGGTAAATACTCACACACACACACACGAGCACGCGTGTGTGTGTGTGTGAGCAGCAATAACAGATACGACACATCTGCACGGGGGGTGTTTTACAGCCAGCATAATAGAGCAAAGTAACATTAGACGTCTGACTTTTAAAAAAGTGCAGCCGGGCAAAGAGGAGGGGAAGGAGGGGGAGAAGGAGGAGGGGGAGGAGGAGGGGGGAAAGTAAAAATAAAGACGGGAGAAAGGAAGAGGAAGACGACTCAGGGGAGTTGGTTTGTTTTGTGCTGAGTGCTGAGGCATGAAATGCAAAACAAATTCCCATGCATGCACACACACACACACACACACACACTGCAGTGTTATGTTGAAAGTAAATAATAAAAAAACAGCAGAGGTGGTTTATTCCTGCCGGCGTGTTTACTCCCCCATATATACTGTACTATACATACGTGTATATATATATATGTATATATATATATATATACATATATATATATATATACATACATGTGTGTTCATATACCTGTTTTTAGCTGTTAACATCAGTTCACCCCGATGTGTTAAGATGTCGCTGAGATATACAAATTATGTTTAAATTGCTGCCAAATCCGTAATCTGGACCAGATTAGGCTTAAATTTAGTCTGAAATTTGGTAGAAAATCCAGTTCTGCACACATGTACCAAATTTCATTCATATCCGAGTTTGTGTTTTTGAAAGAGATCGATTTTACTGTGGGGATTTCTTGTATTGTGATGTCGTCAGTGGGCAGATTTCATTTCAACTAAATTTCCGCCAAATCCCTGAACTGGATCAGATCTGGATGGACCTTGGTCTGATGGTGGAGCGTATCATCCCCCATGCATGTCGCAAATTTCGTTAAAATCGGAGTTTCTATTGTCGACGTAAATGCGATCATTTGAACAGTTTCGCCCATTACAAGCAATAGTGATTTCTTGTCAGTGAGTCGATTCACGATAACACTTGTTCATCGTGATAGCAAATAAAAAGTCCTGTCATCACAAGAGCAACACACAGTCAAAATAAGAGCAGAAACAATCACATGAAACTGTACAGGAAGTGTTAAAGTGCAAATAAAGTTTGTTCTGCAGCCTGCGCATGCATATGATCGTCATCAAAGTACAAGCGAGCAGACGCTGCAGCAGATTTTATGGAGCGATATTAAGCTCAATGAATCAAATAAAAGCCACTTTATATGAAATAAACTGTGCTGTTCTCCTCCAATCACTTACAGTCACACACGTACGAATAATATGGGAAGAATCTCGTTTTTGAGGGCGTTAACGTGCAGAAAGCCTCTTGAAACTGTGCATGTACGTCAGGTTTGCCACAGCGTTTAAAGCAGAATTCATGGATGACGACGGGAAACAAGACGGCGTGTTTTTATGCAGACGACGTCGCGATGTATGAAGACGACCGTGATGCATTTCCTCGCCGTAACCAGAAAAAACATTTTATCCTGGTGGACACCGGGTTGCACCGAGTTCCACGTCCTCGCTGAGGTGGTGGGATGGTCCATTCTGTGGACGGGAGAGTGATGGGTGAAGTCAGTCCTGACCGGTCCTCTGTCACACACTGATGGAATAAAACGTGCGTCTGACAGAGAGATAATTACCGTCTATAGAAGATTCTCCTCAGACGCCTCAGAGGCAGCGGGACGGAGACTAAAGGGAAGAGACAGGAATTCATTGAAATAGATGAAAGAATTAAAAAAAAGTAGGAGGAAGTGAAGAAGGATGGAGAGACGGTGAGAGGCAGCGAGAGTTGGGCGCTAAGTGGTGAGGAGGTTATTAAAGGAACCTGAAATGATCCAGGTCAGGGCAGCGGAGAGATCCAACATCCTGTGGCCACTTTTAAATTTAAATGTGCGGCAGGAGATGCCGTGGAAGGAGGAGACGGGAAGACGGACAGCGTCCAAACAACGAGCACCAGCCTCCTTTACTTGAAAAATCCAAATCCCACTCATGTGCTGAGTGGGAGACACTCGCGTAACGCGGCCATGTTGACGATGTGACCTGTGCTCAGAGGACGGGGACGTCCTTCTCAGAGCAGGCGCACAACTGTTATTGTTTACTTTAGGATTTATTGCTTTATTTTAGATTTAGTGTTTGTTTAAAGATGAAGAAGACAGAGAAGAAGAAGGAGGTCAATAAAAGAAATGAGGCTGGCTGAGATATTGGTCTGGTCCTGATGTTTACACACAAACACACTCTCTTTTGTTCAGTAGACAGAAATGGTCTCTTCACGGTTTTAGAATCTCCACTTTCGATGAGTCATTTCGGGAATGAAGTGTTTTGGAAAAGAAAGAGCACGTGTCCTTGAGTCAGAAAGTAAAGAAGCCAAATGGACGTTTATTGCGGGAGATTAGCTGCGTTTATTTACGACCACAGAGCCGTTATCAGAGCATTGATTTATTCTGCTGCCCGCCGCCGAGCGAGAGCAAAGCAACAACAACAAAAACCACAGCAGGACGACGGAGTATGACGAGAGTCCTTTTTATTCCTAAGAAAAATAACGTTCTGTAGTTTTTTAAAATAAAAAATCATTTCAAAAAAGTAAAATGGATGAGGATTTTGATGTTAAACTGGAATATGATAATAATAATGATAATAATCCTCGCTCATATACAGTCCTTCACAAATGCGTCATAAAAACAAGAAAACAAATGTTTCCAAATCTCATTTAAAACTAATGTTGTTATTTGTCGAGGACGACAAAGCACGTCAACGTCGAGGTCATTACCCTTAGCGGCGTCAAATGATCGCGTTAATTGCGATTAATTAATTACGGTCATGTTTATCGCGTTAATCTAATTTTTAATCTCTGACGTTACTGTTTCTGTATGTGAGTCATTTTTAGGTGCGATTAAAAAAGAGATTAATTAGATGAATTAATTACAAATCATAATGAATGAATCGCTCAATCTTTTTAATCTCTTGAAAGCACTAATTACGGTAATTTCACTTGTGACGTTGCAAGAAGCCGGCGAATCAGCGTCTTTGTCACCAGAGAGGAGAGAGTTGAGACAAAAACTTAAACAATCGCTGTCCAAAATGTTTTTTATGCTGAAAATCCACCTTCATGAATCCCGGCATCCACAGCCCTCATTATGTTTAATACACTCTCTGAAAGGACGACTGTCTGAGGCTTTATTGACCCAAATAAAGAGTGAATTTTATCACACGCTTTTGTTTTCTGTTTGCTTTGCAGCTCTGAGGCTTTTTCTTCCAATGAGAAAATATCAACGTCTGCTTTATAGAGACTTTATAGAGACGTCCGGCCACTTTGATGATGATGATGGAGGTTTATGTGGCTGATTATCTCTCCGGCATATGAACAGGTGATAATCTGGAAAGAGAACGTTTGTCTCTTGGACTCGTGTTTTCCAAAGATGACAAAGTGTCTACATGGTGTGAAAAGCAGCAGAATTGTTTGTGTACTGGGAAACAAATCATGTTTGGTAAATTCATTAAAAACTTTATCCGTATATATATATATGTATATATGTATACACATAATAAATATGTTTTCCTGTGTGGTTCTAATCCTCTTCCGTAATGTCCAGATTCTTCAGCTCATACTGAAAGTGTGTGGACTTAATTCCCAGAACAACCCCTGCCCTGTGCTGCCGTGTCCTTTGCCGCTGTCGTATTCTTAAAGAAAATGGATTGAATCGCTGAAGACAAAGGTTTCACTGCGGCGGAGACGTGGGCGCGTTCTGTTTCTCAGCTGGAAAAATCAAAGCAAATTCCCCCGCGTGTTCTGCTCGTCCGCTCCGGCGAAAGATTGAATGTCCTAAATTAAACCAATTTGGCACAAAAACACTCGGCAGAGGACACTTTTCTGACAGGCTCAGGGTTTTTTTTTGCAAAAAGGCCTCGACAAAAGCAAAGAGATGTGTGCGCGGCGGCTCTGCTCTTTCTGCAAGAAGGGAAAATTAGATTAAGTTTTTGGAGGTTTAGTGAAGTGAAGTGTGAAAGTCAGTTACAATAAGAGGCTCAGTCAGTCATCGCTGTGCAGAGAATGTGAGAAAAAAAACAAAAAAGAGGAGAGGAGAAATCCAGGCTTTGGAGATTCTGTAGATTCCGGTTTCCTAGAAACTGCAGCTCTGACTGAGAGTGTGCTGCTGCAGACACAGGTCAAAGGTCACACAGAAGGCTAAATGTTAAAGAGTCACTTCAGCTGCTAAACGTCGTCCACTCTCCCACACCAAAGTCCATAGAGAAAATCTGTGACTATAGCTGGTGGGGACACAGGAGCTGCTGGTCTACTGCTGCCTCGTGTGGTCACTTTGTGTCACTGAGGTCAGTCTGAACGAGGGATTTTAAATGCCAACATCAAAAAAGAACAAGTTTGAAGTGAGTGATGGAAGCAGCAGTAGATCAGCAACTCCTGTGTGCTGCAGTGTAAAAAGATGTGTTTTTTTCTATGGGGTTTGGTGCAGGAAACAGAGACACCTGTCCCTCATCCTTATGTAGTTTACAGTTGAACTTTAGTGAAGTCTAAAACTCTGTAAAACAAGCAAGTCGGACTAACATACCTGGATAATGAGATTCATAGTCTGATTACTCTTGCATGTGTACATTTAGTCGGACTAACATACCTGGATAATGCGATTCATAGTCCGATTACTCTTGCATGTGTAAACTTAGTCGGACTGGAGTCAGACTTGGTGTCCTCCCCGGTCTTTGACGCTGATGGCGGACACATCATCCGGCGGCGGCGTCTTCCTTCAGCACCGGTTGTCTGTCGTCAGTGGCGTCACCTCGGTGGCGTAAAGTCTATAGTGGGATGACTCACTAATGAGAGTAAGTGTTGCCCTCAGACGACACAGGTGGTTGAGTTTGAGGCCGAGGCTCAGCGCCGCGCGACCATTAGAACTAATGTGGTAATTTGACAGAGAGCAAGTGAACGTTCCAGTGCAGCGCCGGGTTAATGTGATGTCCACTCTCATTTCCTGGTTATTAGTGCTGAGTGATTATGACAGCTTTTCTGGGAGTTCAATTCCCGCTGCTTTGTGAACACAGAGTGAAAGAAAAAGTGTTTGTTTCATTTCAATCTTTTTCCTGGTTTGTCGTCAGACCTTTGTCGTTCTTCCCTCACCGTCTTATTTCATCTCTGTTTTCCAAGCTTGCATCAATGCCAACAGGCTCTATTGAGTCGTTTATTTGCCTTTTTTTCTGCACAGCGCCCCCTTGTGTCTGTCTCTTAAAGGCCTGTACAAACTCAACAAGAGCAGAGAAATGTCGCACGTGGGCGATAATACACCGCGTTCCAAATTATTATGCAAGTGATATTTTTCTCAAATGTCTCTAAATAGTTGATGCAAATGACAGTCGTGAGATAATACGTTGCATGCGCACTTTACTAAGTTGCACGCGGGAGATACTATGTCGCACGTGCACTTTACTAAGTTGCACGCGGGAGATACTATGTCGCACGCGCACTTTACTAAGTTGCACGCGGGAGATAGTATGTCACACGCGCACTTTATAGCGTTCATATGTACAGTCAGAAAACATGTTTCTCTGTGCAATGACATTCATTCTTTGCTGTCCACACTGAGTTAAAAGTCAAAAAGAAATAGATAAATAGTTGATAGTTAAATAGTTCAAGTAATAAAAGAACACACAACAAGGGCAGTAAAAGTAGAAATGCAATAGAAAGGAAATAGACATCATTATACACGATGAATTCAAAGTATCTCAAACATGAGCTGTGCATGTTGTGCAAACCGTGTTTGTTAAGAAGCTGCTTTTCTCTGTCTTAGAACAGACTCTGACCCTCTTGTGTGGAATTATGTTAAAAAAAAAAAAATAACGAAAAAAGGAGGTTATAATGCAACAACTTCAATGTTCTGGACATGAATTATGATTTTAAATGTTTTCAACACGTTTAACTGGCTCCACTATGTCTATTTCTTGTCTGTAAATGTGTATTTATGACTAAAATGTATAAATAATAGTGTCTGTATTCATGTACAGATTGAATTAAACCTGGAAGCCATAACTCGCTCCCTCTCGCTGCCACGTAAATGTCAGCCGCGCCAGAATGAGATTTCCTCAGAGCGGAGGAATGAACTTGTTTATTTGAATAACAGCGTGACGGAGCATGAGCGGGCGAGCGAGCACTGACTGCACTGAGAGAGAGAGAGAAAATGACTCCCGCTCAAACTTTGGTGACCAGCGTGACTTTAAAGGACTTTCACAGTCTGTCTGGTCAAATTTAAGGAACCAGAACATTTATATTTTTCACTGCTGCGACAGAAACGTCAGAGAAAACTCTGTCGTCTTCGAAGACGCATTAGCCTGAACACATTATTGATCGTGTGGTTCCTCGGATGATTTAATGCTTTTTCAAAACTCTGCCAAGAACATTTTGTTTAGTCGCCGTCGCAGCAGCAGCAGAGCAGATATTCACGACATCAGAATTACAGCCGAGTCGTCGTTTTGCAACCAGACCAAAGAGCTTCACTCTGCTCCCACACTCTCTCCTCCTGCTTTAAGGGTTTTCTAGTAAACATCTGCAGGGATTTGCTCCTGTTCAGAGTTTCACTCTGATCAAGTCTGGCTTACACTTCCTGATCCACTTCATCAAAAAAGGGTGTTGAGAAGATCTGAGGTCAGGGTTTTGTGCAGTTTTCTTGGGGTCACAGCTGTTTTCATTGAAACTTTAGATCCAGAAACTGAAGCCTGTATTCTCTTGACTCACCACCAGGGAGTTAGATGATGTCATACTTTTTTTTTCCCACCTATCACAAATAATAATACAAAAGTGTCTGCTATTTCCACTAAAGTGTAGATAATTGGAAAAAAAAGGCTCCTACAGTTAAAAAGGCCCAAGTACCAAACATGGTATTTCCTCCTATTGTAATCTCTAATCCAAGGAGTCAACCTCTCGCTGAAAACATGGCTCCCAGGAGAAGCAGAAGCTCAAACTATAATATCTTGAAAATATGATCTCATCTGTTAAACATAAGATAAGATAAGTCATTATTAGTCCGTTTGTAAACCACTCACTCTCCCACACCAAATCCCATGGAGAAAATCAGTGATTTTAACATCACAGCTCACAGGAGTCGTCGAACCACTGCTGCTTCCATCGGTCACTTTAAAAGTGTTGTTTTGTCACTTCGGCATTTGAAAATGTTTGTTTAGATTGACCTCAGTGACACAAAGTGACCACACGAGGCAGCAGCAGACCAGCAGCTCCTGTGTCCCCACCAGCTATAATCACAGATTTTCTCTATGGACTTTGGTGTGGGAGAGTGGACGACGTTTAAGGTCTGTCTAACAGTGAGATAAAGACATGAACACATACTTCCATCCCCTCAATATGTTGCAGTGAATTCATGCAGCTATTTACTGGACTGTTTTTTTTTTTTTATCTATGTTTAAACCCTGCCACATATTTTCCCGTGGCAAAGCCTTCGCTCACTCTGAGTTGTGGTGCTGCTGCGGGAAGCGATCATTCCTTCACTGCCACCTTCACTCACAGAGGGAATAAGTGGGGCTTGTATTGATTCTCACACACACACACACACGCGCGCGCGGTCAGTGACCTCGTACGTTAAAATGACCCGCACTCCTTCAATCAAACACCAGTGACTGAATAATTCCTCGGGGCGGCTCCATGTCCGCGTGGTGTTTACTGTTTTGTGCTAAACACGTCGTTGATGCACAGTTAAAAAAAAAAAACTCCCTCGCAGCGTGCACGCCGCCACTTTGACTTATTGCTTTCTGACCTTTCGTGGCATTTGGAAAAGGGCAGCTCTGGAGACAGATGGCGGCGTACACGACGTATGCAAATGGACGGCCTGAGTTTGACGGTGGGTTGAATCCCAAAGTCTAGTAACGACCTCTGTATGACACTGATGTTTGACTTAAGGCCTAATGTTACGCCCCTCAACAACAACACACACCTCAGGTTCTGCATAATCTCTCTGGGACATAATCAAATCACTCTCAGTGAGTGGAATCGTGGGAGTGACGCTGCCCTTTAAGGACGAGGAGCGGCTGCATTTGAACGTGCCGCACCTTTGACCTCGCTGTCGTTAGAAATCCGTCCAGTCAGAGTTGGTTTGTCGAGGTTAACTGAATAAATGCTCGGTTTTTTTTTTGTCCCGCGTGACCTCAAAACTCAGCTCATTTACAGCTCAAACGCTGAAACGTGTCTGACGCGTTTTAAGACTGTCATGATATAGAATAAAATCATAGTATAGAAAAAAGGGGGTCAAATGTGCAAAATCATCATAATATCATAGTTTGTCAAACCACGTCTCCGCAAAACTAACATTTCAACACAATTAACTGCATATTTATTTGGTTTGGACTGACAGTGACGCATTTCGCACATATTTGAGGCAACATTCACTCTCATGTTGCCAAACCGCTTCATGAAAGGCGTCAAAAACGTCATCCAGTCCAGTAAAGATGTTAAAAACGCCACAAAACGAAAGAATATAAACAGGTCATCGACAAATGTCCCAGTGTAGCCGGCAGTAAACGTCATAAGGTTTCAAAAATATAGATCCTTCTCAACTTTTCCGCAAGTTTTCATATTTGAAAACGCCACACATTTGTTCTGCATATTTGCATTTCTTATTACATATTCTGTTAGTACTTATTTGTAAGAATATGTTTAGTGTAATAAAAAAAAAACCCACACATTTGGAGACAAAAACAATCCGTTTGGTTGTTGTTTGGCACACTTTTGTGCCACATTGAGTGGCCGCCTGGTGATATCCTCACTGAAAATAGAAATGTCACTTTTCTCCTTTGGTTTACTCCAATTAACTCAGGCTGATAACAGACACAATGTTATTCCTGTGTCTCTGAGGTCCCTCGATGTCCTTGCATATGAACCTTAACATTGTGGAGCTATTTTTCATTTACTTCGTCTTTCAGGCATTTTTCTCTGAAAATAATGGTCATAGTCCGACTAAGTAGTGTTGGATTCATGTTTAAATAAATGATGTAAATTCTGACTTAAAAACACTTTATGCTATTTAAAAATCTGGAATTAACAAATTGACTATTTTAACTGAAGAACTTGGTATTTTATTTGTTCACTTTTTATTTGAAGTCTGTTTTTCCTGCTAAAATAAGTATAAAATGAAAAATCTAAACAGATTTCATGAAGTTTCTAATTGTGTTTATATGAAAACATACTGTATAGTTACAACAAAATATTTACTATAATGACAGGGAATTGATGAAAAATGGGAAAATACTTTTTCTGATTCTGATTTCATAAATGCATACGACATTTAATCTGTGTTTTATTCCGTGTGTTTGATGCAGATCCTGTGTTTTAAACTTGGAAACATTAATCTCATAGAACTGATGTTCTGTTTAAATGAAGCAACCTTTATTCCACGAGAAAAAGACAGTAATTTAAAGTTTAAAGAGACTGAGCTGAGTTAATCTGTGTTTAAATGTCAAAGCACTTCTTGTTTTCTCGCTGTGGCGTCTCTTAATCCCGTCACAGGGAGATGGGATTATTCTCTTCTCACGTCCAGACTTCTTTGACTCCGTGACGTGAAATACTTGAAGAAAACTGTGCTGTTTTCAGGCGACAAAACGTGGACGATGAACACCGTTGTCATTTTTGGAGCAGCGGAGGAAGAAGAGGAGGAGGAAGAAGAGGAGGAAGAGGAATGTGTGATGTCGTCGCTCGGGAATCTCCACGGAGCTCGTTCATCAATCAGACCAACAGAATTCTCTCCAGACCTTTCAGCCGCTGATGATTCTGAAAATAATTGTTCGGACCTTTAATTTAATCCATAATCTGAGCTGGATGTCCTCACCTGGGAGCTGCAGCGTCGTCGAAGCCCACCTCACATTTCAGGGAAACACCAGACACAAAAAAAACAAACCCAAAAATGTTGACTAAGATCAGTCTGAAGTGAACATTAACTTTGTTTTTAAAATGTCCCTGATTTGTAAAACTCACTCACTCTCCCACACCAAAGTCCATGGAGAAAATCAGCGATTCTCGCTCACGGGGACACAGGAGCTGCTGTCTACTGCTGCCTCGTGTGGTCACTTTGTGCCACTGAGGTCAATCTGAGCAGAGGATTTCGAAAGCCGAATTAAAGTGGACATATTATACCCTATTTCCCCCATTAAAATAGTTCCCTGGTGTCCTAATGAACATGTCAGTGACATGCTTTGGTCAAAATACCATAAGGATGAAGAATCATAGCAGTTCAATAATCCTGCTAAACCCGCCCCTTTCAGAATGCTCGGTTTTCGAGCATGGTCCCTTTATATGCAAATGAGACACAGGCAAACACACACCCACTTCTTCCAGGGGGTTTCTGATTTGTCCTCTTTACAGCGCTCACTCGCTCAGATCCTGTTCCATTTCTCTCCCCCTCCCTCCACTAGTTCTCTGACAATATCAACATGGCAGCGTGCGCAGAAAACAGCGAATCAGTTAAAAATACTTATGAACAGCACCATTGATCGCCACCGCTGATCGCCAGTGGTGCGCGGCAAGCTGAATAAACTGCCGCTGTATGTGACTGTATCAGACTGAGTCTGTGCTCCGGTCATGGAGCACAGACTTTAAATATTTTTAATTAGGACGTGTTAGAATGGTCATTTATGAGTTCTATGTGACCTTTTCTTAACAATGTGTGTGTTTGTACGTCGGTGAAATACGTCCCCTGACTAAATACGGCGACCGCTGGCCACAGTCTGATGCGAAGTGGTGCGAACACACAGACACACGTTTGCTGACTTTATCCGGCACATTAGCTTCATATATAAAATCCTCTGAGGCTGGAAGCTTGTGTAAAACACTGTGCTCCACTGTGCAGCCACCAACAGCACACTTGTCTCTCCGCGTTGACATAATACCGCTCTTCCTCCCTCGCCTGCACTCTCGCAGGGACAAGGTGGAGCTAAGGTGGAGCTCTCGAAGTAAACTTACTGGTGGGGCGGTAACATTCGCGGTGAAATGCGCATGCTGCCGTCATAAGCGCAGGGAATTCAACATCGTGTGTTTTATCGCCTATACTTACACTAAGGGGGACCACGAAAACATGACTGATTCTTTTTCCACACTTAGGCGACTGGTAGGGCCTCCAGAGTCCCAAATATAAGTATTGAAATGGTTAAAAAGTTGATTTCGCATAATATGTCCCCTTTAAAGAAAATAAGACATTTGAATTTACTGATGGAGGCAGCAGTGGATCAACAACTCCTGTGTGCTGTGATGTTAAAATCACTGGTTTTCTCTATGGGGTTTGGTGTAGGAGAGTGAGTGCTTTACAAACCACTTTCCTGTTGGAAAAGTCTGTCTAACAGTGAGATAATGACGTGAACGTGTTCTTAAAGACGTTGTAGACTTAAGCTGATGGAGAAAAATCAGCTGCATGGAAGATAAATTTATGCGTCCATGTCCTCATTAACTTCAACAAAAACTGTCCAAATTTAAACTATCAAAAATGTCCTAGTACAGTATGTTGACAGTGTCATTGAGTGGAAAAAGCAAGTTTTTTCCCTAAATAAGTCCAAAAACACTGCTACCTGGTGGAGAGTAGTAAAAACGATCACTTCCAATGCAAACGCCCGGACGAACAAACATCCTTCCATCCATGATATAATAAAATGCATTATGCTTTAATGGAAGTGAGATGAAAAATTGCAGTTTGAATGGAGTTACAAGTCATGAACAATTATTTGGACACAACAAAAATGTCCAAAAATAAATAGTATAGTAGTATACTATTTTGTCAGAAACTGGACAAATGTGAACTGACATAGGGCGATAGGCGGGTATTTTATATCTTTAAAAACTGTCCAAACATACACCGTTAAAATGCCTTGGTATATAGCATGTCGAGAAAAACTGTCCAAATAGAAACTGTCAAAAATGTTTTAAAAGTTTAGTATAGTATAGTATAGTATCTTTTTTGAAGATACTATACTATACTAGGCTAGTATAATACTAATACTAATACAAATATAAAATGTCAAAAGTGTCCTAGTAATACTCGGACACAACAAGAACAAAAAATATCAATTTATTGTCACAACATTTATTGTTGATCATTTTAAGACAAAAAGCTAAAACAGGATCATTTCGGCAGCTTTTAGAAGACGAGGGGAAAAGGACATCCAGTCCAGCAGGTGGCAGAAATGTTTTGAAATAACAACAATTTCAGCTGCCATTGTTCTTTTATTTGTCCAGCGAGGACATGAACGTTGATTAATTACAGGTGGAGCTGCTCCTGTACAAAGATACACTGATTTAAAAGCCTTTGTGTACTTTTCGTGACTTGGTACATTCCACTCCTCCCCTCTGAGTCGATCTATTTGGAATGTTCCACTTCCTTTGTCGGAGGCGGAGCTTCTTCTACGCAGAGACAGAAACGGCAGGAGGACGAGAAGCATCGCGGACAAACGTGTGGACATTCGTGTGGTAAATACTGCTTGAGCACTGAATGAGCCACACATTTCTTAGACGCTCTGTTCACACCTGCTGTTCACAGCTGACCTGAGCGATCTGAACACAGGTGTTCAGAGTACACCTGCTACTGCTAACGCTAACGTGACGTCACTGCTCCACAACAAACACACTTGTGTTGTCAATGCGATTGTATGGCGTAAAAACTGTCCAAATATGAACTTTCCGAGTTTAGTATGTCATCAAAAACGTTAACATATAAATTGTCCACATATGTCAAAGAATGTCCTCAACAAAAACTGTCAATATATCATTAAAACTGTTCAGAATGAGTATCTAGTCCGGCCAGTAGCAGGTTAGCTGCTGCTAATGTGACGTCACTGATCCGCAGCAAACACACGTGTGTTTTCAAAAAAATTGACTTGGTGTCAAATTATTATATTGTATTATGTCATACTGTCAACAACTGTCCAAAATGTCATTCGTATAATATGTCAACAAAAAGTTAAAAAGTCTAAAAGTGTCCTAATATAGTATGTCCTAAAAGAATATTATTTAGTAAACTGTCCGATTATAAACTGTCAAAAATGTTCAAATGTAGTATGTCAACAGAAAATGTCACTAGACCGTTAAAACTTAAGAATGAGTATCTAGTCTGGCCAGTAGGGGGCAGGTTAAGTTAAAAAAAAACTGTTGCGGAGCAGTGGTTTAGTAGAATTTCAAAATAAAAGTGTCTGTGTTGATATGGATCAATATATAGTTGACAATAAAAAGGTTTTCCTGTGTTTTCATCACATTTCTTCACTCATTTACTGCAGTGAGCACATTTGAACACTTTAAAGTGGACACTGCTTTGTCTCATCATGTCCTCTGACTGACGACCTGCAAACAGCTGCCGTTAAAGGCACAGTTCATGTTGTTTCAAGTCATTCCATTCACAGTCGTCACTAAATACATCAGAATCCTCTGTTAAATATAGAGATTTTACAAATGTTTTCAGGATCTTTAAAGTCTTTGTAATGTTTTTTTGGAGCAGGGCTGAGCTGCCGGATCAGGAGCCAGGACCAGGACCAGGACCAGGAGGAGCTGGAGGAGGATGAGGAGCAGCGGGGACAGATGTGTGGTAGCTGCTGCTTAAAAATTATCTGCACATTTCTTAAATGTTCTGTTGACGCTCTGTTCACACCTCCTGTTAACATCCGACCTGAGGGATCCGATCACAGGTGTTCAGATTACACCTGCTAATGCTAATGCTAATGTCACGTCACTGCTCCACATGTAAACACACACACCTTTCATTTCACTTCACATACAAATGATGTTGTTTTCTGTTTGTTACAGAAAGACAAAGAATCCAGGGAATGTTATTTATTAATTTTTTTTATCCACAAACCAAAAATGATTCAGTTTTAATTATTTCTTTGTTATTATAGTAATAATAATAATTCTAAGCTCATATATCAGAGTGCAGTCATTAGTCATATCGACAGACCTCGCACATATCCCATAATACTTTTCCAAGCAAATATCTGCCCATAACGATAATATCATGCATCCCAAGTCAGGTGTAAACTAACAACAGTTTTTTAAAGAACGAAATCAAGCTTTGTGATTTTCCAGCTTCTTAAATGGCAACATCATCATTTCCACCTTTAAAAAAACCCTCATCAACATTTTAGCACATTTTCTGGAGCAAACCATCACTCTTTCACCTGTGATTTCATCCCCTCACACGGACGTTAACAGCACTTGTCAACAGAGCCTCTGTTTAATGTGTTCACATCATTTTTACATTGTTAACAAGTGAAAACTGTGGACGAGTCAAAGTGACAACATTCAATCAATAAATACACCATTAAATAATGACTCAAATGTGTCTCACATTCATTCATTCACATGGGAATTAAATACAGAAATGTCTCATTGTTAAATGTGTCATTCATTCACATACTCAATTCATTTGATGTAAAAAAAACATATAGAATTACTTAAAGACTATTTAATGAATTATTTCATGATTTACTGCAACACAGGACCATGAAATAATTCATTAAATAGTGAAGAAGTTAGGTATGTTTTTTACATCAAATGAATTTGGTATTTGAATGAATGAATGACACATTTAATAATGAGACATTTGTGTATTTAATTCCAATGTGAATGAATGAATGTGAGACACATGTGAGTCATTATTTAATGGTGTATTTATTGATTGAATGTTGCCACTTTGACTCGTCCACAGTTTTCACTTGTTAACAACGTAAACATTATGTGAACACATTAATCACACAGAAGTCTCATTCATGTGCTCATCATTATTAAGCAGCAGTTACTGGACACCTGGACCCAACTGTGTGGTCAACAGTCCAGGGAGTGAACCCCGGTCATTTTTTTTTGTCTTTTTATGGCTTTTTTGGGATTTTTTTGGCCAAAAATGTGAAATAAAATGTTATAACCCCCTGCTGTTATCTGTGCGGGGGGGCCGGGGGAGCACAGCCCAGCCCCAGCCCCCCACCACCACAATGGCAGTGAGAGCGCGCAGTTTGGCCCCGGCGCCGGGGCCAAGTGTTCGGAGGATGCTGGATTTGAACCAGCCACAGCCGGACTGGCACAACCTTGCGGTTGCGAATCAACCCACCACGCCACGAACCCTTTTGCGCTTTGGTAAAGGAGCTCCGGGCGTTTTTGACTCTTCACTTTGGCTGTGGAACCTTAAACCTTGACGTATAAAGGAATTGAACTGTCAACGTCAGGACTGAAAGGCTGCTCTCTAACCAGCTGAGCTAACTGTCCACACTCTTCCTCGGGTTTTCTCACACCTATTCACTCTCTGTGTTGAATATTGGGCTTAAAAAGTTGCTTCATCGAAGATTTGAACCTCTGACCTCAGGAACTCCAGTCTTTGTCTGAACCACGTGAGCTATTTGTCCTCACACACTTCTTTTTCCACGTTGGACGACTTTCAATAACAGATGAGCACAAACATGACTTCAAAAAAACCTCCCACTGATGAAGTATTTAAGGATACATGTCCTCCGTAATGGGCCAAACACTTGGTGTAGTGGTTAGTGCTCTTGCCTTTGAAACAGGAAGACCTGGGTTCGAGACCCATTTGGAACAAGTGTCTTTCCGGAGTTTTTCATGTTCTCCCCCTGTGTGTGTGGCTTTTCTCCAGGTGCTGTGGCTTCCTCCCACAGTCCATTAATCATCTATCGCTTTGTCCTCCACTGGAGGGTGGAGTGGGGTCCTGTGCCAAGCTCAGCTGTCATAGGGTGATAGGCGGGGTTCACTCTGGACTGTTCCCCAGAACATACAAAACAGTGATCAGGTTAATGTCCACTGAAACAGTCACTTGATGTAAGATTCGAACCCCTGACCATAGGAACGCCAGTCCATGTCTGAACCATGTGAGCTATTTGTCTTTGCGTAATTTTCCGCACAATTTGGAAGTTGTTCAATAATAGAACTCATGACTTCAAAAAAAGGTCAGACTGATGAAATATTTAAGAACGTCTGTTCCCGAATATGGACAACATGGTTGGTGTAGTGGTTAGTGCTCTTGACTTTGAAACAAGAAGACCTGGGTTCGAGACCCAGTTAGAACAAAGGTCTTTCTGGAGTTTTTCATGTTCTCCCAGTCTATGTGGATTTTCTCTGGGTTCTCTGGCTTCCTCCCACAGTCCATTAATCATCTACAACTTTGTCATCCACTGGAGGGTCGTGGGGATTCCTGTGCCAAGCTCAGCTGTCATAGGGTGATAGGCGGGGTTCACTCTGGACTGTTCCCCAGTCCATTCAAAACAGTGATGAGGTAAATGGCCACTGAAACAGTCACTTGATGTAAGATTCGAACCCCTGACCATAGAAACGCCAGTCCATGTCTGAACCATGTGAGCTGTTCGTCTTTGCATAACTTTTCACACAATTTGGAAGTCTTTCAATAATAGAACCCATGACTTCAAAAAAAGGTAAGACTGATGAAATATTTAAGAACGTCTGTCCCAGACGACGCACAACCTGGTTGGTGTAGTGGTTAGTGCTCTTGACTTTGAAACAAGACGACCAGGGTTCGAGACCCATTTGGAACAAGGATCTTTGTGGAGTTTTTCATGTTCTCCCAGTGTTTGTGTGTGTGTGTGTGTGGCTTTTCTCCGGGTTCTCTGGCTTCCTCCCACAGTGCGAGAACATGCAATATGGTGATTAGGTTAATTGGTCACTCGAAATGGACCAACTGAGGCTGAAGTCTGTGAAGTCAACTATTGAAACACTTGTAAAGTTGTGACAGTGAATGTGTTGAAAGGTTCATTGTCTCTAAAACTCCATGCACAAAGATTCTTGTTCCAAGTGGGACTTGAACCCGGATCCTCTCGCTGCAAATGTAAGAGCACTAACCACTACACCAACCATGTTGGCCGTGGGACAGAATGTTCTTAAATATTTCATCAGTCTGATTTTTTTGAAGTCATGGGTTCTATTATTGAAAGACTTCCAAATTGTGCGTGGAAGTATGCAAAGACAAATAGCTCACATGGTTCAGACATGGACTGGCGTTCCTATGGTCAGGGGTTCGAATCTTACATCAAGTGACTGTTTCAGTGGACATTTACCTCATCACTGTCCTGCATGTTTTGAATGGACTGGGGAACAGTCCAGAGTGAACCCCGCCTATCACCCTATGACAGCTGAGCTTGGCACAGGACCCCACTCCACCCTCCAGTGGAGGACAAAGCGATAGATGATTAATGGACTGTGGGAGGAAGCCAGAGAACCTGGAGAAAAGCCACACACACAGGGGGAGAACATGAAAAACTCCAGAAAGACACTTGTTCCAAATGGGTCTCGAACCCAGGTCTTCCTGTTTCAAAGGCAAGAGCACTAACCACTACACCAAGTGTTTGGCCCATTAAGGAGGACATGTATCCTTAAATACTTCATCAGTCGGAGGTTTTTTTGAAGTCATGTTTGTGCTCATCTGTTATTGAAAGTCGTCCAATGTGAAAGAAGAAGTGTGTGAGGACAAATAGCTCACATGGTTCAGACAAAGACTGGAGTTCCTGAGGTCAGAGGTTCAAATCTTACAGGAAGCAACTTTTTAAGCCCAATATTCAACACAGAGAGTGAATAGGTGTGAGAAAACTTGAGGAAGAGTGTGGACAGTTAGCTCAGCTGGTTAGAGAGCAGCCTTTCAGTCCTGACGTTGACAGTTCAATTCCTTTATACGTCAAGGTTTAAGGTTCCACAGCCAAAGTGAAGAGTCAAAAACGCCCGGAGCTCCTTTACCAAAGCGCAAAAGGGTTCGTGGCGTGGTGGGTTGATTTCGCAACCGCAAGGTTGTGCCAGTCCGGCTGTGGCTGGTTCAAATCCAGCATCCTCCGAACACTTGGCCCCGGCGCCGGGGCCAAACTGCGCGCTCTCACTGCCATTGTGGTGGGGGGGGCTGGGGCTGGGCTGTGCTCCCCCGGCCCCCCCGCACAGATAACAGCAGGGGGTTATAACATTTTATTTCATATTTTTGGCCAAAAAAATCCCAAAAAAGCCATAAACAGACAAAAAAAAAATGACAGGGGTCCACTCCCTGGACTGTTGACCACACAGTTGGGTCCAGGTGTCCAGTAACTGCTGCTTAATAATGATGAGCACATGAATGAGACTTCTGTGTGATTAATGTGTTCACATCATTTTTACATTGTTAACAAGTGAAAACTGTGGACGAGTCAAAGTGGCAACATTCAATCAATAAATACACCATTAAATAATGACTCACATGTGTCTCACATTTATTCATTCACATTGGAATTAAATACACAAATGTCTCATTATTAAATGTGTCATTCATTCATTCAAATACCAAATTCATTTGATGTAAAAAAACATACCTAACTTCTTCACTATTTAATGAATTATTTCATGGTCCCGTGTTGCAGTAAATCATGAAATAATTCATTAAATAGTCTTTAAGTAATTCTATATGTATTTTTTTTTTTTTACATCAAATGAATTGAGTATGTGAATGAATGAATGACGCATTTAACAATGAGACATTTCTGTATTTAATTCCAATGTGAAAGAATGAATGTGAGACACATGTGAGTCATTATTTAATGGTGTATTTATTGATTGAATGTTGTCACTTTGACTCGTCCACTTGTTAACAATGTAAAAATGATGTGAACACATTAAACAGAGGCTCTGTTGACAAGTGCTGTTAACGTCCGTGTGAGGGGATGAAATCACAGGTGAAAGAGTGATGGTTTGCTCCAGAAAATGTGCTAAAATGTTGATGAGTGTTTTTAAAGGTGGAAATGATGATGTTGTCAAACGTGTTGTTGAAAACAGAAAGTGTTGCCATTTAAGAAGCTGTAAAATCACAAAGCTTGATTTCGTTCTTTAAAAAACAAACAATGTTGTTAGTTTACACAGTTGTCGTGGAAATGTGTCGGGATGCACGATATTATCGTTATGGGCAGATATTGGCTTTGAAAAGTATTATGGGATATGTGCGAGGTCTGTCGATATGACTAATGACTGCACTCTGATATATGAGCTTAGAATTATTATTATTACTATAATAACAAAGAAATAATTAAAACTGAATCATTTTTGGTTTGTGGATAAAAAAAATTAATAAATAACATTCCCTGGATTCTTTGTCTTTCTGTAACAAACAGAAAACAACATCATTTGTATGTGAAGTGAAATGAAAGGTGTGTGTGTTTACATGTGGAGCAGTGACGTGACATTAGCATTAGCATTAGCAGGTGTAATCTGAACACCTGTGATGGGATCCCTCAGGTCGGATGTTAACAGCAGGTGTGAACAGAGCGTCAACAGAACATCTAAGAAATGTGCGGATCATTTTTAAGCAGCAGCTACCACACACCTGTCCCCGCTGCTCCTTGTCCTCCTCCAGCTCCTCCTGGTCCTGGTCCTGGTCCTGGTCCTGGCTCCTGGTCCGGCAGCTCAGCCCTGCTCCAAAAAAACATTACAAAGACTTTAAAGATCCTGAAAACATTTGTAAAATCTCTATATTTAACAGAGGATTCTGATGTATTTAGTGACGACTGTGAATGAAATGACTTGAAAACACATGAACTGTGCCTTTAACGGCAGCTGTTTGCAGGTCTTCAGTCAGAGGACATGATGAGACAAAGCAGTGTCCACTTTAAAGTGTTCAAATGTGCTCACTGCAGTAAATGAGTGAAGAAATGTGATGAAAACACAGGAAAACCTTTTTATTGTCAACTATATATTGATCCATATCAACACAGACACTTTTATTTTGAAATTCTACTAAACCACTGCTCCGCAACAGTTTTTTTTTAACTTAACCTGCCCCCTACTGGCCAGACTAGATACTCATTCTTAAGTTTTAACGGTCTAGTGACATTTTCTGTTGACATACTACATTTGAACATTTTTGACAGTTTATAATCGGACAGTTTACTAAATAATATTCTTTTAGGACATACTATATTAGGACACTTTTAGACTTTTTAACTTTTTGTTGACATATTATACGAATGACATTTTGGACAGTTGTTGACAGTATGACATAATACAATATAATAATTTGACACCAAGTCAATTTTTTTGAAAACACACGTGTGTTTGCTGCGGATCAGTGACGTCACATTAGCAGCAGCTAACCTGCTACTGGCCGGACTAGATACTCATTCTGAACAGTTTTAATGATATATTGACAGTTTTTGTTGAGGACATTCTTTGACATATGTGGACAATTTATATGTTAACGTTTTTGATGACATACTAAACTCGGAAAGTTCATATTTGGACAGTTTTTACGCCATACAATCGCATTGACAACACAAGTGTGTTTGTTGTGGAGCAGTGACGTCACGTTAGCGTTAGCAGTAGCAGGTGTACTCTGAACACCTGTGTTCAGATCGCTCAGGTCAGCTGTGAACAGCAGGTGTGAACAGAGCGTCTAAGAAATGTGTGGCTCATTCAGTGCTCAAGCAGTATTTACCACACGAATGTCCACACGTTTGTCCGCGATGCTTCTCGTCCTCCTGCCGTTTCTGTCTCTGCGTAGAAGAAGCTCCGCCTCCGACAAAGGAAGTGGAACATTCCAAATAGATCGACTCAGAGGGGAGGAGTGGAATGTACCAAGTCCAGTCCTGCCACCTGCTGGACTGGACGTGCTTTTACCCCTCATCTTATAAAACCTGCCTAAATTATCGCTTTTTAGGTCTTTGTCTTAAATTCGAATCACAAACAAATCAGAATTCTGACTTCAATTCTACTGAGATTAAAGTCAGAATATTGAGACTAGTTAGAATTCTGGCCCTTTTTATTCTTTATCCAAAAACAATGTTCACATGTGGCCGTAATCCTCTTCCGTACCTTTTTAACACAACATAAAAACGGGTTCTGAGATTAAAGTTAGATTCCTTAATGAATTAATCTCAAATCAAGTAAATAAAGTCCCCATAATCCTGATTTTTTAAATTTGGTCCCCAAGAAAAAAAAGTCTGAATTCTGACTTTACTCTCAAATCCCAAAGAAGTAAAGTCAAATCTTGACTTTTTTGCTTTACAGAGATTAAAGTAAATATTCTGGGAAAAGTTCTGATGTGGCCCTAATCCTCTTTTGTACCTATTTAACACCACAAAATAGTCTGAAAACAACAAACAATGGGGTTTTATAAGGATTAAAGTGAGATTAAAGTCAGACTTCTGAGATTAAAGTTAGATTCCTGAGAAAATCCTAAATTTTGATTTTTTCCCCTTAATCTTGATTTTTTTTTTAAACTGAGATTAAATACAGTATTCTGGCATTTTATATTATATTTTAAAGTTCATTATATATATATATTTTATAGTTTGTTTCCCCAAAAATCTGGCCCTAATTGCGTTTTAACACAACAAAACCATGTTTTATAAGTTTACGTTGACCTTTCGTCAAAAACAAGTGTGAGTTTTTCAATCATCGTCACAAACAAACACATTTTCATCCAAATATAGAAACTTCTTTATTTTTTTCACAATTTCCAGAAGAGAAAGAAAAATATCGTACAATTCCAGTTCCGCGGTTGTGGCTGAGGTTAAATATCTAAATACACTTTTACAGCTGCATCGTCAGTAGAAAAAAATATTCTTTTCTTTTTAAACTACGAGATAGAAAATGTACACATTTTGTCGTCTCGACACAAACGAAGAGTCACACGTTCACGGCGTCACAGCGCTGGCTGTTCACGCTTTAACCCTCTCATAAAAACGTCATGGACGTGAGATTAAAACTGAATTTACTGTGAGAAGGTTAAAAAAAACACAACTGTTTCAAGTAGTGGGATTAAAAAAATGCAAAATGTAAAATAAACTTTTCCCTCGTGAAAATTTATCGAACATCATTTTAATGAATTTATTTCAGGTTGCAACTTTTAACCTTTAAAGTTTATGAATGAACCCTAATGAATGACTGAATTATAAACTGGTGTTGGGATTATAATCCCACCATGTGACGGACGTTTCCTCTGAAGCAGATGATTTTTACACCAAATCATGGAAAAGAACAACAACAACGATGATGAACAAATCACTAACAATTCTTTTTATTATTTTAACTGTAACAATATAAATATAGCTAAATGCATTTTGTAAATTAGCCGTAAATGTACACATCCGTGTTTAGTTTTGTGTGGTGACGCGCCGTCATTTGTTTTAAATCTATAACACGTTAAATATTGGATTGAAGCTTATTCTTTTTTAAATAATACATGTTGTTAATGTGTTTTTATTTGTTGGGACAGTTGAAAAACAATTTCCACACGGTAAAAACGTCTCGTCTAGTGGATGCATTCAAGGAACATAAATAAACAATATTACCAAGACTGATATTTGTCATATATCAATGAATTTATTGACACTTCTCTGAGGACGACAGACTTAAAGGTTTGGTGGAGGAACAGTGCACTTCTTAACCCGACCACAAGAGGGCATCCTCTTCAGTTAAAACTAAACTTTAATTCTTTTACAAATCTTTTACTTTAAAATCCTGTTTGAACGGACGTCTGTGGGATTATTTAGTGCATAGTTTAGAAATCGTTGACTGAGCAACTACAACCTAAAAGTTTCTTATATTTTTAAAAAGATTTATGGAAGAGGATTAGCACCACATGTGGATTTTTTTGGGGAAACAACATTTTTAAAAATGAATAAACCGGTCAGTCTGAGAAAAGTCAGAATTTTGAGCATTTTTTGATTAAAAATTCCGAGATTAAAGTCAAAATTCTTAAACCAGATTTTTTTGAAAATGTTATTTTATTCTGTTTTTCTCCCCCTCAATTATAAATCAAAATTCTTCAAAAAAGTAAGGATTTTGACTGAAATATCAGAATTATTAGAAACAATTCAGATATCTGAGGGGAAAAAAAAGGAATTCTAATCTTTTAGAATCACATGTGGCCTTCAATCCTCTTCCGTACTTTTTGTTACAACTGAAAAAAGGGCCTTTAGAAGGTTACTGTCATTAGTAGATTTAAATCTTTTACAAGGTCTAAACTGACGTGTGTGGGATTATTTAGTGCACAGATTAGAAGTTGTTGAGTTTGTAGTGATTACGAGTTTCTAGCAACGTTTCTCTAAAATTTTCAGCTTCATAAAACTCAATATTTCCCAGTTTCTTTGCTCTTTCAGGATTCCTTTTTTTAAAAAAAAACAAACATCGATGATGGAAACAAACATCAGTTTCAGCCCAAATTACCAAAAATGAATCTACGAAAACAAAAATCACAATCTGAATCACGAGGTTAAAACTAAACATGAAGATGATTTTTCAAAATAAAGTTGATTCTCTTAACTCTACGACCACTTTCTCGTTAAAAAACAACAACAAACAAACACAAAACAAAACATAACAAAAAGACTGTGGAGAGAAAAATGGAGAAAGATTCAAAAAACAACATTTTTCAAGAATTTTTCAAGAAACGTGATAGAAAACAAACGTCTCTTTAAGCTCAAATCACAGCCAGCAGTTACACACACACGTGTGTGTGTGTAGTCTGTGGTGCGTTCAAGGTCCCGCACCAGAGTCCACTTCAGGTCACGATGAGACTCGGGAGAAGGTTTTTAGTCGGAAAAAGATCCCAGTTTTTTTTTTTTTTATTAGAAAAATCACTTCTGGAATCGAGTGAATTGTTCCCTACACTTGTCTGGACGCACACACACACACACACACACACACACACACAAAAACAAACACACACACACACTTCCTCCAGTCCTCTTCCAACAAGGCACTAAGATTTCATTCAAGTTTCTCGTTACACAAGTGCTTTATGCTTCTATTTTTCTTTTTTTAAAGCCTCAGTCCCAGAGTTCGTGTCTCCTCTTGTCGGCCAATCACTCGGCTCTGTGGTGAGTCAGCTGACCTTGCGGGGTCATGAAGGAAGCCGCGGAGTGGGCGTCGGCTTGCGTCGCCCGCTCAGTGACGTGAGTGAACTCCGAGCACTGGCCGAGCAGGTGGAGGGAGATTAGGATTGGGGGGGAAAAAACCAGCAGTACTGTGACGAACCGGAGAAGACGAAAAACAGGGTTCTCCCACAACTTAAATCAAACTCAAGGACTTTCCAGGACCAATTTCCTGGTCCTTGAAGCTCCACTTTTACTGATTGTCCTCGGGATCTTGGTCAACGTCGCTGTTTTTTTAATTTTCTTTGGTGAGACAGAGATCTCCCAGGCTTCACGTCGTTTTTAACTTTACTCGCTCGGGGCTCTGCGCGGAATCTCGCGTCCACTGGTGACGAGACAGACAGAGGACAGTCTCCACAACACCGCGAGTAATAAACAAGGGAGACTTAACTTCTTTCTGGCACAGAATTCAAGCACTTTCAATGACCATCGTGTCTGTTTAGGGTGATCGCAAACACTTTCAAGGGCCTTGAAGACATTAAAGGATTCCAAGGACCCGAGATTCTACACTTCTACACGCGGGACAAGCGACTCAGTTTTGGGTCAGATTCTGTGCCGGTGGATTCCACATGAATCCGTACGAGGAACCAAATAATAAATAAAAAACAAAGTCGAGCAGAGTTCATGGTTAAAAACAGCGAGGAGTTGTCTGGGTTCTCTCTCCGTCGTCTTCCAGCTGCTGCACTCGCAGCGCAGCGACTGCCCCCGAGAGCGCGGCACAGGCGAGGGTGAAGGATGAGGAGCAGATGGTTGGATCAGGACTGAAGAGGAGAATCAATTCACCTGGTGATTTTCAGAGTGGTTCTGCTTGGCTGCATCCAGGTGTCAGGAAGACTTGGCCCCCTCCTCCTCCTCCTCCTCCTCCTGCACCGTCTCTGGGGAGGTTGTCAGAGCTGCACAGACATGAGGGGATTTGAGACGGGACAACAGAGGAGGAGGTGGGCAAAGGTGCAGTCGTGCGGGGAAGATGGAGGCGGACGTGCGGGATGAAGCAGATCAGCAGGGACGCAGAGACGGACGCGACAGATTCCGAGCGAGCGTTCCCAAAGAGAAGCAGCTGTCACTTAAAAAAAAGACAGAAAAAAGGGGAAAGCAGAGGCGATGTGAAGATCCTTGTTTTCCCAGCAGCATCAGTTCAGCAGCTCTCAGTGACACCGGGCGGCCTCACATGGAGGCGCGGTTGAAGTTCTCCAGCACGGTGCCGTTGGTCCTCTCAAACAGCCACTGCTGACTCAGGGACGACGCGTCGCACGTGTTCATGAAGACTCGCCGCTCGCTGGCGTTCGTGTCCACGCAGCTGTTACTGACCGGGTGGAACAGACTCTTGTCCTGGAGGAGGAAGAGACACGGGAACGTGAGGAATTCAAATGAGGCTTCTACATTAAACACTTCTGACTCGTGTCCTCATCTTGCAGGATGCAGGATCCAGGATCCAGATCCAGTTTATTATTATTATTGTTGTAAGCATACATATCATCACTATTATTATTATTATGCTATAATTAAAGTTGATGTCAGTCTAATTTTTATCAACAATCTCTGCTGCTGCTTATAGAAATGTCCTTTCACCACAACCTGTCTAGGCACAGATTTCTTCTTGTGTTGAAAGGGATTTTTAACTGATCTACAGTTTGACTATTTTAGTTAATCTAAACCCTTAGTGCTCACACGCAGGTGAATAGTACACAACTTCTTATGTGTTGTTGAGTCAAAGTTGTTGAGTCTAAGTTAGATTCATTTTATCCCGGAGTAGTGATGATTGTGCAGAAGTCGCACAATCGGCAGGTTTTATTTTACTTTTGTTTAGTAAAAATTCCAAATTTCACAAATTCAGTCCAATTTCAAAAGGTTTGAGTCCTTTGCTTGGGTGTGTTTACACACATATAAATATATACATATATATACATATAAATATATAAATGTATATATAAATATATACATATAAAGTGTATAAGACACTTTATATAGTGTCTCAATGGCTTTTTCCACCACAGAGCTGAAGCGCTTTGCGTTAACGATAATATTACGTCACTAATTTAGTTTCAAACGTGACGTTTTCTGTTCACACCGGTGCAGAATCTCTGTCACATTCTTCTTCACTGAATTCCCGCTCAGTTCTCAGCGCTCATACTTTTCTGTAGCGCCACAGCTGGTTGCCCTTCATGCCGTGACAGTCGTAGAGAGTGACGGGACTGTTGTGGGAGATGGCGTCGAAGCAGACCTTCTTGGTGTGCATGGGGTCGCCCACCCGGATGTCCTCCCTCCAGCCGAACGTGAACACCTGCGGGGAAGGAGAACATGTCCACTTTAACGTCATGTAGAGATGAAAACGTCGTTTTCACACAGCAGTTTGAACACGTTCCACTTCCTTGCTTCCTCCCCTCAGACTCTGCACTCTCTCTGGATATAAACACATCTAAAGTCCTTTCATATCTGCTTCTTTTCTTGAAGTTATGAGAGACAGAGAATAAAAGTCAAGGTTTTTGAGAAAAAAAAAAAAAAAATTATTAGCACTGTGGCCTTTCCACCTGTTATTGACTCAGTGTTATTTTGGCTCCGCTGCCGATATAAAAATATCAAGCTATTAACTGGAGCTGTGGATGTTTCTGTGTGTGAAAGTGCATCCAAACATCACAGGTCAGTGGAGACGTGTGGATAATAAACACCACTAATTTCTGTCAATACAAGTGATATTTCCTGCATTCCAGACAAACGGACACTGCTGAACAATATGAAGACGGATCTTTAGTTTTACATTCGAAACACAGCGAACAGAGTCTTCAACACCAAACCCCATAGAGAAAATCACCGATTTTAACATCACAGCACACAGGAGGTGTTGATCCACTGCTGCCTCCATCACTAAGTTCAAATGTCTTATTTTCTTTAATTCGGCATTTGAAATCCTTTGTACGGATTCACCTCAGTGACATAAAGTTACCGAGGCAGCAGCTCACCAGCAGCTCCTCTGTGTCTCTGTGAGCTTAAAATGCAGATTTACTCTATGGACCAAAAAAAGCTGAGTAAAAACTTCCATTTCCACCTGAACTATTCCTTTATTATGTTGCGGCTCACCTGTCCATGGCTCCAGCTGACCTCCCCTCGCCCCTTCACACAGTTCTCCAGACGGATGGGCGTCCCGGACACAAAGTGTTTACTCTCCAAACACATGTCGCTGCCCAGGTTACGGATCTGCAACACGAACAAATAACATCGATAATATTCTATTGTTTTTCTTTCCGTTCTGGGTTTTTTTGTCTTTGTTTTAAAGTTCTATAAAGACTGTACCTCCCCCCATGCGGCAGCGGGGGGCTCCACCGGCGGGTAGTGCTTGGGCAGGTCCCAGGCCACCTCGCTCATGAACCACTTGAAGTTCTTGCAGTTGAGCCGGTTCCTCAGCTCCTTCTGCGTGGCGACGTCTCCCGCCGACAGGTGGCGGTACTCGGGTCGCCGCTGGTAGATGTACTCGGCGTACTCGTCCATCCACACCTCGGCCACACGCTTCAGGTTCTGAAATCAGAGAAAAACAGTCCCCTGAACTCGGATTTCCAACTTTGTGTCAACTGCTTTTTAAACCATGTTCCACTCTCTCTGAGATCTTAGTCCTGGCGACGTTTGTCACGTTACTTTAAAAATGTAGACTTGTCTGAAGGTCTGAAAGGATGAGTTTGCTGACGGAGTCTTCATGACTAAAACAGACAAAACTGTCTGTCGTTTCCCACTTCCCGCCGTCGCGTTTGATCTGATCCGACTCGACAAAACTGATCAAAGCAGAAACGACGACGACGGCGACGGCAGTCATCGCGCGCCAATCTGTCATCATTCCCCGAGAGGCGGCTGATGAAAAAGCGGAGAAAGAGTTGTCTCAGATCATGAAAGCAGACACGACACTGAACTCAATTATCTGCTGCTTAACAGGGGGCGGCCTCTGTGAGGAGAGAAATGTCTAAAAACTATCATCAAATCACAATAAAATGAGGCTCATTTCCCGTTTAAACCCACTGATCTACATTTTAGATAAAACTAGATTAGATTATTAATAATCAACGACTTTTTGTGATTTCAAAACTATTTATTTCCACTGACATTGCACAGCTTTAACTGACTTAGTCCGACTTATACTATATGTTCTTTATCTTATATTGCATCTTAAAGTGAGCCGGAAACCAAATGTGTGTGTGTTTTGCAATGATAATAGAGTCTATTCTATTCTATTTATTTCAGGATGTTGAAAAACTATTATGCAAACAACTCATTAATTAAAAAAATAGACAAAAAGAAATCATTAGTAAAGACTTAGAGCAGTTAAGATATTGATTTAAATGTCAATACTACAGTTTTTGGAAATTGGGGTAAAAGAAAGACACTTTATAATCAAAGATTAAACCGGTTTAAGCAACAGTTTAACATTTGAAAAGTATAATACAATAATATTTAATGTCCAGGTCTGATTTTCTTCACAGTGTGAGAAGCACTTCTTTAAGAAAGTGTGTCAGTCGCACATAAGAGACAGATTGTTTCAACTTTCAGATAAAGGTGAGATGAAAAAGCGTGTCCTCTTCACAATGTTCCCCGGGACAGGAATATCCTGACACCACCCTTCTGTCTTCATACTGTATAATTCACCTGTTAGTGTGGCCTATATATTTCCTGTGTGTGAGATCACAGTGGAACAGGAGCCGATTTTGTGCTTCAACAAATATGATTTTCTTTTTTTCTGGGTCAGATGTTTTTCTTATTATGACGTACAGTCACTGCTAACGTTTGACACCAATAACAACTTGTTTACTAATGTCGGCCATAACAACTCGTACGGCTAAAGTAGCCGCTAACCAGCCAACTAGCTGCTAACATCAACCATCTGAAAACAGTAAATTAAACACCAATAACACTATGTTTGGCTAAAGTAACTGCTAACGTTAAAGTCTGATGCCATTGTGTCTGGCTACATTTTCTGCTAATGTCAAACACTGCTCACGTTAAACACCACAAACAACTTGCTTGGCTAAATTAGCTGCTAACTTTAAACACCAATAACAACTTGTTTGGATAACATTAAACACCAAAAACAACTTGTTTGGCTAAAGTAGCTGCTCACGTTAAACACCAATAGCAACTTGTTTGGCTAAAGCAGCTGGTTAAACACCATTAACAACTTGTTTGGCTAAAGTAGCTGCTAACTTTAAACACTGACGCCACAGTAGCTGCTGTGAGTTTAGCGCCCCCTGCTCACAAACATACACTTAGACAAAGTCTATGTTTTTTGTTTATGGTAGAATATCACGTTTGATTGTTATGCTAAAACTGTGGCTACGATAAAAACAAATAAATGCGTCTCTTTATCCCAGTGCTTGTATCACGTCGCCAGTGTTTTCATTAACCGTCACATAACTGTCCAGTTGGCTTTTAAACGTCTCGCAGTGCATCCATAATTCGGCACAAGATGCTTCCGCGGGAGACTTAACGAGGGCAGCCTGGAATTAATAACGCAAAAAAATTATGGACGCGGGGCCGCGCTACATTATTTAGTGAGCGTTTAGGCAGCTAAATTATGCATTTAGTGGCTTTAATGCATACAGAAAATAGCATCCATATGCTTTCACCGTGCTGCATCAATCATTATGAAAGCTTCTAATTTCATAAAGAAATTTGCCTGAGTGGAATTAAAAAAAAAAAAAACAGGGAAAACAGATGAGTGATGCGAGCGTCTGCAGAGTCCGTCCACTGCTGGTTCTTTAAGCTCAGACCATTGCTAAACATCAAAGATTTACACTGGAGTGATGGGAAGTCCATCCACCTTAAGTCTTTGAGATGTAGGAGTAAAAGAAAAACGAGTATACACACACACACACACACACACACACACACACACACACTTCCTGTGAGTCTCTGAGGTGCAGACACGTGTCTGGAAATACAGATACAGAGCAGTCGTGTGGGAGCGGAGGGTGGAATGAATGAGAATACAGGGTTCGATGAGCCTCACAGGAGAGAACAGATACAAATCCTCCTCCTGCTCCTGCTGCTGATGCTGCTCCTCCTCCTGCTCCTGCTGCTGATGCTACTCCTCCTCCTGCTCCTGCTGCTGCTGCTGATGCCCTCTGAGGGAAATAACCCTCCAGAAACACACTCCTGTAGCATCGCTCTCTGCCTGCAGCTAAACTCAAACTGCAGGTGAAGCTGAGTTCAGTGGTTCTATCTCCCTCCATGGTGACTGGACCCCAGGGTGATCTCTCACACACACACACACACACACACACACAGAGGACACATCATAGACATAATACATTCCCTATTAAGTGCTTTAAAGAAGTGAGGAACAGACAAAATGTCCCCACAAGTATAGGATTTTCCATTTTTTTGGAGCTCACAAAGATATAAATACAAGCCCACACACATACAAACTTTTAATCTCTTAGTGAGGACACGTCCTCCATATAATACATTATTTAGCCCCTTGCCTTAACCTTAACATTACAACTAAGAGCCTGCCCTGAACCCTTAAACCAGGTCTTAACCCCAAAAAGCACTTTAAAGAAGGGAGGACCGGACAAAATGTCCCAAACACACAAATAAAAACTTGTTTTTATATCTTCGTGAGGACACGTCTTTGACAGAAGAAATTCCCTTAACCGTCACATCCAAGTGCCTAACCTTAACCCTTAACCTAAACCCAATTCTAATCCTTAACCCTGAAAAAGCCCTTTAAAGTTGTGAGGTCCACACAAAATATCACACTGCATTGACATCCATTCATTTCAGCAGCCTTAACTAACCTGACCTGACCTGACCTGACCTGACCTGACCTTAACTTAACTTAACCATTTAAAGGTGACATAGAATGCTTGTATCACACATATATGTTAGTTATGGAGGTCTACTTACATATATGAACTTGTTTTCATGATTAAAAACCTCCTAATCGCAGCAAACGAGCCGATCAAAATATCTCCTCACTGACGCTCTCGTCAGCCGCGCTGTTTCAGACCAAAACCACACCCCCAGAATGTGGACTGTGTTGTGATTGGCCAGCCAACGAGAGCTTTCCCACTGTCCTGTGATTGGCCAGGTACCTGGAAGTGACGTAATAGATAGGCCAGCTCTCAGATACACAGCTCCCCCTCTGGCACGGTGGATGCTCTGCATCTCAGCAGCTACAACAAGAGTAGTTCTTCTTCTTCTGCGGTTGAATGTACGCAACCGGATGTGCCCGGACTAGTGCCCGCACCAGGAGGCGCTACGGTGGTGAGAGGAGTGGTGAGGATTTTTGATGACGACATCAAATTAAGGAAGTGCCGATCCGCTTCGCAGAGCCCAGGAAAACAATACAACACTATTTTCTCAGCAGTGGCTGAACTGTTTGTTTTGAAACTTTAGGGTTTCATAAACGAGGTAATGACACAGATACACACACAAACGCAGCGTTAATTGGAGCTTCCGGTCTATGTGGGCTTTAATGTCTAACCTGAACCTTAACTATAAACATAATTCAAATCTTAGTCCTAAACTTGACCAGTTCCCATGAGGTTCTGCCTCATTAGGACCAGGTTTTGGTCTCCATGAGGACCACTAGTCCAGACAAGAAAAGGTAACAAACACAGGACATCACATGAGCTAAGTTTTAATGAGTATTTATGGCATTGTCGTCACTGAAGAACCTGCTCATTAACATAATTTAAGGTAAATTGAAGTGAAAGGACGCGTTTGACAGACG
Organism: Solea senegalensis; assembly: GCF_019176455.1. Classification (NCBI taxonomy): domain Eukaryota; kingdom Metazoa; phylum Chordata; class Actinopteri; order Pleuronectiformes; family Soleidae; genus Solea; species Solea senegalensis. The sequence goes on from NC_058033.1 coordinate 7,224,717, forward strand.
AGGAGTCTCAGAATCTCAGAGTCTCAGAATCTTAGAGTCTCAGCGTCTCTGAGTCTCTGAGTCTCTGAGTCTCAGTGTCTCAGGGTCTCAGGGCCTCAGCGTCTCAGAGCCTCAGAGCCTCAGAGCCTCAGAGCCTCAGTCTCAGTGTCTCTGAGTCTCTGAGTCTCAGAATATCAGAGTCTCAGAGTCTCAGTCTCAGAGTCTCAGAGTCTCAGAGTCTCAGTGTCTCAGAGTCAAACCTGAGTTAAACCTGCTGCCTGTTTGATATTAACATTCAGTGGCGCAGCCTCAGTCCAGGTCTAATGGTCAGAGCGCAGGGACAAAAACACAGGCCAAGAGGTTTAATTACAAATTCAGCCCAGCCAAAAAAAAGAGCCCGGTGTCGAGTGGACGGCGAGTCATGCATTAATGAAGAGTGTTCAGCTATAGGCGGCGTGTGGAGAAATGTTCTCTCACACACACACGCGCGCGTGCTGCTTCTTTGTCGCCGTGTTATTTAAACAATAACTTTCAGGTTCATTTCACACCGTTTACAAACTCATTTTACATTTCCACGGGTTCGGTGTTCGCAGAAAAAATTGTTTTTTTATTTTTGTTTCTTAAAAAAACACGTTAAGACCTGAGGCATCAAACTCAAAATACCCCGGGGGTTTTGTGATTAGAAATTCAATATTATATCTTGATAATCCAGAATTCTCAGACAAAATTCTGAAGACTGACTTTAATCTCAGACGTCAGCTTGTTTTCCAATTGTTTTCTACATTTAGCCCTAGTCCTCTTCCGTAATAGTTATATATATATATATATATATATGAATATATATATATAAAATATATATATACATGAGTATAACAAACAACCTGAATGAACCCTTTATATTTACATTTTTCTCTCTCTCCAAGAGTCAGAACAACATTTTAAAACATTTCCAGAGAAACTGCTCAAAAGTTAGCTGACGGGAAATTAGAAGTATTCAATCAAGTCTGCAATTAATAATAATTATTTTAATTATCAAGTAATCTGGTGATTATTTTCTTCATTGGTCGTGAAACCTCTTCATCACAAACCAGCGTTTTTCTCGTTATAGAATAAGACGAGCAAAGAAAACGTCAAATATTCATGTTGAAGGAGCTGAACTGGTTTTTATTTAAATGAAAAAAATAACGTCAATGTCATTAATTAGTCAGGTTTCTATCGATGTGGGAGCAAAACGCATGAAAAGTGGTCAATTGTGACCCAAAAAAAAAAAATTGGAATTAAATGAAAACTCAAAAACTAGAAAACCTAAAATAATGACCAAAACAACCCTGAACCAGTGGACACAGCAGGGAGACAAACGAGGGAGGAGGAAACCAGGTGAGAGGACACGGGGACAGGGAGGACGAATGAGACACATGTGGGACAGGTGAGCAGAAAGACGAGCATGGAACAAAGACTCAAAACATCTCAGCTTATTTTAAAAGGACAAATTAACCCTTTAAAGTCATTTCAATCATGACTCACCCTGGCCAGACTGACGCCTCCGGGAACTTTGTAGGGGACATACTTCCTGTAGATGTGTCCCACCCTGGAGCAAGGGATGTCCTCCATGCGTCCACCACACATCCACACCTGCAGACACACAGAGAGAGGGTGAGAGGATGAGAGGATGAGAAGTGTCTCACAAGACTGAAAAATTGCTGTCCCCACATAAAAAAATAAAATAATAATAACAACAATGATGATAATAATAATAAGAGAGCACTCAAATCCATCTGAAGGTGTAGAATAATACAACTTTTTCAGAAATGAGGTCCTGCCACATTAGGACCACGTTTTGGTCTCCATGACGACTACGGGTCCTGACAAGTTCAGTTTATTGGTTTGTGAACTATTTTTCAACATAGAAACTCGAACACCAGAGGGAGCTTGCGTACCACTGGTGGTACACGTACCACAGTTTGAGAACCACAGATTCCTTGAAGCGTGGTAGTACGAGGCACTGACACTTTAGCCACTTCACTAAACACCTGCTTGAGTCTACGACATGTGGTGAAAATGATTGCTGCTTTATCGCAGGGTCACTCACTCTCCCACACCAAACCCCATAGAGAAAATCAGTGATTTTAACATCACAGCACACAGGAGTCGTTGACCCACTGCTGCCTCCATCAGTGAGTTCAAATATTTATTTTGTAATTTTTGGCATTTTGAAACCCTTGTTCAGATTTACCTCAGTGTCACAAACTCGCCACACGAGGCAGCAGTAGACCAGCAGCTCCTGTGTCCCTGTGAGCTAAAAATGCGGATTTTCTGAATGGAATTTGGTGTGGGAGAGTGAGCGGTTATTAAAGTTCAGTTCTCTTTTGCAAAAAAGGGCGACAAAGGTGAGTTTAAGTAGCAAACACATTCTTAAGATATTGTAGACTTTACCTTGTGAACAACCTGAATTAACCCTTTACATTTTAGAGTTCTGTTTCTCTCTCCAAGAGACAGAACAACACTTTAAAACAGTTCCACAGAAAGTGCTCTAAAGTTGGAGAGTTTCTCGACTGCACAGGGAGCAGAGAGGGTGAGTGACATCAAAGGGAACACACCAGTCAATCAGGCTTAGCTAAATGATAAAGACTTGGAATTGGATTTGTTATGCTACTCAGGGGAAGAGAGTCTGTATTTTCAAAGTCTAAAGGGAGTCGAAGTCTGAAATGTTAAAGATTGTTCTTGTTCAGAACAATCGCAAGACACAAGGTCAGATGGATGTAAAAAAACGCTATGAATTCATGTTTTCCTCCTCCAGGTTCTTCAGGTGCTTTAAACTTTCTGTTGCGTAAAGTGTAGCTTTAGTTACAATGCACTGTCACGGATCATGACTCATCATTTTTCCGACCTGCTTCTTACAGCACTAATCACCAAATGTTCTACTTTCACAAGAAGACCCTGGGTTCACAACCCCGTCAGAACGCGGCCTTTCTGCGTAGGGTTTCTCGGGTTCTCCGGTTTCCTCCGACAGTCCAAAGACATTCAGATTTGGGGATTGGGCAAATTGAAGAACGCCCCTCGCAGTGATTTTACTCAAATTTACTGACGTTACCCCCGGGTGTGTTGTCAAGGCTTGAGGTTCCCAGGGTTGAAGGACTTGGAACCTTTGGAACCCAACTCTCCGCTCTCCCTCAGAGGGTAGAGGACGGTTCAATGTCTCCTACTCCAGTTCCTGGGGCACCCGGCCGGTTCCCAGTTCTCGCCACACCACACAAACTGTCCTTGGTTTTGGTCCTTTGATTGACTTCAGACGAGTACCAAGTTAACCCTGCACCCAACCCACGACCAAGGGCAGCCTCCATTCTCCTTTATGACCCGGAAAAAGAGGCAGAGACAAAAATCTAAAAACAACAACAAAACCAACTAATAACCCAATCCCAGAGTAACACTAATCCTGCACAGATAGCTGATGCAGTAGCTGGTGTTTTAATAAAGTCTTGGAATCGAATTATATCTGTAATTATGACGGATAGACAGTATTTTTAGGGCCTGAGCAGTCGAGATGATTTTTCTGATTTTGTGTTCCTACTAGCCAAGCAGCAGGCTCCGCCCACACAGACTGGGGGTTGGGGGGCCTCTGAGCAAGATACCTTTTGAAACCGAAATGCAAACTGTCATCTTTATGTTCTGTTTTCTAACATAATTTGCTTATTCTACTTTTACTTTTCCATTTTTGTTACACGTCGACTCTGACCCCTTTGTACCGCTGTCACAAGTGACTTTACCATAATGTGGGATCAGTAAAGTCTAATCTAATCTAGTCCACAGTGGATAATGTTCAATACAAACAGGCTAGACTTGAAGAACATGTTCTAACCTCGTCCACTATCCCCAAAATCCCTCATGTCTTCGTTTCCTTCCCCCCACCGTGTTTCTACTTTTGCTCCACACGGACTGTGACTGGTTAAACGTGTCGAAGTGCAGAGATGTGGTCAGTGTGTGTGTTTGTCTATTCTGCATCATTCCTCCCTCCTGATTCTCCAGAGTGGACATCAGCTGGCGGCTGTTTTCTATTCAATTACTCCCTGTCAGGTCTGCTGCACCGCACCGGCATGGACAGACAGAATCTGGGGAAATAACAGATTAAATCCACCTTTTTCCACATCTCACTGTTGAGGATGAACGACCTGCTGCGCCAGACCCTCCCCTCCTCTTCATCCTCTTCATCCCTGCACTGAAACACTTGAGTTTAATAATAACAGGAGCGTGTGGCTGCCGGGGGATCAAGAGCTGGAGTCAGCGGCAGTCACATTAAATTGAAAGTCTTATCACTCACCTCGAAAACACACGACTTCTTTAATCTGCTCACCTCCAAACATGAGCCACAGCTGCGCTGGAATCACTGTCTGACCTCGATATCACTCAAAGTCAACGTCCTACAAATGATATTTGTATATTTGATGGCATCGTTCGTCGAGTATTCTAAACTCGAGTGAAAGTGACGCGGGGGTTCATTCTAACGAGATGCATTCAAAGATCCTGGTAAATGTCATCACTTCTGCAAACGTGATTAAAGGTCCACTGTAAATGTTTTCATAGTAAGCTTTGTTAATCAAGCGAATAGTCAAATACTCCATGTTTTTGGGAACTATAAAATATTCTAATTGTGTGTACCACGTCACAGCAGTTTCACACAGCTGACAAAACTGTGGTGCGTGTACCACCAGTGGTACGCGAGCTTCCTCTGGAGGAAAATCAGAAATTCTTGAAGACCTGAGACTCCTGTTGAGTTGAGGCCGTGGTCACGGTCGACTTTTTTGTCCGTCTCGGTCTAAAACATCTTCCCACCAAGTTTCGGGAAATTCAGTAGAACTCTGGAATTTTGCCTCCGCTGTTCAGCCCTTTAGCAACACACGGGTCCGGGAGCTAAGCCAATATCAGACCTGACCTCCTGACCAGACCAGACCAGACCAGACCTCTCGCTCCATCACGACACCAGTGTGTGAAGTATTATGTGAGGAAGAGGTGGATGATGACAGGATGAATCTCGGTCCATTTACACCACTGTATTTCAACATTGGCGATCACGGTGTTACCGGGAGAGTTCAGGATTTTCTCAGGTGATACTAAAAAGTTTGAGAACCACTGATGTTAAGTCATGTTAAGAGGCCAGAGAGAATCCTGTTATCATGGTCTGTCGATGTGTGGAACACGGACAAAGAGAAATATCTCAGGCTGTGAAAACTCAAAAAGTTCCCTGTGGAGCTTTTGAGGTCGAGTGATGCTTTTACAGCAAGCTACAGTCGCCCAGTTCAGTGTGTGTGTGTCATAAATACACACACAAGTGCGACTATATATACATTTGCTTTTCTTTCTCCGGTGAAGCAACAAAAACACCCCGCAGATGTTTTCAGGCTGTGTTCCAGTGATAAAGAGCTGCTGGTGATAACGAGGTAAAGAACACAGCGGAGCTGCGAGAGTGCGGCGGCGGTGGACTTTAACCAAAATAACAATAACGCATTTCTGAATTGAATTTATTGAAAATACTTCTTGAAGATGTGTGAAGTGTTTGCACTCACAGGACAAAGAGTCAGGGCAGAGAAAGAAGTGCAGATGCAAAAAAAATAACACAGATTTCACTCTGAAACATTTGAATTTGAACCAAGATGACGGTTTTCTACCTTCGTTTTTATCAACATTCTGTTTAAAAGGTAAAAAATGGGTGGAAAATGGAAAAATGTGGAGTATTTTTCCACATTTGCAAGTAGATTTTTCACCTTTCCGGAAGCAAAACACACTTCACAGGGAATTATTTGACACATAAATTCACTGTTTACCTCACTTTCTATGAAGGGGACCCACTTTTTAAAGATGGCAAACTATTGTGACCCAAATCACAAGATAAATCTCGATGAGAGAGATGCATTCCCGAAACTGTGACCGACATAAACACAGAAGCATGAAATGCTGCGATCCCCGTATCAAAGCCAACGCAGGCTCAAAACGATTCTGGCGGCGAATTTGATATTTTTTGTTTTGCATTCTTCAGTCTCAACAGACAACAAAAGCGACCACTGCTGTCAACTTCCACTCCGAAGCCGCGGCCTTTTGTCCGGTCACATCCGACGACCGCAGCATCGGCTTTTGTGCTTAATTGAGTCGGACGTTAAAAGTCCCGACTCATTCAAGGCAGAATTCAATTATTGTGACGGCTTTGCTGCTTCTGTCCAGAGCTCATTGACAGAGGCAGCAGGTTCTTAACATGCCGGCCATGTCACACGCACTTATGGCGACGCTACAGAATAATTCATGCTGAACCAGCAGACAAAAGCATAATCTAATATGGATTTTTGAGGATGATTAATGTGGAGAGTCTTCGGGACACAGCAGAGCGAGCGAGGCTCAAGATCACACAGACAAGAGCTGCGGCTGCAACAGGAATCTCGTCTCATTTCCTCAAAGAGTTTCTGAGAATCTGTTTAGCTAAAGAGCGCTGGGTAAACACCACAGCTGGAGGAGAGGCACACGAGTCAACGCCGAGAGCGAGGAAAACCAACGATATTCAGTGAAACTGTCATCATTTCATTTGTTCTGTGTGACGACGTCCTGTCACAACAAATTACGTTATATTATAGTATTATGTATTATGTTATCTTTAGTAGAAGTTATTCTTGAGTTATCTTTGAGCGTTTATGTTCACCTTTACTGTGCGGCGAAAAACTAAAGAGATGAAAACAGTGACACAAAAGTCGCTCAGCCAATCATACATAGCCACCACTTCCTTTCCACCTGGCTTTCAAAATAAGAGCCACTGACATTGGGGTTTTTACGACATCTTATATAAACCTTTTGCCATAACGCTGAACAATAAAAACAGCTAAATAAATACACGTTTTTTGAATGTCATTTTCAGTGTTAGTCATTCCATTTTACCTGGGTTTTCAGTTCAGGCTTCAACATAAATGGTTCAAAAGGAAAATGACATCTATGTCAAAACAACAACTATAAATCTGAGGCTATAATTTTTTTTGCTTACACTACTTTCAATGGGGACATTTTTGTCCTTAAGGTTCTAAGTGGTATATGGGAACAGGGATCAATTTTATTTTTTAAATATCACTACAAAGGCAATGTGTAATGCTGCTGCCACCTTGTGGTAAGAGATGTACTGCAAATAAGGTATTCAATGGAAATATGGGGTAACCTTGATAAAAAGTTGTGCAGTTTTTATTTTTTACCTTTTGTTGTGAATATTGTTCTAGCAAATGTTTTTGAATTATCAAGACACTGACTCACATAATTGTTTTGTCATGTTTTTTTTGTTTTTTTGAATAATCAGCTTCTGCTTCAAATTTTAACCCGTTTTTTAAAAATCCAATTCCAGTCGACCTTCAGGAAACGAACTCTGGTGGAAAATGTGAACATAATTCACCATAAAATCACGATAAAAACATAAACAACAAGATCTGCGGTGCAAACAAAACTAGAAAAGCAGAGTGATGACACCAGAGTCACTGCAATGACGATGAACATAAAGATATGTGTGAATGAATAGTTTAATCCAGACTTTGCTGCACAATAAAGAAAGACCTTTTATGACACCATCAGTGGACTCTGAGAGAGAGAGAGACACTTTTGTAGATTAACTGTAGATTTTACCTTGAACGAGATCTCGTACTGCTCTCCTCCCCAGATCTCCAGGCCCGTGTCGTAGCCTCCCAGTTCCCAGAACCACTTCCTGTCCACAGCAAACAGTCCGCCTGCCATCACTGGAGACCTGCGAGACACATTAGACACACAGTTAGACACACAATAAAGAGCACAAAGGAAAACAAAAATGGGGGGCTGCCGGGCCAGTGTCCTCAGAATCAGGAGGTCTTGATGAACACTGTGTTATTGTTATTTTGAAAAAGAAGCCGCGAAAACCGTTGTCAGAGGAAGCGAGGAAGAGGAGACGACTGTCTGACCGAGCGACGGACGGATGTTTACGGTGGTGTCGTAAAAACATGTACTCCACCAGACTCGCAGAGTCTGGATATGACTGTCAGATGATAACACTCTGCAAATGAAGGAGAAGTGCAGAACAAGGGCAGTAAAATGGTGTTTTTCAGGTATTTCATCAAATCACTGTTCTGCAGCCAAGGTGGATTTTATATCACTCCTTCTGATAATAAAAAACCAGAGGCTCAGAGACAGGGTGAAGAGTTCAGATATGGAGAGTGAGACTGGAGAAGAGCTGCTGCTGCTGCCGCTGCTGCTGCTGCTGCCGCTGCTGCTGCTGCTGCCGCTGCTGCTGCTGCTGCCGCTGCTGCTGCTGCTGCCGCTGCTGCTGCTGCCGCTCCTGTGTGTCCAAACGAGCCAGTCGAGGTGGTGGTTGCAGCATCTGATTAGGACGCCTCCTGGGTGTTTTCCACTGGCAGTTTTCCCAGACACGCCCAACTGGGAAAAGACCCCAGGGCAGAGAGCTGGAACTCAGTGGAGGAATTCTATTTCCCATCTGGTCTGGGAATGAATCAGGATCCCACCGGAGGAGCTGTAAAGCGTTGCCAGGGAGAGAGAGAGAGAGAGAGATGTCTGGAACAACCTGCTTAATACACCAGTTTCCCCAACAAGACCATCAGACAGCTACAGCTTCATCAGACTGCTGCTGCGGCTGGAGTGCTTTTAGAGCACTAACGCTGGGCATGAACTGTACAATTCCAAAGTGATTTTTTTTTTTTACCCGATTTGGAGTCAGTCGAGTTGATTTTCAGCAAATATCAGCCAAGAAGAACCAATCATTTGCTCTCAAACGACTGTCTGTGTGAATTTCTTGAAGGTGTTCTTGTACAGATGAATCAGAGCCATGACAGTAGAGCATTTAAAAAACCATGGCAGCAAGATGCTAAAGTGTGGAACTTGTTCCAGTTGTGGCGACATTCCACGCGTTTGTTTCACGATTCCTTCTCTCACGGCTAAGTTAACCCCCTAAAGAATGACCTTTAGTTCTCGTTATCAAACCTTTAACCATTCAATAAACTGCTACTCAACCCAACGTATCAACGGATTGATATTTCTTAAGCAAAATCTACCTCGATCGTGAAAAATCATCAGTTACTAGTCTTTTTATAACATATTTTCATAAAGTTTAAAAAAAAAAAGAAAAAATGCAAATTATCAAATTACCTTTGGAGGGATAACATAACCTGGGATATGTAACTAGTTACCAACAACTGCATTACATTAGTTCACATATTGATGTTTTTCTTTCAATTATTAAAAGGAAAACAAAATATTACATTTTCAGTATTTTCAGCCTCAGAATGAATGCATCATTCCTTTTTTCAGGGTTTCAATGGGTTACATTTTTGTCCTTAAGGTTCTAAGTGTTAGTATTATTTTGTGTAAAATGTATAAATATATATCACAAAAATAGAAACCTCTGGCAACTGTCATATCACGTGTATCGACACAAAAGCTTAAAACAACACTCTGGACACACTGAGTGACTTTTGGGTAAAACAGTGTTGGAGCAGTTAGTTGTCCATGACGAGAGATTATTGTGTGCTGCAGGAAATAATCACACACACACACACACACACATACAGAGTGAAGTAACACAGAATGAAAAGTTTCATCAGGAGACAAAAGAATTAACTCCAGTGGCTGCAGGGAACCACACGACTGTGGTTTGTTGTGACAGAGTGCAGACGCTGTAGTTTGTGTGTGGTGGAGTCTGTTGCTTCATGTTTGCCGGAGGGGAAACACACACAAACACACAAACACACCTGACCCTCCCTGGAGTCGCGTCGTGGAATTGAATATCTTGGCCTTCGGGACACACGACACCGACGTCTCAGACTGAAGTGAGTGAACAACAGGATCATTTAACCCTGACTTAAGCACTTAAACTCAGCAGGAGAGCAGCCAGATGCAGGTTCACCATCACACGCACCACTTCAGATTTGGTGCCTGATATTATTACTCCAGGATACAACTCAAATAATAATAAGTGTTTTTTCTGACTCCGGGCTTGTACTGGATATGTGGACATGAATCATCGTCACAGCAGAACAACAGGGTTTTATTAAAAAACAAACTGAGGCAGCATCTCAATCTGAAAGACGAGTCGCAGGGGAGTGACTTTTTCTCTGTCGCCTCATCAGCTGACTGGGAAAGATTTAAGGAGATTTAAGACGAGTTTCAGTTTCATACAGAATTCAAGTCAAGCCACTAAAGACAGAATGTACAGATGCAACTGTTTTAATGTTGCCCTGAGTCATCAGAGCGTGTTGTTTTTGTACAAAACAAAATAATGTGAAAAAACCCAAAACCGTGATCCAAAAACCACAAAGCCAACCGAACCGCAGGCTCGTTGAACTGCTGCATCATCGGGGGGACACAACCTGAGACTACACCACACACTTGTTTAAAACAGGGCAGTGCTGCTGACCCAAAGTCACCAGTCACTCTGCTGCCGCTGCTGCTCCCCTGTTGCTAAGCAACTACTTTGTTTTGCTGCTAAGGAACGACTTGTTGACCCGGCAGATGATTTAATTTGCGAGACAAGAAAAACAAAAAAAGTACTGTATTTGTTTTAGCAACAACTCACAGCAAAGGAGCTGAAATATCTCAGAATGTCTGTTTCAACTCATCCTGAAGTCAACGGTCCATGAATATTCTGACTCTCTGTTTGCATTTAATTTGAAATCGTCCCTTCTTTCGTCCACTGACCTTGGGAAGAGACGGAGTTCAGGCCTGAGCTCACGGCTCAATGAAACATCGAGAGCCAAAGGGAGGATGACAGAGAGAGAGAGGGAGAGAGTGAGAGAGAAGGAGAGAGGTGATGAAGCTGACAAAAGAGACAGTGACAGCAGCATGAGATAAAATCACACACACACACACACACACACACGCACGCATGCACACCTCCGAGATGGATTCCGCCACTCCGCCGCGTCCCGCACTGCAGCAATGTCAATCAGGATGAAAATGAAAATCTTTGCCACTCAAATTAGATTTGCACTGATGAAGGTCATTTCATTGGCCAAGAAGAGCAGACTAATTCACCAAATGAGGATTGATTCGGGCTGTTCAGCAGCTCGTTTCTTCTTCAGCCTCCTCTCCCTCTCTCTCACTCGATGATCCCTCACTGTACCTCCCCTCCTCTCACCTTAAACGGCCCTTTGGCATCCAAACGCAGAGACATGTTGTCAAACCGAATCCCCGGACGCTCGCAAATGGAGTGCCTGGCATCACATGCAGAGTTATTTGGCCTTAATAGCGGAGACCGTCTTCGGTGAACAGTTGATTTATTCTGCCCTCCATTACTTAAAGGTTACGTTTCCGTGTGCCGCGGCGTGCGCACGAAGGTCACTGCGGTCAGAAGCTATCAGTCGTTCTACCAGGGGAGCTAATATCATACAGCGACACTGCTCTCCATGCATGACTGGTCTGTGGTTCACTCGTGTGCAGAACGTAGTATAGTAGTATATCTCAATATTCCACTTGAAAAAGAAGAAGAAAAACAAATCCAATCAGAAAAAAAGTGGGTAACGTGGGTTCGACAGCAGCTATGAGACGCATTCAATGACCCCCATGGTATTAATTACATCTGCAGGGTCCACAACCTATAAGAATACGAGTATTTGATGTGTAATCCACACAAAGGGCTGCAACGTTTAAAAAATGCCTCGTTTTGTCCACATTTAGTCATCGATATCTAACAGATGAACCATCACAGCTTCTGATAATGAATTTTAAATAAAGTGATTTTATAACCAAATATACCTCGTACACATATGGTGAAAAACATCAATCTGTGTTCATTTCCGTTTCAAACAGCGATTGTTTTAATCTGAGTGTCAAACAGGTGATTTCTGTTTGCAAATAACAATCACGTCACTCTGGAAAACAGGAAGTTGATGACCGTCGAGGAAAAAAAAACGGCACTGATTTTGACACAGACTTACGCACTCGTGGCCACGATAACATAATCAGGAGGGAATAAGGACGAGCACTCACTCGAAGGGTTCACTGGGGTCGTCGTTCTGCAGCTCGGCGGGGATGGGGATGCGCTTGTAGTACATCTCCCAGTCGAACGCTCCGCGCATGGCGTTCCCCGCCTGCGTCTCGTAGCCGAAGTTGTCGTGGTCGATGACGTCAATCATCGGGCACACGATCGTCTTCCTGTTCTGGGCGATTCGGTCTGAGACACAGAGACAGAGAGGGAGGAGCTTGTGAGACAGACGGTGAAGCAAAGTGCAGCTGTGTGTGTGCGCTGATGTTCCCGCCGTCACTTCCTTTGTCCCGAGAGTTTCTCCACGTCAGGATTTCCTTCGTAACAAAAAAACAAACAAACGACTCGACAGATTTTCACAAAACTTTGTGGAAGTCTTGGGTTCAGGCCAAAGCGAGAACCCATTACATTTTGGCCCGGATCCCGGATTAGGGGGCAGATCCAGGAGTTGGCTTAAGCTGTGAGGCTTGATTGAATTTAGGTGAGTGTTGGCTTTTGATGGAGGCCTGAGCTCCTTCACTTACACGCCATTAACTCACTAAACTGCACGTCCATGGTTTCTGGGAATATTTGGGTTTCATTTTTGCTCCATTGACTGATTTTTCATTTTTTTAATGTAACGCAGGAACAGTAAAGGTAGAAGTGATGTGATTCATGGAGAAGACGCTGGTTTAATGTGAGCTGTGGGTGTTTTATCACACTCACACTCAACTTATTTCATTTCAGATTGGTGACTTTTATTTTTTACACAAATTCTGCTGCCGTTTTACTAACTCTCTGTATTATATATAGATGTACAGAGAGAGTGAGTCGACGTGAGAGTAGCTCGTGTAATGGTGAGTTCCTCACCCAGCAGCGGAGGCAGCCAGTTGACGTTGGCCTCGCAGTGAGAGTCCAGGAACGTGATGACCTCTCCTGTCGCAGCAGCTGCGCCCAGCAGGCGAGTCCGGATCAGACCCTCCCGCTTCTTCGTCCTCAGGATGCGGACCTTCAGCAGCCGCACCATGTACTCCTCCAGCGCCACCTTCAGGTGCTCTGAGGGGAGAGCAGGTTCAAACACGGAGATCAGTGTGTGCTTGACAGAACGGAAGGAACGACGGAGACGAGTTCAGAAACAGCAAAATGTTTCCTCACTGAAAAAACATCAAGAGAAGCAAACACGAGAATCCACCATCAAAACCACATCTGCTGAGTCACACGACCCACACAGCCTCACACACACACAGCTACACACAAACTGGGGAAAACTTTCTATTTCCACTCACTTATCTGCATGTTTTCATCCCTGCTGCAGTCATTAGACAGAATGTTACCCTGAAGAGAAAGACTTCAACCGTGAGGACTGAAAAAAGGAATTAAATCAGCCTCTTGTCACGTGTGCGCTCATAAAGCCCATTGGCCAAAAAAGAAACAAAAAGAAGAAGAAGAAGAAAAATTGCAATTATGCTCAACATTTCACTGGAAAAGAAATTCATAATGCCTAACAAGGGAATTTAAGAAAACTGCTGCATCCAACAATCTGTCCAGTTTACTGTCAGATACTAAATTACACCAGCACACACTTTTAAATAAACAATTTAAAGGTCTTTTCACAGCGTCAGGAGTCACCGGCAGCGGCAGCAGCAGCAGCGGCAGCAGCAGCAGCGGCAGCAGCGGCAGCAGCAGCCATAAATCTCCAGAGAGACACACAGAGATGCAGGATGTTCAGACGACCACGGCAAATTTACTGGAAGGTGAAACAATGAGGAGCTGCAGGGAGCAAGGGCAAACCACGAGATGACCATAAAATCATCAATCCATCAAAAAAAGAGACGCTTTTCACCAATCTGTCCCCCGAGCTGCCTCTGAAATCAATCCTGCCCTAAATACACACCATAAATATTGTTTTCCTGCTCACACGGCGAGTCAGCGGTGACAGTGCAGGAAAATAAATATTTTTATTTATATATACGTATATACGTATATATAAATACATATAGATATACATATATGTATATATAGATACACATATATGTATATCTATATATATACATATAAATATTTATACGTATAAATACATATATACGTATACATATACATATGTATATATACATATATACATTTTTGAATATAAATATGTATATTTATATGTATGTATATGTGTATATATATACATACATATAAATATCAATATTTATATTCAAAAATGTATAAATCACAGGAGCTGGACTCGAGGACACGTTTCCTTTAAATATGAGTGTTTCCTTAAACACTAATAATCACTGTAAAAATAACATCTATCTGTCTATCTATCTATCTATCTATCTATTTATCTATCTATCACTATATCTGTCTCTGTCTCTCTCTCGCTCCTCTGAATAAAGACGTACGTATGATCTGTTCTTCGTGTCAATCATCAGCCTCTTGTTGAGACTCATTTGCATATGTGCTGCCATGTTGATAAATGACCATATGGCCGCGAACGCTTCCAGATATGATGTTTTTCCACCTTGACTGAACAACAACAGACGCCTGTACAAACAAATAAACAAACAAATAAATAAACAAATGAATGAATGAATGAAGGAATAAAAATGTGTAAGGCAGCTAAAGTGTGACGTGATGATCGTCTCTGTCAGACAAACATGACTCAGCTGTTTCAACAAAGCTGTCGCGCTCAAATAAATAAGAAACAACAACACAGTGATGTCATCAGCGTATAATGTTAATGAATGAACTCTGAATGTAAAGAGTGCAAGTCCTTTACTGGACTCAAGCCATGGTTCTCAAACTCTGGTACATGTACCGCCAGTGGTACGCGAGCGCTTTTGCACTATACAGTTTGTTTAGTAGCTGCTCTGCGTACAGTTTCAAAATCGACTTATAGTTAAAATCTTGCATTGAACTGTTCAAGGTCGAGCGCCTTTTTTTTCAAGCTCATTCTTTCTTTTTCTTTTTTTGCTGAGTCGCGCTGCAGAATGTTTTCGATACTCTTCTTGACCAACACGCATGATTGCACACTATATTCTCACTGACAGCGGCCATACTGAGGAACGCCGTGGAGGCTATGACGCCGTAAATCAGATTTATCGCGCCGCTTTCTTTACGACGAGTCGTACATCTCCAGAAACTGGATTTTTCATCTCTTTTTTTCCCTCACCTTGTAATTTGTGCCTGTCGCCAAACTTCAACACAAAACACCAAAAAGAGAAGAGCCATTATTTTGTGAACACAGGCAGCCAGGCCCGACATTAATAAAATATGACTTCTGTCTGTGTTGCTCATTGATAATACTTCTTACAAATGGGGCTCTGTCACCGAGGAACCCCCTCTAACACAGGCACTAATTGGATTCTGAATATCACAGGAGAAGGTGATGGAAAAAGGCAGCGCTTCTTTCCAACCTTCAGTGGATAAACTGGCTGTTTTTATCTCTGCACTCTTACTTCCCTGCTCCGTGTCTTTGGTCTTTCCTGTTTCATTCAGCGTGTTTTTCCTGTTTTGATTGTGTTTGGCAGCAGATGTCTGGACGGACCGCCGGCAGAATGAAGACAGCAGGACCAGTCAAAGCCAACAGGCCTTTCTTTCTGTCACTCTCTCCATCCATCCATCCATCTTGTCTTCTATCTCTCCTGTGATTTATCTCACTGAGCCTCAATAAATGACCGCACATCCCAGAGTAACGGCATCACATTTCCTTCTGCAGTGTCAGATTTTAAAAAAACTCCCAAAAACCGCTGTAAAATTATTATATATTAATATTTTTTACCACTTTAAATTAGTCAATCTTTTAAAACCACCTCAGCCTGATATACACATATCAAATATTAATACTATGTTTGAAATTTGAACAGTTTGCAACGCCGAAGAAAACAGTCAGAATCTAAGGGAAAAGGGTTAGAATTTTAAGAAAAATTGTTTCGAATTCTGAGGGAAAAACGTCAGATTTCTGAGAATAAAGTCAGAATTCTCGGCCAGCATTTTAAAGCAATAGTTTTATTCCCAGTTTCACAAGACTTCAGGACATGTCTTCAATAAAAAGACGTACAAGTGCATGAAGACTCTGTCTCGTTTAGTTTTCTGCTGCCACTATAACTATTTAATCATGAAGCTCTGCGTCTGATAAACACAAGTGAAAAATGAAGTCATTCCCTTATTAATGATTATATTACAGCGAGTTTTTATGCAGCTACGATAACAAGCACTGCAGGGCTTTGACCCTTGGACACAGACACACAGTCTCCATAGGTTTGGTGCCAGCCTGGGAGGAAACGAGGTGCCTTCACCTTCACAACACGGTAATAAATCAGCCCATTAGCTATTAACCGTTAGGAGATTGATTCAGACTGAACCCTTGACCTGCGAGCCTTGATTCTTACATAACCTCCCTAATGACCCACATTAAACAACCAACATTTGCATCGCGCATGCGGCACGTTCGGCGAAGGAGAGCGGAGCCGGGAAAAGGTTACGGCGCCTAATTATGAACGGTTAATTTGACCTGAATAAATTGGAATACGGCTCCGCCGGTTTTATATGAGGGGAGACGATAAATCAGACTAATGAGAGCGGGCTGACGCCGGCAAACACATTAGTCATGATTAGAACGTGACGTCCAGGACACGACGAGGGCTCAGACATCATCGACGCACGAGTCACTTCTGCACGCGACCGCTGCTCTTTTCTCCGCCTCACAGACCCTCATCAGAAATCAACGTAACGATAACACAGAGAAGTCGCGTCACTCTGTGTCAATCACTACATACGACCTCTGACCTCCAATAACATGACCACACATGGACGGAAACACCTTTGGTTGTGGTTCCAATACGTTAATGAAATGTTTATAAGGTCACATGACTGATGCTACTCACATTAGCATCGTTAGCTCTAGTTATTGCTTTAGAGACAGTTTGACTTCTGAGGACATTTTTGCTCCAAATGAGGATAGAAGAAGTGAGGACATTTTCAAAAAGTGAGGACATTTCCAGAAAATGCCGCAGTTACTATTATTTAGAAGCAGGTTAATGGGAGGAGCTAACATGTTATCATGGCTACAAACACAAACACTGTGTTTTTTCTCCTCTGGCATGCCTGCAAGACGTCACACGTGGAGGGGCGTGGTTAATCCTGGAGATCGTGACGTCGTTCTTTTGAATATCTGATCTACAGTTGTGACACGCCCCTCATTAAAGGGACAAGTCTTCCTCAGTCACAGCTGATTACACGTCAGTATCTCACACAACAACACTTTAAACGGCACAGAAACCGTGGAGCGAGGGCGGCGGCGATCGTTTTGGTTCAGAAACCAGCGACAACATTTCCTTCTCCTTCATATTTGCTTCCATGGCAGGGAGGAGTGGGGAGGGGGGAGCGGGGACTGTTCAATTCAATTAACCTCAAATTACAGTGGATCCGATTTGACTCTTCATCTCGTCTTTCCAAGGTGCTGGATTACTTCCCAGAAGTCTTGGCACGTCACCAAAGAGCCAAGCTGCTAATTTATTCCTCCAAAATATTTCGTCTGTGAACTCCTGCATCGACACATCCTCCGTTTTCTTACCCAGTGCCAGACTGGAGACATTTGAAGCTGCTTTTCTGCTGCCGTCATTAAAAAAAGACGAAGAAGAAGAAGAGGATGCTGTGATGATAGAAGACGGTCTGAGGGGGATTTTTGAAAACAGCACACACACACACACACAAATGGCTTCTGAGGCAGTGATAACAGATGTATTACAGATGTGCACTTTGCCATGTCACGTTGTAAAATGATGAAAGCGCCATGTTGATAAGACGACGGACGATTTCATGTCTCTCACACACAGACACTAACGTCTCCATCAAAGCTGCTCGATTTTATTCTTTATTTCCATTCTTCGACATCGAAAAAAAAAACTAAACGTTTCTGAAAGTATCTCGTGCTCACGAGAAAGTATCTTGTGCGCAACAGAAAGTATCTCGTGCGCACGAGAAAGTATTGTATGCGATCATGATGTCCGCAAACGCACTTTTAAGATCATTTGAGGCATGAAATTAGTCATTTAGAATTCAGAAATGTGGTTTGTGTATTAAGATAGTTAAGATAGTTTGGCAGCGACGGTATCGGAGGTGATCAGCTCCGCCTCAGCACGAGATACTTTCTCGTGAGCACGAGATACTTTCTGGTGCACACGAGAAACGTTTAGTTTTAGGTTTTTTTTTCAATGTCCCTTTAGGGGCTCCGTACTTCTTCTTTCAATGTGTGTGAATGAATTTAGAATCAAAATGTCAAAATGACATTAAAAAAAAACATATTTACTTCCATCAGTCATCACCTCGTAGATTAACCCTCGTATGATCGTCATGATAATCAGGCCGTCCGGATTTATTTAGATTTTATGTTCAATGAGTGAGTTCTTCTGCCTCACTTTCACTTTCCATATCTGGAGGGGGAAATGTCAGAATTCCCAGAAAAAAGTCAGAATTCCAAAGAAAAAAGCCAGAATTTGTCACATTGTTTTGAGAAAAAAGTCGGAATTTTGAGAGAAAAAACAGAATTCGGGGAAAAGACAGAATTTTGAGAGAAAAAGACAGAATTTTGAAGAAAAAAGTCATTTCCTCACATTACTTTGGACAACTATGGGCAGGACATGTCTTCAAGAATTGGATGTATCAGTGTATAAAGACTGTGTCGTCATCAGTCGAGTCTTTTAACAAGACAAATGTCACTTTTCACGTCTGGCAGTTATTTATTCAACTGTTTCGGAACGACAGAACTGAGAAGCTGACGACACAAACATGTGACGCGCTGGTGAATCTCGACTGTGATCGGACGCTCGTTCCCGTGGAAATCCTGACGTTCCACAGCAATGACGCACACGTTCTATTTCTTTGTTTTTCCGGTATCCATCCATCCATCCATCTTCTCCCGCTTCATCCTCCTGTAATTCGTGATGCGGTGTGAACTCAAACTCAGACCGGCTGAACATTGCAAGTCCAGTGGAGACGACAGACAGCAGGACTGGGTTCAGACTGGACTGTACACAATAACCAAAACCTAATCAAATTAGAGCCTTTTTTTCAGGGTAAATTATAATAAATGAATAAATCATGTTGCGTTCAAGTGCTGTCGACATACCAAACCAAATCAATCCACCCGGCTTTTCATGTTTCTGCCAAAACTAAAGACTCCAGGGACACTTGTGTTTGGATCAAGACTAAACGGCTTTATTTTGAGTTTTTGAGACGCACAAGAAGATAGTGATTGGTCATATATGTATATATGTATAGTATATATACACATATATACATACACACTATACTATCTATACTATTTATATATACGCACTATACTATATATATGCATATAGATATACACATATATACAGTATATCTATATACATATATATATATACACATATATGTCTATATATATATATATATATATAGACATATATATATAGACATAGACATATATAAACATATGGCCGAGCTAAAGCAGAGTGACACTGCAGAAATGAGTTCTGGCAGAAATGTCACATACAGTATCGTCGGAACAGTGACACACAGCTGCACGCACGCACAAGGAGGAAGAGGAGGAGGAGGAGGAGGAAAAGGACGCCATGACAACGACAGCTTCAGAGACAGAGTCGCTGTTAGTCAGTGTTAACAGGCGGCGGCGACACGGTGTCCACTCCGTCACTGCACAGGAATCTGGTACAACTGCTGGTGCTGATTTAATCTGCGTTGTGTTTAAGGACCTGTGGGTGTTTTGTTTCTAGCAGGAAGTGCAAATTTTCCAGGATTATTACGTAGTTAATGGAGCGAGACATGACACAGGGTTCAAAACTAAAACAACAAAAACTACGACGATGTGTTCAGGTGTCTTTTGATAGCACCTCGTCACACCTACAAAGATATGTTATACAATATAATAACATACTGTATATAACGGTGTTTTATTTCCCCTCTTGTTATTAAAACATCATCAAGTGTCTTTAGCTCCTCCCCCTCCCTGTCGTTCTAGCCTCGTGGTTAATGGTTAAACTGTGTTCATGATTTCTTTCTTTATTTAATTCATTCATTATTTCTCTTTCTGTATGAAGATTGCCCCCATTAAGCTGGAAGGACGCCAGTTACTTCTGCTATTAAAGACGCTAATGACGCTCCTTGGGGAGCGCGGCGCCGGCTCTCAATTTAAATTTCAATTAAAGTCATATAATGACGACAATAACAACATTAATAAGCCATTTGTGGGGAAACGAGACGACGGACACCGACGCGCGTGTTGGTCTCACGCTGATGGAACAAACGTTTATTTATAAAGTAATTATACTTAATTATTATAAACGTGAATTGTTTGTTAACTATGACAATAAAGCGATTAATCGTCAATGAAAAAGTCAATGAAAGTCTTTCATCGGTCAAACCGTGGATCAGTGAGCGTCGCATGAGACGTGGATTCGTTTTGTGACGTCACATCCAAACGAACCTGGACGCGGTTTATCAGAGGACGCTCCTCAAAGCCAGCGCTCGCTCTCCAACACGCACCAACGCTTACAGGTGCTAATGAAGTCAGCGTCCTGTGGGAAAACACTCTCATCTCCAAAGTACACTCTAATTAAATAGGAGTGTGTGCGAGAGACAAACATTTGCCACCACATGAAAACATGCGCTGCTGTTTTTGTGCAAAAACACGTCACCTTCTCGCCCTCAGGCCTCTGGAAAAAGCTGCTTTATTACAGGAAACTAAATGATCTGGCAGAAAATAAAAGTAACAACACACACACACACACACACACACAGTGTGGCTAAAGAGAGAGAAAACAAATCATCCTAATGCAGTTTAGCGGTGATGAAATGAGGCTTAACTGCTTCATTCCACACACTCACAAAACTCCAATTTCAGCAGCCGCTTTGCATGAGAATGGATATTTTATGGACAAAGAAAAAAGAAAAAGAAAAATCTGGAAGGACACAATCTGTGCGACGATATTATTCATGAATTCATCTGTGGATGAATCAATAATCTTTGTTTGGATTCTGGTCTTGACGACCATTCACAGCTGCTTTAAGTCACTTTATCAAACTAATGAAGCTCATTTCAGGTCCAGTCATTTAAACATCTGCAAACCAACAACCTGAACAACGTGATAATTATGTCAAACTGAAAATGTTTTTATCTGTGCCAATGTTTGTCTTCAGGCCTGAGGACGAGAAGTCTGCAGCTGTCGTCTTTGTTTCTGCGACGCTGTCAATCAAAAACTGGCCCCGCCTTTCAGACACTTCCTCTAATCATCACACATAAGCACAGCATTTAGTGCCCTGCCCACTGCTCCACTGACTCCCAGAAACTACAACATAGTAAACTACCAGTAAACCTACTAATAAAAACTACTATAAAAACAAGTAAACCACCAGTAAACCTACTAATAAAAACTACTACAAAAACAAGTAAACTACCAGTAAACCTACTAATAAAAACTACTACAAAAACAAGTAAACTACCAGTAAACCTACTAATAAAAACTACTACAAAAACGGCAGTTTCATGCAGCCGTGTTGTGATGACTCCGCCCACATTGAGGAGGAGGGGCTATGAAGTCATGGAAAACGGCACCATCGTTGCCTTGGCGACAGAGAACAGAGTCACAGTCACAGAGTCATGTGAATCATGTGCGTCCACCTGTGTCAGCTTTAACAGCGCAGGTCATTGTCCAGTCACAGCCGTGTGTCGCCTGAGGTTCTCGTCTGTCATCCAAGCGCTGACGCGGTCCGGCGTGCGGATGACAGACGACGAGGCGGAGGAAAAACCCCGCCGCGTTGGCCCGAGCTGACCTTGAGACGACGCTCTCCTGCAGGGACGGCGAGGGATGAACATCCTCCCTGCGTGAGGCCAGGAAATTCAATTACTGTCTAATGAAGAGTGAGCTGACCTCCCCTCACCATCATCATCATCATCACAGCATGAGCCGGTCAGCTCACAATCTGTGCTACTTTACTCGGTCTCATTATGTTTTCATGGGTGAGTTTGTGATGATTTAACTTTGTTCCCATGAGTTAAACCTTTAAAACTGTGTGTAGTATCTGCAGGTGTGAGTGTTTACAGATTCATCTTCATATGTATCACGTGTTCTAGCCGTGATATAAAGTAGCAATAATTGTTCCATTTGGATTGGATCTTCGTCTGAACTCAATCCTTGTTTTATTTATTTATTTATTTATTTATTTATCATTCCTCACGGTGAAGGTGTCTTTTCATGTTCCTGTCTGTTCCGCGCCGCCGTCGTCGTCAGATCTGCGGACGTCGACCTTTTATTGTGTTTTTTTTGTTCTAAAAGTTTCAAGGATCCTGTTAATTTACAACAGTGCTGTGATGTCATGCATCATGATTGTTCCAGTTCTCACTCCCGAGTAAATGTATTTCTTGTCCCCATTTATCATCTGCTGACACACACAGAAATGTGTTTTTATATCTTAGTAAGGACACAGTAGAGCTCATCAAACCTTAACCTTAACCAGTTAATGTCCAACCCTAACCTAAGGTTTTGGTCTCCATGACGACTATCCTGGTCCTGACAGGAATAACATTTGAAGATGTTTGAAGACAAAACATCTTCATGAGTTTTGACAGACATGAGAGATTAAAATCATCTCTTACAGGAGATAAGGAGTTCGTAAAAATGAGGGAAGACTCTTATCAAAATTTTAAAGGGGACATATTAAACCCTATTTCCCCCATTAAAATAGTTCCCTGGTGTTCTAATGCGAAATTGCAGAGGAAGTTGTTAAAAATGGAACAAACCAAGGTTATGATAGTTTTAGTTTTTTTAGGCCACTTTTTCCCATCGAGCGAAAGAAACGTGCAACTTCTCAGCTTCAGAAACCGTCCAAAATGACCCACAAAATGCAAATAAAATATGGATTTAATCGTTCAAAAATATTGTATTTGATTTTATTTTTTAAATAGACTTTTTCTTTGCAATGATGGTCATTTAGGTTGCGCTCCCTAACCCCGACTCCAAACTTGTGACGACTTTAGCTCCAAAACTCAGTAGCCAATCAGCAGGCAGCTCCCTAAGCCCCGCCCATGGTCAGCATCACAAACAAATAACCACGGGAACCAATCAGGGAACAAAATTCCAATCATTGCACAGAAAAAGTGAATTTTCAAATCGATATAGTATTTGCATTTTGTGGTTTTGGATTTTTGTTTGTAATGTTTTTTTTTATTTATTGTATTGTGGTTGTTCTCATTATTTTTATTATATTTTACTGTGAGGCACTTTGTGATGTTATATCTGTGAAAGGTGCCACATAAATGAAATTTACTGATTCCTTACACACGCTTCCTCGTCGCTGACCACCAATAACACTGTCGCACACTTACAAGTCACAAATTGGCAACCGAACACAACTAATAACCCATTTTTTTTAAGTCCGTCCATTTAGCGCAGACATTTCAGGACACACTTCGTGTCTCATCTGACATGTTGTCTTTCTCGCCCACTCATATTTCTCCCACAGGAAACACGTAATTGATCGGGAAGTGAATAACTGGACGATCCATCAGAGGAGCGGGCTGATGCTCGCTGGTCCTGCTGACAGACCGCACTTAACCATGATGGATACATGTGGACTCGCACTCGTCCCCCGATTTAATGAAACTCTGCTATGAAGACATCGGAGCACAATAACGTGCCAGAGATGAGATATGGAAGCAGAATGCGAGGCTGTCCTTGAGCTGATGAAAGTCTTTTTTTATCAACCCGAGTGCTTCCTGGTATTTTTAGGTATTTTTTTTTCTTTTACTAACAAAGCAGAAATGAAAATTCGGAGCAGAAACTCATTTCTTGCAGGTTACAAGAGCAGAGATTGGGTTTTTAGATGAAATAACGGTGTTTTTGACACTTCTGGAGCAAATGAGACTTGTGGGGAGCCAAACCCAGCTGAAGCAGGGTGAAAGGTCGGGTGCCCAGTTAACCTCAGCATGTTCTCGGTCTGTTGGAGGAAACCGGAGAACCCAAAGAACACCAACGGATCCATGGGTAGAACATGCAAACTCCATATAGGAGAACCAGGCCATGAACCCAGGTCTTTTTAGCTGTGTTTAGATGTGGTTTCCAAACAGAACCAAAATAACCAGCACCAACCGTTCCATGTTTTTGGCATTCTGTGAAATATTGTGACATACAGGTCAGGTCTTCTCCTGACCAGACTAGAAGTTCATCAGCCACCCGGGTGATTGGAGTTTGTGACGCCTGCTCTAAGCAATTTGACCACATTTAGGTGTTTTTATACCATGAAAATTCATTTTTACATGAATCAGCTCAATAATAATAAGGAAATAAACGTGTTTATTAATCATGAGGTGTGATTATTGTTTGTCTCTGTTCAAAAGCACCGATCTGAAGATATTTTCCTTTCATGCGGTTAAAAATAAGGCTTTTATTTTGACTCAGCAGCATCAATAGGAATCATAAAGACAGCGGGGGATGTTCTACTTTCTTTTTTCCCCCCCAATCTTTCCAGCCCTTATTCAAACCCCAGCAGGTGCACGATATCATTTCCTCTTGAAGCTACAGTGGGAGGAAGAGTCGCTCCCTCTGCCGCGTCTGTGATAAGACTTCCTCCCGTATGATTGTTGAATGTCAGTGGGAAACGGAGGAAAGAGGAAACTGCACAAACTTGACATTTACCGTCGTCGTCGTCGACAACAACAACAACAACATCAGGGATTAGCGGGAGAGAGGGAGAGAGAGAGCGAGGGAGAGTGAGGACGGCAACATGACAGCAGATCCACCAGAGTCAGATTAAGGAGATTTGTTGACCGCCCCGATCTCTAAAAGAGACGGATTATGAGCCTAAGATTCACATAATAACCTCCACAGCGGAAGCGTCAGCAGCAGAGAGTCCTGAAGGGAGTTTAGCGATCATCACACGTGTGATTAAAGATTAAAAATGACAGCTTCAAATTATGTACGAAATCCCACCGTGTCACACAGAAACCTAAGGCTGAGGCGACTCTGTGTCAGTCTGATACTCAAGATACAAAATCACCAGACTGAAATAAAACTGGGATACAAAACAAAACGCCTTCATTTAACATACATGCTTCACTAAGGCCTGTCTGTGAAAGTGTGCGCTGTTTACTTCAGAACATCTGTTACGCATTAGGACTCTGGCTGCTGATAACTAAGTGGCATTATTAGTTAGTGAGTTAGTTAGTGATCAGTTTATTTCAGAAAAGCAAAAACACTGCAAGCAGAAGACAAGATAGAAACAAAATATAGATTTACAGGTTTCTTTGCTCCATATCAAAAAGAAATCATTCATATTTTATGGATCAAACGATGAATCGAGTAAGTGATTTCAGCCACTTAACAAAAAACTCACAAACAAAAAAAATCTACGATATCGTTAGAAACTCAAGTCTGTAAACCGCTCACTCTCCCACCAAACTTTTTAGCTCGCGGGGACACAGGAGCTGCTGGTCCACTGCTGGTCCACTGCTGGTCCACTGCTGCCTCGTGTGGTCACTTTGTGTCACTGAGGTGAATCTGAACAAAGGATTTCAAATGCCGAACTCACAAAATAAGACATATGAATTTACTGATGGAGGCAGCAGTGGATCAACAGCTCCTGTGTGCTGTGATGTTAAAATCGCTGATGTTCTCCATGGGGTTTGGTGTGGGAGAGTGAGCGGCTGCAAAAAGGCTGCAATAGATCAAACTGTCAAAGGCACAATGTTTTCTCAAAGCATGCCCTATTGTCTATAAAGTGAAAAGAATATAAAAAACAGAGCACAGTGGGGAATAAATAAATATTAATCCTTCCAGAGAAAGCCATCTGACCCCTGCCTTGAATCTGATGATCTGTAACACACAACAGTCGCCGGCTGACACCAGCACACTTCCTGCCGCCCGCTCTTTGTTCCCCTGAGCACACACTCTGAATAAAAAGCCCAGCACGACTTTTCCTTTCCAGTTCATGCAAGATCATGTCAGAAGAAAGAGAGACCTGACATCCACACAAAAACTCATCACCACGTTTCCTCCGAGTCAAACACGACGCATCGCATTACTCGTGGTTTTTAATGAAAGGGGAGAAACTGGGAGCTGGTGCTGAAGCACCGAGGCTGTAATTGCACAACACAAAGAGCTGCGCGCTCATTAGCGACCGCCGCCTGAGAAGCAGCTCGGCATCTGTCCACGTTCAGTGTGCCGACGACACAACATGGCACCGATTACTGCGGCGAGACAGCAACATAGCACATTTAGCCTTATTACAGGCATCTTTAGCCACTGAATATCGATCGAGACGACGTCCCGGTCTCCAGGATTTAACCACGCCCCCCGGAGGAAAAAAATGTTCTGTCATGTAGCACGATCAACACGTTAGCTCACCCCGCTCACCTGAAGCTGGTGCCGACCAACGGTAACCACGGCGACATACCGACCGAACTCTGAAATCACCGGTGTGTGGGAATGTTTCGGCACAGGACGTCTGCGTGTGCGTCATGAGGACATAGAGACGTCACCGCGGCAACAACGCAACGCTAACAAGCTAACTCTTCTGTTCTCACGCGCAGCAAGATGTCCTCAAAACATTCAAGTGACGCTAAAGCGATCAATAGGGTTGCAAAGGGCCGGAAAATGCCCGGTAATTTTCCAGGAACTTTTCACTGGGATTAGGGGGATTTTGGGAATATTTCTTACAGCTCCTGCTTCAAAATGTCTTTTTAAAAAAAGTTAAATTCAAGCAGTTTTCCCCTCACTTTGGCTCAAATGCGTGGCTTCTTTATTTCCATTAAATTCCCATGGAATGTTTTCGCTTTGGAAAAATTCCCGGAGTTTTGCAAACCTAGCGATAACGAGAGCTAGCGACGTGTTTGCAGCATCAGTCATGTGACCTGGTGGAAAAACCCTGGATTTAAACGCCAAGCAGGTCACGACTCTGGCTCTGACCTCCCGTCTGTAATTGGACACTCGTTCCTGAGGTTCTACCGTAATGACAAGTACGTATACTGGAGCAATGGTCACAGAAAGGTTAAAGGTCAGGGTGGAGGTTAAGTGGATTCATCCAGACTCAGATTTTGGGGTGATAAAAAACCAAAGACCTGGTTTCAGTCACTGTGTTTATCACATCGTGTGATCGTGATGAAATCTCATGAAAGCGTAATATTGTCCTCCTGAAACGTCCCCGCGTGTCCTTCTCTGTCCCGCTCTGCTCTCCTGCATTATTTAACATCTCAGGAAACGGTGGGAAAGTGAACAGGAAATTATGCGGCGCGGCATCTCTGAACCGATAATGAATGTCTTGTTCTCTCAGAGCCCGGTGATGACACTGCACTTGTGCTCTGATTTATTATGTAAGGGCTCAGCGCTGTACATTAACTCCCGGGTTCACACTGATTAGGCCGCCGGCGTGAGGGGAAGCAATCCACGGCAGAGCGCCGGGCGAGGGTCGTGCGGCGCCCTCATCAACGCTCGTCTGCTCCCGGGAAACTGCTCATGATCGTGGTCTCCATGACGACTGTGAGGATGATTGCATTTAAAACTTCAGTCCACTCTGATGGTTTGATCATGAAAATGCAAACACGCCATTTACAGCCTTTTTACTTCTACTTCATGCTTTCATGCTTTCATGCTTTCATGCTCATCTGTGTTCTCTGATAACAGCTGAAAAGAACAAATAAATAAATACTGCTGTATTAGAGAGCAACTTATAGACCAGGGGCCTCAAACTCATGACCTGGGGGCCAGTGAACTTCTCATCTGGCCAGGAGCCCTGGGGCCAGGAGCCCTGGAGCCAGGAGCCAGGAGCCAGGAGCCAGGAGCCAGGAGCACAGGGGCCAGGAGCCCTGTGGCCAGTCAAATGAAAAATGTCTGGTGAATTTCAAGTCTGGTCAGGAGGGGACCAGGAGCCAGGGGGCCCAGGAGCCCGGGGGGGGCCAGTCAAGTGAAAAATTCCGACATTTTAGGGAAAAATTAATAGTTTAGTGATTAGAAATTAAAAAAATGATATCTAAATGTTGCACATTTTTAGGATGATGTTACACACCCTTTCAAATTAAAAGTGTTTTTTTAACATATATACTGTATATGTATGTATATCTACATATGTACTGTATATACAGTGTATATCATTTACAATAAAAATAAAATAGAATCAAACAATTTGATCAAAAATAACAAGCAGACAATTGAAATTAGAGCTTATATAATTATTAAATGTTAAATTTATATTTTAATGTGATAAATATAACCCTCATGTATAATTCTTATTATAGAAATATTGTTCACTGTTTGGTGAAATAAAAGATAAATAAGTGCAGGGCCACAAGACATTGACTGGGGGCCACGAGTTTGAGACCCCTGTTATAGGCCAAAGAGAAAAGAAAAGCATGAACTTAAAGCATGAAAAAAGTAATGTTCCGATCTTCACACAAATGAACATTTCCACAGAGTGTAGAAAATGTCTGGACTTTATTGTCGGTGCAGTGAAGACAAACAGCGACATCGGAACGATCTGCGGGACATGAATCGCCTCCGGGCTCAAATGTCCCCCGACAAACGACTGTGACGCAGCAAAAGTTCCACCATTAAACTTCTTAGTGACGCGGCGACGCAGAACACCTCGTTAAAGCGACCACTTCAGACAACAAACAAACAGAAATGACTGTGTGTGTGTACCTTTGTCGCTGAAGTCGTCGACCAGGATGATCTCGGCGATGAGCTGCGGTGGCGAGCGGTTGAGGACGCTGTGAACCGTCCTGAGCAGCGACGACCAGCCCTCGTTGTGGAACGGGATGATGACGCTGGTGGTCGGCAGCTCCGCCGAGTACAGCTTCTGTTTGCAGCTGAATCACAAACAACAGAAAATCAACATCATCATCATGAGAGAGCAAAAAACACCTGTGCTCAGAGGAGCCGCTCTCAGTTTCTTTCATAATCATCATAATCTCTTAATCTTAGTCCTGATGTTTAAAATAATCTGTTTTTTTCTGCATTTGTGAAGCTGAAACCAAAATGTATCTTCACCAAATGCTCTGCATTCTTGACACAGGTTACAGCTGATCATCTGAGATTTATCTTAAATAATAATTATGATGGGCCACACGGTGGTGTAGTGGTTAGCACTCTCGCCTTGCAGCGAGAAGACCCGGGTTCGAGCCCCGGTTAGAACAAGGGCCTTTCTGCATGGAGTTTGCATGTTCTCCCCGTGTGTGCGTGGGTTCTCTCCGGGTTCTCCGGCTTCCTCCCACAGTCCAAAAACATGCAATGTGGGGATTAGGTAAATTGGACACTCTAAATTGACCATAGGAGTGAGTGTGAGAGTGAATGGTTGTTTGTCTCTATCTGTGTGGCCCTGCGATGGACTGGCGAACTGTCCAGGGTGTACCCCGCCTATCGCCCGATGTAGCTGAGATTGGCACAGCACCCCCCGCGACCCTCTGGTGGAGGATAAAGCGGTTAGATGATGACTGACTGAATAATTATGACTTTATTCTCATAAAATGACCATTTATTAAGACTTCAGTGTCATAATATTGTGACTTTATTCTCATAAGATTATGACTTTATTAAGACTGTATTCTCATTAGATTACAAATGTATTCTCATAAGATTACAACTGTATTCTCAAAATATTACAACTTTATTCTCATAAGATTACAACTTTAATGCAATAATATTATGACTGTAATGTCATTAGATTACAAATGTATTCTCAAAATATTACGACTTTATTCTCAAAAGATTAAAAACTAATTCTTCAGTTTGACCCAAATACTGTGTCATAATAAAGACTATATCCATATTATATACAGTAAATAAACTAACGTTGTGTTGTTTTTATATGAATGAATGAATGAATGAAGAGAACCTCTCTCTTCCTCTTTGGATCTGCACACACATTATTTATCCGAAGAACAGTTGGGAGGTCTGAACCTGACGTGACACGGCGCTGTCACCACAGCCGTCAGTCTGACCCATCACTCACACACAGCAGAGACAGCAGCTCCTCTCGTGCTGCATACAGAGCACCACAGCAGAACCCCAGCCTGACCCAGAGTGGTTCTGCTCAGATACAGGAGGCAGAGCTGAACCCAAGCCCGGTTTATACTGGAGACACTTCCATCTAAAGACGGGACGATACCACTTTTCTGTGTCCGATACCAGATAACAAAACCTACACATGGTAATTTTAGATCATTTATGAACATATGAATGTATCTCATGATATTACGACTTTATTCTCATAAAAATTATGACTTTATAACGACTTTGCTGCGACTTTATTCTCATGAGATTACATCTTTATTCTCATAAAATTATGACTTTATTACGACTTTGCTGAGACTTAATTCTCATAAGATTACGACTTTATTCTCATAAAATTACGTCTTTATTCTCACAAGATTACGACTTTATTCTCATAAGATTATGACTTTATTCTCATAAAATTACAACTTTATATAAATAATAAACCATTCTTGACCATTCTTTATAAAAATAAAGAATGGTCAGGTGAATGCGTGTGTGTGTGGGGGGGCGAGTGCTGCAGGCCGGTCAGTGACGAATCGGGTCAGCAGTTCCCAAGCTGTTCGGCAGATGATATTTATAGTTTTTAGTTTAGTATTCTGGTCTGTAATGAGTCAGAGGAGCTCTGGATGAGACTCAGCGATCCTGTGTTCTTTAACACACGATGGAGTCGCTCTGTTCATTCTGTTTGGTACAGTACGCCGTGGGTTTTCATTTGGAATAGTACCAAAATAACCAGCCCTACCCGTTCCATTCGTTAGTAGTAAAATGGGACAAGCCACTGCCTTGCGATTGTCGTAAATATCTAAGAAACTGGGCTTACATTTCTTTCTGTCAGAGAGAAAAACAAGGGTTTTGATGACCTTGACTTGTTTCAACCACTTCATGTGCTCTTTAGTTATCAGTGATGATGACCTTTTATTTATATAGTTGATATATATTCATGTTATTTGACTATAAGACAGAGACAGAGGCAACTGGTCATCAATCATGACACCCAAGTTTGTTGCTATCTTGGAAGGAGCCAAGAATTTTAATATCAATCCTAAAACTGGTGCTGGTCGCCAATGGCGTGACGCCTGACGACTACAGTCACGGAGCTGAAGCAGGAGAGCCGCGCTTTAAAACCCCGGGGTTTACATCACAGAAAAACAAAGCTAACGCGACGCGTTTAAAAGCCAGGCGCTAATGCGAGTCGATGCGAATGATCCGGAAAACACCTTCACAGAGAAAACCCCCTCTTTAAAAATAAACCCTGGTGCCACAGCTGTCAAAATAAAAGCTGCTCCAGTGCCCAGAATCCATCGATCAACACTTCTTCACACCCTGTGCACAGATGGAAGCTGGTGGTGGTGGAGGAGGAGGAGGGGCATCAATGACACTGATAATTGCTGTCAGAAACATGGTTTATAAGCGCATAGGTGCCGTGTGGAGTGTAATCAGCTCCTCTCGGAGCAGAGCTACACCTCCCCTGTGAGTCGACTGCTGAGGCTGATAACTGGAACAATTGTTCCACACACTGCTCGTTGTAATGAGTTGGGACTGATCCAGCTGGAGGAAAATAAAGGTGTAAATAATGCTCAAAATAGTGTGTGTTTGGTTTGGTGTCTGGACAGCGTTGTTCAATTAGCTCGCTGACAACTGACAATGGAGCGTCCTGTGCGACGGGCTGTGTTTTATTCATCTTCTCAGCAAGAACGAGTACTGGACTGAGACACTGGTTAGTGCTGTCGCTTTAAACTAATTTAAAAATGACCATTGCCAGTAATCCTTAATCTCACAGACTTGTGGCTGTTGTGTGTTGTGTGTGCACAAAGACATTTAAACACAACACAAGTCTCCGTTCTCTCTCTTTCTCTTGAACAAACACACCAGACTCACTTTGGGTGACGGATGTCGGGGATGGAGCGGTTGAGGGAGATCCGGTCGCTGACGTAAATGTTGAATCCATTCTCCCTGTACGCCTGGTCGACCCGGTCGGCGTCGGTCAGAGGGAACGGCTTCCCCTGTTCCCCGTTACCTACAGTCGGAAGATGAGAGGTGAGGTGATGAGGTCCAAATAACTGCTCCAACCTGACGTCAAGTGAAACCCCTGAAACCCCAAATACGGCAAGCTTTGTCTTCTAAAACGTCCTAAAACTGGGTGAGAATTACAAGCTCATTTTCCCGTAGACTTCAATACAAACTGAACCCAAGCCCGGTTTATGCTGTTTTTCCATCTAAAGACGGGACGATACCACTTTTCTGTGTCCGATACCAGATAACAAAAACTGCACATCGTAATTTCAGACCATTTATGTGAACATATCTCATGATATTACAACTTTATTCTCATAAAATTACGACTTTTTGTCATGATATTACAATTTTATTCACATAATAATTACGACTTTATTACATTGACATTTTTACAGTCAGTGAACAATGAATATTTAGGATTTTTGGATTGTATCGGATTCTAAATCTTTATAGGTCCGTTATTCCGTCTGCTAAATTATTTTGGTAACACTTTAGATTAGGGAACACATATTCACTAGGTGCTCACTAACATGCATAAATAGCACACTAGCCCTTTCTTAGTAATTATTAAGCATGTATTAACACCTTCTTCCACATAACCTTATTCTACCTCAATTACAACATGAATTAAGATTTTTCCTGATTAAGGTGTTAATACGTGCTAAATAATTACTAATAAAGGTCTGGTATGCTACTTATATGCATGTTAGTAAGCACCTAGTTAATGGTGACTATGTTACATTACAATACATGTCATTTAGCAGACACTTTTATCCAAAGTGACTTACAAGGGAATTGAGTTACAACCTGCCGCTGGTGACCATGATGTCTCTGCACAACACCACTGAGCCACTCGACCCCTATGTGTCAGTCATCATCTACCGCTTTATCCTCCACCAGAGGGTCGCGGGGGGTGCTGGGCCAATCTCAGCTACATCGGGCAATAGGCGGGGTACACCCTGGACAGTTTGCCAGTCCATCGCAGGGCCACACACAACTAGAGACAAACAACCATTCACTCTCACACTCACTCCTACGGTCAATTTAGAGTGTCCAATTTACCTAATCCCCACATAGCATGTTTTTGGACTGTGGGAGGAAGCCGGAGAACCCGGAGAGAACCCACGCACACACGGGGGAGAACATGCCCCCTGGTGGCTTCACTTTTCACATCAGAAGACTCCGCACATTTTGATAAACGACTGTTCAAACTACAAAAACACACGAGTGGACGAATAAGCACAAAAACAGACTCATTTCCATCCTTAAAAGCGACGCCTCGCAGACATCAGCCCGATCCTTCCAGCAATAAAACCATTATGCATTATTTACAGTGTCTGTATAGAGGCTGATTTCCCTGAGCAGAAAATAAAAGAGAATTTGTGATGATTGTAGTAAATATAAAGAACATTCAGAGGAAGTGGATTTATGGCCCCTGCTGCAGAGGAGCCAGAGCCAGAGGAGGAAAACAGGGAACAGTGATTTGTGAGATTTGTGAGACTCTTTCTTCAGAGACTGTAAACACCATGTGCACGATGAAAATGTCACCGGCTCCTCATCTGCATTTCACACGTTATTTACGAGCGGCGCGCGGCGCACACACACTCACCAGAGCGAGACGCGTCCCTTTTGATTGCCTCGTAGTCGTGCCAGTCTTTCCTCCGCACGCCGTCACGTCCCACCTGAGCGTCCTTCACCAGCCGCTTTACGTCCTGCAGACACACAGGAAAACATGGAGAGGAGCCTGAATCCTGTCCTTCACAGAGACACTTGTGCTACATGGAAAACAAAGCCAAAGTGTACTGACAAGATTCAGGGGGTTTACTGTCATTGTGGTGCACAAAGAGCGTGAAGATGAGGGCGATGTTGTTACGCGATAACATAAATAACAACAAAAAGAAAGTAGGGCAGGCCACAGTCGCACTGCAAGGATTATTCACTTATTTTCTGGACTGACTTACGCTCCCTAAACTTAAACTCCCTAAACTTATGCTCTCTAAACATGCGCTCTCTAATCCTACGCTCCCTAAATTTACGCTCCCTTAACTTACACTCCCTAAATGTACGCTCCCCAAACTTACGTTCCCTAAATTTATGCTCTCTAAATTTACGCTCCCTAAACTTACGATTATTTTCATATTTCATATTTCTTAGCAGTTTAAGACTTTTACTTAAGTAAATATTATACAAAAAGTGACTTTAACTTCTACCAAAGTCATTTTCTGGTAAAATACTAGTACTTTTACTCAAATATCACCTTTAATAAGGTTCTTTATACTTTATAAGAGTGGACTTTCAGTAATGTCATCACCACCAAACAAGCTCGGGCGTCGCCGCCACAAACAAAATCCTCAAATTACAACGTTTCACACCTGTTGCACCTGAGCTTGCATAATCCCACGTGTGTGTATGTGTACACCTCTGTTGTGTAACAGTGTGACACACACACACACACACACACCCTCGCTCTCGCTGCTCTGTCAGCATCAGTGTCAGCTCACAGATTTCTCCCGAGCATCAGCCTCTCACTCTCCAGCAGCGCCGAACCCAGAGTCAATCCACACAAACTCTGCTCTTCTATTTCATGCCTGACGAGCACGTGAGGAGAATATCAATGCTGTGATGCACAGCCCCACAGAGACCTTATACACACACACACACACACACACACACACACACACACAGACACACACAGACAGCAGACAGACAGACAGACAGACAGAGGCAGCCGCCATTGTTTAGTCATTCCGCTCGCCGCCTCGACTCCCGGTGACTCGGCGTCGTGAATTACAGGATCACAGCACAATGGAGTAATAATTAGCTTGATGGAAGGAAGCAATTAGGGAAACACTTTAAACACAAAGGCACCAGTGGCTGCATGAAATACAACGGAATTATTATTCAGAGGAACGCGACGACGCTGAATCACAACCTCCGCGGTTATCGCCGCGCGTCTCGTTCGGGGCGTTTTGTTGGGGTCGTTGTCGCCTCCTCCGGTGGCAGATTACAGTCACAGAGTAAATGATTGCATCACGTGTCCCGCCTCCTTTGTGCAAAGAAAACGACACAAATAACAAGAACATAACAATGAATTAAATAAGAATAATAATGGCTGCTCATCCAAAGATGGCGGCCTTCCTGTAGGACTCATGGCAAAGTCCTCATTGACTTTTTGGACCATCCCGGCATGATTAACAAATGTACCAACTTTCATTCATGTACGTGAAACATTTAAAAAAAAATCACCTAATAAAAGCTCTTTTAATTTCATTTTCATTAGCCCCTCCCACTACCAATTTTTGACCCATATAAATGTGGTCGAGGGCCATTGTTTTTGTAAGCAATTGAATATTTGGACAAATAAAAGTTTTATCTTCATCAGACAAAAGTTAGAAACAAAAACAATAATGTGGGCGTCGTCTTTAATCACCAAACTCGTTACGAAGACACAAACGTGTGCGAGACACGGACTCGTTCTGTTGATATTTACTGTGCATCATTACTGCTTCTTCTTCTTTGAGAACTAACATATGCAAGTCAATATTTTACGGGTATTTCCTCCCCAAACCTGGCTGTCTCCATGACAACAGCAGTGTTTTTGTTTTTATTTATCCAACCAAACATTCTCTATTTGAATACGTCCATATTTTTTTCTGAATAAAAACTCTGAACTGAGATGTGAAATGTTGATTTGTTAAATCATCTGCCAGGGCCCAGATACTGATGCTGGTGGGCCAGTTCTGGCCCAGGGGCCACCAATTGCTGACCTCTGAGTAATCGTAATGAGAAGTATGCATGCCCAGTAACAGAATGCGCCTCCTGCGACTTTAACCGTTATTTCAATTTTGATAAATTTTGGATTCATTGTTTGGAGCTCGAGTTCTTGGAATAAAAATTTTGAGAACGACTGATCTGAAACAATCAGGAGTCCAGCTCCTCTCAGACATGACAGAATATCTACGTACATACGCACGAGAACCTCAGGTCTAGAGTATTCTACGTGGACGGAATAAAACAAAAGACTCTTGAATCTTCTCTGATTGAAACTTTCAGTATGTTTTGCTTCACATCATGTATTAAATGATGTTCTCTTCCAATGAAAGCTTTTAAAAAGCACCACTTTATAGTTTCCTCCATGCAGTTCAGTCATACCGACCCTCTAGGTCAACGGAATAAAAAAATGATAAAAAAGAAACCCAGGAAACCTTGAATCCAGTGAGCAGGTTTCAGGGTTAGTGTGATGAATGCATAACCTATTATTCCCTCCTCTGACTGTCCTCTGCTTACACAAAGTTTTATAGTGCAGGAGCCCCGATATAAAAATGTATCCAGGTCCTTTTCCTTCTGCCGCCGTCACACGAGGACCTGACAGGCAGCGAGCGTCCATCTGTGCAAATTTACACGAAAAAGGAAAGAAGCGCGATTGTGCCGCCCCATTTCCTCCTGATTAAAACTGCAGCACGAGTCGCCGCAATATTCCTCTGGGGCTTTTCCGCCGCACGCCCGCTCAACGAGACCTTGAAAAACAAGACAAGGAGAGAGGGGAAAACTTTTCAGCTAATGTGTGCACACATGTTTGGTTTCGGTTCTGACACCCGGGAGACGGTAATTGAGATCGACAGCGAAAGAAGACGGGGATGAAGTAATCTGGAGGAACAGATGGGCGACGCGGTCACGTGCGAGCAATCAAAGTGGCACGTTCTCCCTTATTAACGCACTTGACTCCAACCATTTTATTTTGGGATGGAGGATGAAAAACACGGGGAATCACCATGTTACTCCCACTTCAGCTCCATCCACTCGTGGTGGAGACGTTCAAAAAGAACATTACAGGTACAATATGTAAGAAATGACAATGAATCATAACGGTGCGATCTTTTTCTCCTTCGTTCTTAAAAACGTTTTCCATAAACTGAGACATTTTTCCCCAAAGATAGAGATCTCAAACTCTTCTGGCAACAGAAGGATTAAATCTCAGGAGATTAGCAGAGGCATGACAGATTCATCCTTTGGGAAACTTGTATCCATGTAATCTCCAAATGATGTTGGTATTTCCAACTCTTTTTTTTTTAAATATTGTAATCTATTTTAACTTCAGAATATCAGCAATGGAATTAAAGGTTCATCCTCTGGGAGTAAGCGTTGGAAACAACAGGGTAACTTAACCCGCGGTTCCACCAAAGTGCTTCAGTTAAGTACTGTCTAGATTATTTTTATAATCTTCTCGATTAATCGAGTAATCGTTTGGTCCATAAAATGTCAGAAAAACGTTGATCAGTGTTTGTCAAACCTGGAAATGACGACGTCCTTGAATGATTCACTTTGAATGATTTCTTTGTTACATGGAGCAAATCAATTAAGAAAATACTCACATTTGAGAAGCTGAAACAATAACAAAAATCATGAAATACAGCTTCAAACTGATCTATTAATAATAAAATAATTGTTTCAGCTTTAGTACAGTACATATTTCATTAGGAGTTGTACAAAAATATCTGTCCCCAATCATTCCATTCTTTGGTACCCTTCCCTTCGTGGTATGAGAGTAAAATGGTACGGTCCCGTCAGCTGATTGTGCGACAGAAAAACGATATTTTTCGTTTATTATTTATCGTATTCTCACACAAAACAAAAAGACGCAGGCCTGTGCCGTGATGAAAACACAACATTATGGTGCAGTAACACACACACATGGCTCATGATAAAGATAACTGCTACTCTGCAATCATCTCTATCACGACAAGAAAAACGATGCAGTGCCAGACGACGACAGTGAAAACCTCAATCGTTCTTTTCGTTGTTGGGCTTAATAGGAGGTTTGATAGGTGTTATCTTGTTTGTTAGAGTCTCATTTATAATACGGACACACACACACACACACTGAGATTGTTTTGACAAGATAAACTGACTGTAAAAAAACAAAAACATAATTAGTCTATAACAAACCCCACAGGTTGTCTTTGAATTTATCTTACAAGGATTTTTATAAGATGACTCCGGCTCCGTCCCAGCCGGCTCATAAGAAAACACATTTACAGTCACCTCACACACACACACTGAGAGGGAAATAAGGCAGTAGCAAACACAGTCATCCGTTTCTCTGTTGTACAACACAGCAGCGCAGCTCGGCTAATCACCATCATCAGAAAGCAGAGACTCCACGCTGCCACAAACTCATTCCACTCTGGGCACTTTTCCACTCTGTTAATATTCAAGAGCCGGCACAAACACGGAGCGACAGGACAGCGTCAGGAAACGGCGCCGCAGACGCACACGGGGCGCCGTGTCGCTGTAAGACGCGCTCAAACGATCCGACACAACCCCAGAATATTTCAGAATACAGAAACCAGACACAGTTTGGCGAAAGACAGAGAGAGGCAGATGTGAGGACAGCTAAGAGGACGGGGGATGTAACTCGTGTCACCTGGCAGCGTGATCCCTCATTAAATTTAATGTAGCCATTTAGTGGTCGATTTAACTGATGAGAAAAGGCCACGTGTCAGTCAGTGTTTGCACACAGAACCACAAAAGACAGACCGTCTGTGTCACTTAATGATAGTGTGTTTGCATGAGACGTTTGAGCCGAAGAGGCTCAGACGTCTGCGAGTCGGAGCAGAGCAGAAGATTCATGGGGACCTCCCGTCCGGATACTGTTCCCGAGTACAAGCATGTGAGAACACAGCGGGAAAAGATTTGGGTCACGCGAGGCCACTTAGAACCTGAGACAAAGACAAATGTCCATGTGCCTAAAACCAGGAGCTGTCTCTTTCATCCAGTCATCAAAAATGGTCCATACAATGGTATTTTATTTTATACTTATGTTTATTTAACCTTTATTTAACCAGGTAGAACCCATCAAAATCCAAATCTCTTATCCAAGGGTGACCTGACCAAGAGGTCGGCAGCACACGTCACCATCCTGTCGTTGCCTACTTCTCAGACCGTACGGAAATTCAAAAACTGGACTGGCGATCTGTCCGGGGTGAGACTCCGTCTTTCACCCTATGTCGGCTGAGATTGGTGCAGCACAGAACGAGTGTCCAATCACAGGTTAGATTCAGCATCGCGTCTCAGTACAGTAAAAACGTCCAGATATGGAAAAGTGACAGTTATCTTCAGAAGAACTGACTAAATCCTGCTCATAAGAGGGTTAACAGGGATTCAGTTGGTGGCAATGTAGAACTTCACCACGAGATGTCACTGAATGCCACATACTGATCCTTTAATATGTTGTTGTATTGTAAGTCCCCGAGGTCTGATTCTGTCATTTCCACATCATGTGAAGCGACATCGCCGAGTCACCATGGCGAGAAGGCGTCGCTGAGTCACCCTCGGTCTCGACATGTGGACGAGACCTGAATCAGGACGTGACGGACGGCAGAGACATCGCAGGCCGACACCGCTCTGCTGCCGCTCCTGCCTGTGACCTCGATGGAGGGATTTCTCTCTGGATTATGACAAGCCTCTCTGAAACGCTGGCTGCCCAACCTCATTTCCATGCAGCTGTGGTCTCCTGCTAATCTGCCCAACAGCAGATTATGTTTGCTGTTGGGTCAGATAGGGTGGGATTGGTGCTGCCGCTGTGGATTTAGGCTCAGAGCAGCTGCTGTGGGCCACAGTGCCGGCCTCTCACAGAGAAAGCGCTGATTCCTCGACCAGTCGGACTCTCTGTCTTTGTCTCTTTGACAGGTTTTTGGTTTTGGTGCTTTCAGAGGGACAGGTGTTTCCATCTCCTCTGGCATTGTGCTCTCACAAGCCGCGCTGAAAGAACTGTCATCACTGTTGTCATTATTTGTCCTGCAAGGCTACAAAACATGAACAAATCACTGTCCTTGGCTCTTTTTTTATTCCCTCTCTGGCTGTGTTGAGCTCACACAAAAGCCCGACACAAACACAAACAGGCTGCTGCGGTCATTTCAGAAGTTGTCTCTCAATGGTTGAGGCGCAGGTAACATCTTCACACATGAATGAGCATGTTGTGGACGCTGGTGAAAGAAAGGAGGGAATTACACATTTCTTTCTGCCATTTACTGCCAGTTTTCTTGCTTGCTGCACGACACCATTACACCACACTCACACACAGCAGTGGTTATTGATGTACTGATTAATGTGCCAAAGCAATGTTCACGATTATTAACCATTGATTTTTTGATATTTGATATTTTTTGGCCTGTTTTTACACATTGAGACTGAAAAAGTGTTATTGTAAATCTGTTTGACACGCAAACACTGTGGTTTGTGTACAACTGCAGCGGTTTTTCTACATTTTAAATTGTTATTACACTATTTTAACATGCAGTATGTTGTGATTTCGTTATACTGGAAAAAAATGGGCAAAAAACACTTATTTTGTCCCTTTAATGGTTAAAATAAGGGGAAAAAAAAGAAAGGACTAGACATTAACTCATCCTTTTCTTCGATCTGCCACCAGGGCAAAACCAAAAACTCTACAGTTTGGAGAAGTGTCTGTAACCTCTTAAATGGCCATCAGGGGGTGACTCACCCACAACTTCTTCTTGTCCTCCAATGTTCTTTCATTTGTTTCACACCACATCGGAGAGCAGCACTAATCCCGCTGCATTGTGTGGCAATGTAATGACAATAAAGGCACTTTGACGAGACAAAGAGTGGTTGGTTAACGCGAGGATTTAGCAGAGATCTAGAGTTTATCAGATGAATTGTGTAAAGTCTGTCTTTCAAACATAGACAGCGTTTCTTCACAGAGATCATGTGAGATCACAGAGCCGGCATTCTGGACTAAAAAAAGATCATCAAGTGTGGGAGATACTCACATGATTTGTCTCGTATGACTTTAAAGTTAGATTTTTTTCCCCATGTAGAACAGGCTGGGAAATTCCCTGGTAAAGTGAATTCCAAATGACCGTCACAAATGTGACTGGAAGGACATGTTGAAACACACATCCACGTGTGTGGCGTCACTTTGACCTGTTGTTGTTTGAAGAAGAGAAGAGGCTGGTATTACAAAGTTTGACAAGAGCCGAGCTTCCCCCGGTCACACTCTCAGGAAA
Organism: Solea senegalensis; assembly: GCF_019176455.1. Taxonomy (NCBI): domain Eukaryota; kingdom Metazoa; phylum Chordata; class Actinopteri; order Pleuronectiformes; family Soleidae; genus Solea; species Solea senegalensis. The sequence continues at coordinate 7,265,723 of NC_058033.1, forward strand.
CATAAATTGGACCGCCTGGGGTCAACACGAGTAAGAGGAGGAAGGCTTTTCTCTTCCTCTGTTGTGTCAGAGCAGAGACAGTTCTTCTACCTCGACCCCCAAAGGCACAATTACCTCCTCTGTCCTGCCTCGCCCTCCAACTCCTCATCAGCCACTCCACAGACTACTGTCCCAGCTCTTCACACACAACCAGGAGCGACCAGTCCACACTTTTTCACTTCTGTTTTCACATATTTTCTATGATATTGAGGAGTTTTTTTTTTTAGATCACGTCAGATTTGAAACATCCAGTCATTTTGGCCAGTGTGAGACCAAAGCGATACCAGTGCAAAGCTGTTTCCCAGCCGATAGTTATTGTTACGGCCGATGGACATTGTTGTTGTTAGGTATGCAAACTAGTCTGTGTAGTCCCTCAACTACCTACTGGAGTTGCAGGTGGACTGGACAGCAGTTGGTACGGCCACAGAACCTCCAAGTGCCTCACTCCTAACAGAAGAAAACAAGAGGCTGTTGGTTCAGAGAGGGTGGGATTGGTCTCTCCCAGAATGAGAGAAAACTGAGTCCTGTCCCACTCGGATTCCCTGTCTTCGTTTCGTTTTGGTTTTGGTGCCTTCAGAGGGACCAGTGTTTCCATCTCCTCTTGCATTGTGATCTGGTTTAGGGTTGTTTCTCTGTCTTTTCAATTTATGATACCTTTTATTTCCTTTTTCCATTCAAAGTTGAAAACTACAGGATTATGAGGATACCACGCAAAAGTTGTGTATTTTAACAAGTAAAATGAGTGGGAGTAGACGAGAAAGAAAGAAAGAATGTCCTTTTAACACTGTTGAGAAAATTGCTGGTGGCAGAGACGGCTTTGTTGAACTCATCTGCTGTTTGCCTTTGTATTTTTTTCCTAATCCTCAGAGAAATATTGAGTTATAGAAAAGAGATTGTGGAGTTTTGACCGTGAATCCAAATCTAGGCTCGTCCCCTGGGCTCCGGAGCACTACTGCTCTTTGCTGCTGGAGATTGAGGCGTGGAGACCTCCCCGGAAGAGGAGCCCAGCGAGGCTCTCTGCACACTCTCCCATCTCCCAATAGGCGTTATTATCATTCTCAGCTCTCGGTAGCAACCGGAGACACCAGGCAGACAACTGGACAAAGGCCATGACAGATGGCAGCTCCCGAGCCTTCTTCAGGCACAAAACTGTGCTTGATTGCTGGATGCACACAGTCAAACCAAGAAAAAAAACAAAAGAAACTGGCAGTTTTCAGACTTTCAAGTTGTCTGAACAATTCCACCCTTTTGCAAGATGTTTATTCTGTACAAAAAAAAAACAGCGAGTCAGTGTTTATAACAACAGCCGTCACTGCCAACAACCCCCTGCCAAATCTGCAACGATCTGCCGCCAAACAAAAGGCAAGCGTTCTATTTAAATGTTCTGTGCAGGATTTATGACACTTCAGTGGCACAACATTTATCTCCATCTAATTCCACATCATGGAACTTTCGAGTATTGAACAAACAACTTGGAAAAGGTAGTGCAGCCATTAACGGAGCGCAAACATCGCCAGCATCCTGTAATTTAGAGATCAAGAGTCAGGCAGGTTCTGGAACGACAGGAGGAAAACTGCGATGGGTGATGTTAGGCGTCAGGAATTGATCGATATCAAACACTGATCTGGTGCCGACGATGCCTGAACATAGCGGTGTCACCTTCAGACTTATTTTACATAACGTTAGATTTCTTCATAACTATTCAAACCCCCATAATACAACACTATTCAATTACAAACTCAAAACAAGACATTTTCCAGCAGCGGGTGATGACAAATTTGTTCATACCTGTACTTCGCACACCTCAAAGTGCGGATAAAATGAGCCCAGTATAAGCTGGGACAATTTTACATGTGTTTGTCATCTCATATTGCATAAAATCAAAAAGGTGCATGCCATTAGCATGTGTCTCCCTTTGAAATAAGATAAACACATGTTATATACGACCAACAAACATTTCAAAGTGACAGAATACCAAAGATGGATGCGCAATATGGTGGCCTCTGACTTATTCTCTGACGATATTAAGCAGTAATACACTTATACAAGTGTATTTCCAAATAGTATATTCAATCTCTGCCTACAAAACCCTCCTAAATGTGATATAAATATGAGTTAGTCCAGTCACTTATAAATATTTCCTGTTTCACTAAGTGGGGCAGATGTTCATAATTTCCTCACCTCCTGGAGGCATCTGCGCCAACCTCACGCCAAAGAGATTGTTCCGTGCAATTTCGAGTGAAAACTCCATTTTAATAGGAGACATATTGTGATGGATGTGGAAGGGACCGCGGTGGTAATTTACAGCTGTGTTGCCACTTCCTCCACTGGCGTCCGTCCAAACCCATCTGATTAAAGTGCTGTTCAAATAAGCTCCTTATCATGTCCGTGGGAGAGGAAGCGAAGAGATGCTGTACAGTCGCCATTAATTCCTTCTCGGTGATGTTTCCGCCTCCTGTTCCGTCCACAGAAACCTCTCCAGTCGCTCCCACGGTGCTTGGATTAACGCAGGTAAAAGGCAGGATTGTCCTTCACGTGTCACCTGGTCAAGGTTCGGCAACGGACACAATCTGCCCTGCTGTAGCATCAAGTCATTCCTTGTGGTTGTTTGTTTGTTTGTTTGTTTACCACATCACATTTGACAAATAACCTGTTTAATGTCAAACAAATTACAATTCAAAAGTCTCCTTGCAAAGAAAATTAGACCTAAAATGCCTATTTAGGTGATTAAAACACAATTATTGCAATTTTCTCTTGGTTAGCCGGGGTGGAAGAGTAGGCGAGATTTAATTATGTTTGATTAAAAAGATGAAGCCGTGAGACCATTTCACACAACACCACTTCAGACGAGCCAAGAATTAAAATGACGGCGATAAAAAAAAAAATCCTTGCACAGCGCAATACTGCGACTTCAGAGATGATTCAGACGAGCAAAAGCAATAAAACAACTAAGTGCCATGAAGCTGCTGCTGTGGCAATTCATCATTTCATCAGTCGACGGACCGTCGCCATATCTCGGCAATCCATTACTTTTACGATTTTCCAGTTATATTAAAAATTGGATTACACATGGTTTTTGAGCTGGGGCGACACCGGTCGCCTGAAAACAATCTGACAGTGTGATGTGTATTTATGAGTCATTCCTGACTGATGAGACCCAACAATAATTAAAAAAAGAAATCAACCGATCAATGCAGGGGAAATAGTGGAGCTTTAAATCCGAGGAAACAATCGTCGACTGAAGTCCTGATATTTTACAGAAACTGTTCAGATGGCAGAACTCGAATGTTTCTCCCAGGAACTTGAAATAATGTGCAGGCGAGCCAATGAGAGAGCACAGCAGGAGAAACTACGGATAACAGCAAGCAAGTGGGCGAGTGTGTGTAGAGCAGCAACTAACACTTATTTTCATGATTGATTAATCTGGCAAATTAGCTCATCAATTAAATGACGAAGAACCTCAAAATCTCATCAATATCTTCTGTCCCAAAAAAGAGCAAAGAAACCAGAGAAAACCAAAAAGCCATTGAGCCCAAAGGAAGTTTGGGGCGCAAACGCAAAAGAGTCGGAGCAAGCGAAATTTCAATCATTGCAAACAAAGTGTTGTTTGCTTCTTAAAAAGTGTTTGATTATATTGACACAAATCTAATTTCATACTCAAAGAGACATATTTGATTGATATTGCTGCCATAATACCGAGGTTCCACCCATCAGCCACATGTTCCAGACATTCTCCTGCTGACGTGACGTGTGACAGATAAACCCAGAAAAAATGGCCATACCCAAATTCTGGACACCTTCTCGTCTGTGAAAACCGGCTCATACGAGATTGCTGTGTGCGATTTATGATAGAATTGCTCGTACCAGTCACCATGACAGTGAAAGTGAGGGTCAGTGCTCATTATTCCTCTGTGACTCTGTCGAGGCGAGAGCACTTCTGCCCGTTACATGAGCACTTTTTCCTCCGATGTGGCGCCCGCGACTTGTTCTGTGTTTTGCCGACCAGCAGCCGGCCGTGTGTTTACCTCCCCCTCACCTCACCTCCTCACCCTTTCCCCCGGCTTCCTCTCTGCGAGCAGCAGAGCTCCTCTCGTGGTGCTGCTGCCGGGTTTGGCTGCTCTCAGCGTGGGAGGCCGGGAGCCACAGAGAGGACACAAGACAGATGTGGCTTACATAATGATCAGCAAATCGCTTCTCTTGGGTAGTGCTAATCCTGCTAGCTCCCCGCACTCACCCCCCCCCCACATACATCTCCCTGTGGCGGACTTGTCCTGCTATGCCAAGCTTGCCGGTGCTGTGCACTGCCAGGAAGCCAGAGGCTCGCGCGGCAATGCCCCGCCCACCTCCCGCCACAGCTGGATAGGACGAGCTTTCACAGCTCCACTGGAAGGCAATTATCAACATTTGTCAGAGCGGGGACAATCAGACTATAGAATGATAGCCGGGGGTCTAACAGACAACAGTCCAATAAAAGAGCATAATGAAACAAAGTGCTTTCAGAACAGGCAGAAAGACCCACACTCAGTGTCTGCCTCATAATAGAATAACATACTGTTAATGTGCGACCAAATTTCAACCGTCTGCGGGGACAAAGCGAGCGCCGGCAGAAGCAGAAATGACTCATCAAATGCAGGGGTGAGATACAAGACATCACTTCTCATTAACGGTCCGTTCAAACTGTGCACTTACACGTTTCCCTGACTCAGGCTTTAAGATGGAGAATATTTGCAAGTGCTAAAAAGTTCTTTGATCATATTTCAGACTTTTCAACTCAGTAAAAATTTGAAAAAAAGTCTCTTTAGTTTCCAGCGTCTGTGAAATGTCCAGATTATTGGGTTAAGACATTCTCCGGAGTTTAGTGTCCACATGTGATGAACGCAGCGGGACACTGTCCAAGGAAGGACATGTTCACAACCGCAGGAGAATGTCCGCAAACTCCAGGGCTAGGACTGAACCTTACATACAGTCGTACTCGAGGAGGCGTACAGCGTTCAAATTTGAACCTTAAAAAGCATGTTTGATTTCAAAACGTACAGCCTAGAATTGCAAATAGATGCACTGTGCATGTTGTACTTTTGTTTTTGTTTGTTTTTTAAGGTTCTGAATTCCGGATTGTTGTGGGAAAATTTGGCTTAAGGATATAAACGCTTGAGTATCAAACAGATTGTTGAAGCGTTTATTTCTTTGCGAAGAGTCAAGATGGACGGGAATTGTCCAGAGCTCTTGTCCCACATGGGCTGAGCCAGATATTATCTGGAAATACTATGTCCAGATTTGTTGAATTTCAGGTTCGCCAAAGCGACCAATCAGCCGACCCAGAAATATGACACAGGGGCTATTTTAATGTGCCGCAGCCGTCGTTCGATATCTTTTGATGCTTTTGGGCCACAATCCAATCGATGGATAATCAATTACTGAATGAACCGTCAACTATTTTGTCTTTTTTAGCAGTTAAAAATAAACTTTTCAGCTTCTTAAATGTGAACATGTTCATAAAGAAGTAATTGAAATGGATATTTTACAGACCAAACAAGTTCTCGATGAATCAAGAAAATGATCAACCGATTAATCAATGATGAAAATAACTATTAGTTGCAGCCGTAGTTTCAATTTCAAGCCAACAGACTTGATAATATAGACACAATACTTACTACTATCATATCACTGCTGCATATTAATCAATTACTTGGCTTCCGATGGTAAATTTTGGCTGGTTAGGCAGGTTGTGCTATTAATGAGTGTCATTTAAATGATTTTGATTGAAAATTAAGTTGAGGGCACACATTTGGGGGGCAATCAGTCCGTCTTTGGTTTTTCCTCAACCATAAATATTTGAGGAAAAACCTAAACTTTCAGCAACGTTATCTTTAAATGCCGGCCCCAGAAAATACAGGCGGCGGTTTTATCAAACAGAGTGATGCAACAGCACGACAGCTCATAAAAGAAGCAATTTATAAAAGAGCATCTGAAAAAAAAAATCACTAAGAGCTCTTCTCTTCTTCTTCTAAAAACATCCAGCAGACAGCCGGCAACACAAAGGTCTGAAAACACACATTGACCCTCTTTGACCTTCTTTCCACGGGAGAAGAAATCGCAGAATGAAAGGGCTCCATTGTAATGAAATCTCTCTGGTTGCATTTTTCCTCTTAGACAGAAGTTCCAAGTGTTTCCAGCAGCAGAAACTTGACAACACGAGTCTCTTCAGCGGCAGCACATTTGATTCAGTGACATGAGAGGAGGTGAATGTCTTTATTTTATTTTGATTTTTTGTCAGCCACACGTGTCTGTCTTCATTTCCCCGAGAAGCGTCTGAAGTGAGTCATCTAAAGAAAGAGGACTTACATTTCTTTGAAGGTTGATATTTATGAGATGCAGTGGACAACTCACACTTATAATAGCTACCATGTTAGCTCCCCGCCGCCCCCCCCCATTTCATTTTATGTAATCCACTTCAAAAGCACTTCAAATTAATTGTGCTCTGCAGAGTTGTGTAAAGTGGCAACCTGCTGATGCAAAATGTATCCGCCAATTCAAACGCCGCCAAGTGAGAAAACAGATACTGACCCACGTCGCCAATGAAAAGCTAACATTTAGCGTTGAATAAAAGCATGCTACGATTAGCGGCTGTAAACGGCCAAACATTAGGGCTGCATCTGAAGGTTGACTGCATCACAGCGTTCGCCACTTAGCTGTTCCATTTCAACGGCTCCAACAAATGTCACCAGAAATGACAGAAGGATCTAATGGGTGGATCCTTTCCCTACTCCCAAATTATGAATAATTGTGTGCCAGAGAATGTTTTTGAAAGGAGATAATAACAATAATAATGGCCAACAATGACAACACAACCTTTCAATATGACTTTCAGGTTTTTAGCTGAACTGAGTAGCTGACAGTTCTCAAACTTGGGGTCCAGGGACTTTCGGAGGTCCATGAAAGGTTCCCACATTTATTAATTTATTCTTGTTTTTACAGAGGGCTTCACCATCGTGCCGACAGATGACAGACAAGTCTCTTCTTCCTTCTCTCTAAACCTCAGTCAGGAATATTATTTATTTAACTGACAATAACAAGAAAGAAAGGCACACTGTGCAGCTCTGTTGTCAAGGCAAATACTGGACTGAACTGGATCAGGGCTTAGTTCTGGTGGATACTCAATCGTTAAAAGTTGGGATCACTTTCAAAGACTGGAACATCGCTGCTTATCGAGTTCCAGTACCTGACGTCATGCAATAACCATCACGCAAAGCACTCAAATACCAAAACACTATCACTTTGGCAGGAAGTGGCGCTGTTCCAGGCTAACGGGAGAACAGCATAGGAGACGGGGCGAAGGGGATCTACAGGCGATGGACTCCACTTGTGTTGTTATCACTTCATATCAGGTCGTGCTAATTGAATACCTTGTTTATTTCACATGCTTTTTATTGCGATGCATAAGCACTCTCCGGAGTGGGATGAGAGAAAGTTTGTCAGAAGGTTAAAGATGTCAGTTTTACAGCAGGTCTGGAAAATAACGTCCGCTCCAGCTGCTTCCACACTTGTGAAAAACACCCGGGGGTATTGTAAGGACCGGATATATCCAGTCTGACAGGTTCTGTGATACACTGCTCGATCTGGATGGATTTAAATTGCCCGGTGAACTCTGGTGGCCAGAAAACTGCCACTGGTGGCGTTCTTCCTCCCAACATGGCAGAGTAAACACAAACGGCCAAAGCTCTATAAATGTAATTTTTGCTGTTAAAATGTACGTGCAGTTATTGATCTGTACCGCGACCGGCAACAGCTCTGTTACTAGGTGACAAAGACACAGCATCTCATTTCAGTCTCGTCTCCACGCGACCATCTCCTCCTCTCAAGGAAGATGTTGAGACACAGCTGCCAAATTTTCAAAAAAGAAGCTGAATGTCTGGACCAAATTCATCTCCGACGGACGACTGCTTCAACATCTGTATTAATATAGAAAACGCTGGGCTGGGGGATTATTCTTAAAATGAGGCTGTGAGGAGAGAAACAAGTTTGTAATCTGTGGACTATTGCATTATTACTTCATTTTCAGCATCAATAGCTGTTTATAATTATCCAAATAAAACCAACACTATAATGGCTTTCATTCAGCCGACCAGCACTTTGAGTAACAGCAGTGTTAATCGTGACATTAACCTACAGTTGTACAGCACTGCATCAGCCAACACCCAAAACCACTTCCTGCAGCCTGGACAAAAATAACCCAGAAAATGATTTCACAAGAGGACGAGGGTGAAAGGACATTTCCCTCTACTTAGATCTAAGATGGAGACAGGTTTTAGGGGGGATATACAGTATGTGCAGATCAACACATCAGATTCGCCAACAGTGACATCAATTGCTGTCCCTGCAGGTAGCTCGCCGAGGATTGCCACGGTCTAGCAGAGCACAAAATACTGCAATTTCTCCCAGAGACGGCACGTCAAGTCTTCAAACGGCTTCTCTGAGGAGCTGCAGCCTGATTGCTGGAAAGCGCTCTGAGATGTAGAAAAATGTGAGCGGCCGCCTCGGTGTGAAACCTCCTTCCTCTGAAGCTCTCCGAGCGGCGGGGAACATCCACGGCGCCCTGATCTCTCAGAAATGAAACAAAGTTCTGACACTTCACAGCACGGCAGAGCGACAGTGGCCTGATGGTGAGACAGGAAGAGTCTCTTGCTTTGAAGGAACACAGAGGTTTGAACCAGAATTGTGAGGCTGTGGGAGAATTGGATGAAGCTCAGAGCTGCCGTGATGCCCCTGAGCCACAGAGGAGGTGCATTTTTAGTAAAAGAGGACATCCTCTAATAAGATTGATAATACAGTAGTTCATTCATTCATTCATTTTCTGCCACTTTATCCTCCACATGAGGTTTGGGGGGGTTGATGTCGGGTGAAAGGCGGGGTCACACCCTGGACAGATTGCCAGTCCATCAAAGGAACACGAGTGTCCAATCAATCTCTTTAGAGGTCTTTGGAAAGTGACCTTCTTGCTGTATGAACGATAACAGCTAGCACTCTGGCTGCTGTAAAGGAGCTAACGGAAAAACTAGGAGTTGGCAGAATGTTGTAATCTACGCTGTCAAAAATACTTCCACATGCTGTTTTTCAGAAGCTCTGTGATTGTCCACTCGGGAGAACTGTTCATGTTCTCCACGGTCAGCAAGAACAGCAAAGCATGACACTTGAAGTGCCCTCCGTCGTGCTTCTAGGCTGTATATTTTGAACTTCAACGGTTATTTCGCATATCCAGTGAGTCAATTCATCGTTTCAATAACCAGACGTTAGTTGGTTACTTGCAGTACTAACTGAGGACCCAACGACGGTAGCAAAAGAGATACCGTCTCTGCGCGCCGGTACCAAATTCCAATTCAAGGGACAATAGATCCCGAAGTGGGGTGAACCCATCCGAGTTTGCCAATGGTTGTATTTCACATGATTTTGGCAAACTACATAATCTCCTAAAAAGGGAACCAATAACAAATGGCTTTTTTCCCCAGAGAAGAGAAGTCTTGCCACCATCCAACGTTGCTCCACCTGCCAAAAGTCGTTTGACGACATTCCTAGATCGCCATCAATCCTAGTTTTCCATGCTTTGCAGACGTCACCTGGGTCATCCGTCTGGGTGCATTCTGAGCGGGTAACTAAACCCTTTCCAGACTCGTACTCAATCGCAAATGAGATTAAGATGCAGTCAGGCGTTAGGTCCCAGTTCCCAGCGAAAAATGATTAGCATTTCTCTTTCAAATGGCCATCTGTACCATTTTACACCGACATTTAAGACTCCCCGAACCACGTTTCAGCAGAGTTTGTGAACGTACTTCAGCCAAGAAAAGCCGCTAAACATCACCTGCTCAAACCCTGGACATTGTGGATTTAACCGCTGTGTCTATAAAACAACCGTGGTCTGCCTCTTCAGCCGATCTTTATTGGTGTGAAGCCCGGGCAGGCGGCGTGTTGAAAAGAAAAAAAAAGAAGCTACTCTTCCTTTTGAACAGACACACACACACACACACACATACAGAAAGCTTTTATCTCATATGCACAAAGCCTACAGCAAGCCTGCCTTTAAATGGCGCACACTGCGACAGAAAATAACACAAATCACACGCATCAAAGTGTTTTCCAGCAAAGTGTTTTTGCTGCAAGGGGAAAAATATGCATCTATCTACAAAAAGACTACAATGGTAAATCTGCTTTTAACAAAGATAAACTCATCATAGGTCAGGCACTGCGGTCAAGTATACAGGGAGGGTTATTTTTATATATTTATAAGAACACAGAAGAGAGAGAGAGAAGTTTAAACAAACACTGCAAACAATCTGACGAGTTACAGTCATGAGAACAGGAGTCGATGACTTAATTCGTGCTGCATCAAGATTAGCAGCGAGTGCAAAGGTCAGAGGCGGAGTTCACTCATAAACACTGTTTATCTACAATGGGAGGAGGTCGACCAACGCCCACAACTAACAAACTAACTAACTAACGACAGAGAGCAAAATGTTTCTGTTACCATTTAATTTCGGGCTGCAAATCACAATTATTTTCATGTTTGAGTAAGCTGTCAATCCTCTCCACGTTGTTTAATCCATAAAATGTCAGAAAATATTGAAAGACGTCAATCAACTTTGCCCAAAACCTCCAAATGATAAAGTTCTCAAGTGTCTTGTTTTGTCCACAAACTAAAATCAGTCTGTTTTAATACATTTATTTTGTCAATTGGAGCAAAGAAACTAGAAAATATCATTGTGGCCTTAATATGAATACAGTCGAGGCGTTGACTCAATGTAATGAAATAGACAAAATAACAAAAATCTTGCTGCTCCTGCTCCTTGCTGAGCCTGTGGACATTAGAGACTGGACCGCAACAGTGGAGCGAGATTTGGGCAGGAGGATACAGGAAGTGGCATTATACTACATATATATATATATATATATATATATATATATATATATATATATATATATATATATATAGATAGATAAATATAGATATGAAATCATGGAAACACCTGACCCCAGGTCAGCGTGTGATTCCGCGTGTTTCTGTTTTACATACACGCAACACTCGGATGCATCCCACTCTGTGTGGGGCTGTGGCACGGCGGAGTGTGGCGCTAGCCTCAAATTAGCCTCCTGGGATTAGATTAATCATCTGAACATTAAAAAAAAAAAAAAAGAAAAAAAGAAAAAGAGCAGCTCCATAAGCCACGAGGCTGTAATTAAAAACCTGACTCCTCGCTCCGTATCCACAGGCTGTCTCTGCTGCACCTGTCCCTCATTTGGCTCCTCGCACTGATCTGGGCCAGCAGATTCCTGACAGGAATACAGAGCAGCTCCTGCACGCCCTCAGTCTGCGCCGCCGCCAGCGCCGAGTCAACGTCTGCCTTGTGCAGAAGGAACCTGGGGAGGAAACGCTCTCCAAAAAGTTGAACAAACACCTCCTATTCCAGCTTGGTTAATTTTCCTCTTTTATTTGCTTTTCCTCTCGAGGTGTTTCATCCTCCTCCTCCTCCTCCTCCTCCTACTCCTCGCTCTCCTTCTCAGCTCTGAGTGATAAAGTGCAAATGACTTTAATTCTTGCAGCAAGTAACTCCACTTGTCTTTGCAAATGACTTTCACCCCTCAGTCTCCCTGGTTTCCAGAGGCTTAACATGTTAAAGATAAAATCTAATTCCCAGTCTGGCAGCACAGCTGCTCAGGCCTCTGCGACGCCGCGTCAGGTACGGGTTTTTTTCTTTCTCACGTTAACAAGGTTATCAAGGTTAGAAATGCAACGACAGCAACAAGGACGGAAACAAATGCATGTGTCACTGTATCACTGGGCGATGTGGCTTGTGAATAATATCTGGATATTTTTATCTATATCCCGATATTTGAGAAATATGTGGATATAAAGCTGCAAAACGCACTGTAAATACACTCTAAAATCCACTGTTAATGATCTGTATTAACATGATCTCAAAACACTTATTATGACCTGTCTTTTTACACAATACCTGCTTTATTTCTTTATTTTATTTGTTAAATGAAGGATATTTACGTGCTAGAAACCATGACTATGTTGTCAAATTCTGCTACAAAACAAATAATTAGGCTCAACATAACCTTGTTACAATATACCACATAATATCGATATATTGACCAGCTCGAGCTGCAGCTAACGATCATAATCGATGAATCTGTCCATCATTCCCTCGATTACTCGAGTACTTGTTTTTAAAAAATGGAAATGATCATGTTGTCGACTGTCTTGATTCTTTGTGGCAAAGAGACCAGAAAATATTATTATAAATATTCATTTAAGGAGCTGAAAAATCAAGAAAAAACCTCAAACCGATGAATCGCTTATCAAAAGAGTTGACGCTAATTAGCGATTAATCCAGTAATTGTTTCCTATCTAGTGTTTTTTTTTTTTCATAAATTGACCAACGTGTTGTTGTCTTTTTAGATTTTAAAGCCCTTTATTGTCAAAGTTAAAAGAGGGTGTTGCAATGTTAGTTTGTTCCGTTTGTTTTTGAACATTTAGTGTATCATGTAAAAAAGTATGAGGGCGTAAACGTGATCAACGTCTTTCTTACAATGGTACGACGACAAAATAAAAGCCTTGGACACACGACAAGAATCACGTCTGACACAAGAATCAAGCCGAACAATGCCGAACTGTAGATCAGTTAAAAATACTTCACAATAACTAAAAGCGTGGGTTTATCTCCAACAATTACCATGGAAATGTCTAAAATCTCAATATTTAACAGAGGAGTCTGGTGTACTGAGTGTATTTCAGTCCAGTCCAGTGTCAGACGGAGACTGTGCTCCAGTCATGGAGGAAGTCCTGATTCTAACGATTCAGTCACCAGTTACTCGTTTGTGTCGTGTGTGAAACCATGTCACGGCACTTTAATGCAGCCGTGCAGCGATGACTCCGCCCACATTTAGTAGGTGCTATTTTGTAGTGGAAAAACAACCGTGCCGTACAGTGCCGTGCCGAGGCAAGCGTGCAGCGTAATAAACCCCTAATACTCTCACAACGTAGAATGAACCGCGTTAAACTGTCTTAATCCTTCCTTCACAGTCTCTCTAATTGCTCTTAACCTCACCGGATTCACCAGAGTTGATGCGATTTCCTTAACTGCGAGTGGGCCTCCATCTCCCACACCGGTTCACAGTCACACGGAGGGAAATACTCTCCACAAACACTGTGCCTTAAGGAAGCTCAGGTTCTTTTTTTTCCTCAAATCCTCGTGCATGTGCGTCGGAGACTGCCTACATCCATTTGATTTCAATTTGGCTCCTGCACTCTTGATCGCACGCTTTCCCCCGTAGGGCTCAGCCCGAAGGCTTCCAGTCGCTCTGAAATCACTGTTCCCCTCTCTCTCCCACACAATATCAACAGAGCAGGAAGGAGAGAAACACAGGCTTAGTCAACGTTTATGTTTATCAAGAAAGACCTCAACATGTTCCACGGACAGACAGGACAGACCAGGACGTCAGTAACTGGTACAAAATGCATGTATATCTGTACTTTTACTTTGTTATTTCTATTTCTAGGAACATGTACTCTTACTCCGCTGCATTTCCTCTCACTACCTTTGTTACTCGTTACGACCAAATAAAACCAGTAGAAGAAGAAGAAGAGTTATTATGAGGAATTCAATTTTAAGGTTTTCTCTTTTTACAATATCCAATCATGTGATTTTTAAAGATGAAGTCGGGAACTTTTGCCAGGTTTGACAGTGAAAGTACTTCATAAGTTCAAGGAAACGCGATGGCGACGATTAGGGCAGCGCAATTCTGGAAAAAATGTGAATCAGTTTTTCACAAATGGAAATGTTTATTGTGCTCATGAAAAAAAGATAAGAAATACTCAATTAGGCATTCAAGTAAAGAGCCTGAACATGGCCCTGCATAATGGGCTTATCGTTGTTATTATTGTTGTTATTATTATTGAGTGCCGTCACAGGAAGAGGCACAAGGATCAAGCCGAACAATGCCGAACTGTAGATCCGTTAAAAAGACGTAACAATCCTGAAAACGTGGGTTAATCTCCGACATTTAGCAAAGGAAATGTCTAAAATCTCCTCCTATAACAGGGGAGTCTGGTGTGTTTAACAACAGAGCAAACACAAGCTCGGGTCGGGTGGTTTGTGTGATTCTCGTCGCTAGAACCTGGGTTTTCATAACCATCTGTTTTAATTATTTCTCGTTAGCGCACTCGTTCTCCTACGTTCTGTGCCGCACTCACTCGGCTCCGAGAGGAAAATAGGAATCGTTTATTTGCAGCTCGTGAAATAAAAACGCAGAAGAACCGTCGTCATTTAGAAATGGAATGTAGTTGTAGTTGTTCACGTGTCGTTGTGAATCGATATCGCGATTTAGAAGCCACGGGGAACAAAGGAAGACAAGGTGGTTCAACGTTGCTCTGCGTGCGTCTGTCGCTGTAAAAACCAAACACTCCCGACCACAGCAAACCACGAGTGTTAAACTCCGCCGTCTGGCTCCCACTGACACATACGGCAGCTTCACGTTGTAATCACACGTCTGTATGTACGCCGCTTGAATGAGTGACTATTTCACGGTGCAGTAGAAGGCGCGAGTAGCCTCAGAGCTTCCCCCGCTGTGACAGTGACAGAGAGGTAATTTTCACATTTCCCCGTCTCTTGTTGAAGCCGAGGTGACTCAGCTTCTTCCTGTCTGCTCCAGCGGCTCAGGGTAAGTGGAGGTGAGAGGAGATGAGAGAATAAAAAAAAAGAGGAGAGCCTGACCTGCTGCGCTGCCCTGCTGATTCACTGAAGGACTGACGGACAGCAGCGACCGAAACCAATGCGTGTCCAGACGGAATCCTGGCACACTTGTGCAAATGTATTAACTTTAACTCGCCAAAGCATTCAATTTCACACTCTGTTTTAGTCCATCGGGCAAAGCTGACGTTACTAAGAACATCAGTCGAGTTTTGCTGGAGGGAATGCGAGAAAAAACTTTTTTTTTTTAGCCTTGTAACTAAAGGCTAATCTCATAAAAATCTATCTATAAGAATACATTTGCCACTTTATCTCACTGGGAATGTTAGTTTGTAAACCGCTCACTCTCCCGCACCAAAGCCCAGAGAGAAAGGAGCTGCTGGTCGACTGCTGCCTCGTGTGGTCAGCAGCGCAATAACCTACAAAAACAGTTGATGGACGTCACAGAGAGACAAGTTCCTCTAGAGCAAGTTCTGCCAAAAACACAGCGTTGATTCATATCAATGTGCATAGTAGTTACACAAGAATCCTGACCTACTTGTTGTCAGTATGCAGCTAAATCTCGTCAGTGAACAGGAATATCTGGATTACAGCCAATTAGAGACAAAGACAACTCCCCCATACTCGTACGTCTCGGATATGTCTGGACTACCTTCTGGTCCCAAGTGCTGACAGAGTCAAAAGCACAGATGTATAAAATGTTTGGCAAACCGGTGCCAAAGCCCGGAAAAGAAAGACTTCTGCACTCTCGAGTCCTGCGGGAAGACGACAGCAGGGAGCTGGTGGGAGAAGATCCAGAAGATGTCCGCATGAACTTCACGTGACGTTTCCAGAAGCGCCAGAAGTGATTTGTGTTGGTGTCTGAATGGTGGCAGCCATCTTGTACTCCTCACTTGGGGTTGCTCCGATTATCTGAATTGGACATCCAAGTTTAGAGGGAGTTCCGGCCACCAATGTCCAGATGTTAGTGCAGGTCTGAAGGCCGCTTCTGACTCCCGGGTACAGTCGGGATCCAGTTTCCAGAGGCCTCTTGCTGCTAAATAAACCCTGGTTCGAGTCCAGGAGGGAAGTGGAGTGTGGTCTCCTGCTCCTGAGCAGAGAAAGCTGGCAGAGATTCACGGCGCCGTCCCCAGAGGAGCGAGCCTCGCACAGGCCTCGAGGCTACATTTACGAGCCACACACCGTCGGCTGGATTACTGCTCGTTCATCACTGCGGGACCTTGTGCTTCTCACCTCTGACATGTGCACAGTGTCCTCCCTGCCTCACACACACACACACACACACTTTTATATATATATATATATATATATATATATATACACACATACATATGTATATATATATATATATATATATAGTGTTTTTAGAGGTACTGAAAGGTCAGCCAGTGACCATCCAGTCTTATTAATGAGCAGAGTAAACTATGTAGAACATCTCAGTACAAGGAGAAATACCTGTAACCTAAATAAATAAACATATAAATTGCAAATAACGCGGTCTAATCTCTGCAGCTTTTCCGGCCGAATCAAAAAACAAACCGGTTTCTCTCTAAAAATAAAAGAAATCCCTCCAGCGAGCAGCACCGGGGCCTGATTGTGAATTCCCTCGCTGTCTGCCACTGATGTTATTCCTTCCTTCCTCACAGTCACGATGCAAATCAGATATTTGTTTAACCCCCTCCGTCCTCCAGGACCTCACAGGGCCTTAAAAAAACACTATTTCTCTAGTCTTACCGTTTTTCAAGGGTAAAAAAAAAAAATCCAACAAATGATGATTTATGCATTTGTTTCTTATTGACCGGAAAACACACGTTGGATTTCATCGGTCTGCAAACGTGCGGCGGTGAAATCAGTCCGAGGAATATTCTGCTCTTTAGATGACACGCCCACCCACGTGGGTTTTGCTGACGCCACAGAAACCAACGCAGCCGTCAATCTCTGACCTACTTAATTAACCAATTCCAACTGTTAAATGACAACAAACAAGACTAAAAAAAAATGCTTCATTTCAGTAACCAGACTATGAGTAACTCTAATATAACAACATTGTCAAAAACGAAGGCGCTCTAAAGTAAACAGTCTCTCTACTTCCTGTCTCCTCACGGTGGCGCTGCTCAAATGAATGAGGGGGAAACTTGGGCAGAAGTTCCTTCATGACCTCTGACCTTTGCTCTCTATGTTGTAATAATTGTTGTGAAATCCTGCACATATTATTGGTATCGTCGGCTGTGTAATTAGGGCTCAACGATTTTTACTAAAAATTGCCGTTGAGATATGATCTGCAATGCGACAGGAAATGCGAATTTTTCATTTACATATTTAAAAGTGTTTTACAAGTGTTTTCTAAAGAACTAAAACCAGTTTCTGTGATTTTTCTGGTTTATTTGCTCCATAAAACAAAGAAATCATTAAAACTCAATCATTTTGGTGTGTGGTGAGTTATTTCGTTTTTATTCATGTATTTATACATGGTCTGTGTTCTCTTATTGTTTTTGCTGTTTTTATTGCGTTGACTTCCTCGCTGTACTACACACACGTCATGGATCTATTATTATTGTGTCATTTTCCTCGATTAACCATCAAACCTCAAAATGATGACGTTTTCAAATGTATTTATTACATGGAGCGAAGAAACAATCTAAAAATTCATTGAAAATCCATTTTTTTAAACTGATTAATTTTGCAGCCCTGGTGTAAAGTCTCGACTAATGATGACGTTAGACCTTATTCTCTGTAATAGCTGTTATAATTCGATGTTTTTGTATTTATATCATCTTTTATGTCATAGTTTTTTCATGCATTAACATATTATGTATGTTTTTTTTAATAAATGATGTTTTGTAAAGAGGAAAAATAACACGCCATTCCATCCATCCACCCATGCAAAAACATGAAATCCGAACTGGAGCAATGAGACGTGGGGGAAATTCCTCTTCATTGTCGCCTTTAATTCGGCCTGAAATTCAGATTTAGCCGCTGATGCCAGCAGCCGTTTATGGCCTGAAAACAATGACCCGATCATGCAAATCAATGTTTCCGGGTGATAATTGATGTTATTCCGCGTTTTAATTGCGCATGAAGATAGTGCACGTCACAGACTCCAGATAAAACTCTGCTCCTCGGGCCTCGACCTACAATCCACTCCGCTCACCACAAGCACACACACACACACACACACACACACACACATACCACCCCTGAAAGCCTCCATTCAGCACTTTGCCTCATTTGAATAAGAGGAGCTTCTATTGTCTGCCAAATAAGGTTCTTTTCTGAATTTTTTTTTCAGCTCCTGCACTCATTTTTTCCTCATTTTCCTGAGCTAAATTCTATTCTGATGAACACATTCATGCCACATAAAAAGAAACCGCATGTAGGACATCGAAAAACAAACTTTTTTTGAGTTATTTACGATATCAGAATTTATATTTTCTATCACGGTGTGACTGCATGGTGTATTAAAGGGATATTTTTAGGGTTGTGAAGTGGTGTTGCAGAGTTTAGCTTCTTAACAAAGGGCTCGCTTCATAGCATCTGCACTACCTTAAGTGTACGCTATCCTCAGGCTATGTTCAGTGTCGTACCTCACCAATAAACAGCATTTACTGACAGAAAACTGACATTTGCAAAGCGCTCACTCTCCCACACCAAACCCCATAGAGAAAATCAGTGATTTTAACTAGGGATGCACGATATATCAGCATTAATATTGTTATCGGCCAAAGTTCGTCATTTTTTAACATATCGGCATCAGTCCAATGAGTAAAACTGCACCGATTTCAACAACCGATGTTTATGCCCGTCTAATTGCTATTTGTGTATGTGTGTCGGGAAGGGGAGGCCATGCGGTATTTGTTTGACGCAAGCGCAGCACAAAATGCGCGTGTGTGTGTGTGTGTGTGTGTGTGTTGAGGAGAGAGAATGTCAGCGGTGTGGGCGATTTTTCAGGGTGTCAATAGAAGATATGCGAAAAGCATTATGCAACACTTGCAAAGTCAAAGTAATGCGAGGAGGGTTCCGCGTCAAGTCATTCAATACCACAAATTTGATTATGTCATTTGAAAAACCGTCACCCTGAAGTACACAAACAACGGCAGGAAGCTAACGCTAGTAACATTAGGCGGCAGACAAAAAGAAAGCAGCGCAGCTGGGACTCGACCAAAGGAAGACATTGGCCAGGGCAATAACGATCAAGGTAATGGAAATGATTGCTCTTGACGACCAGCCGAGGGTTCCGACGGTTGATAGCGCATATTGAACCCCGCAACAACCTGCCAAGTCGGCGCTACTTCTCCGATGTTTTGCAATTGAATAAATATCTGGTTGCCATGAATACTGGCAAGTTTGATAAAGTATTTTAACATGTTTTCTTTTATTATGGCAGCTCTTAATAGAGCTTGTCAGGTATTGTTTCTCATATCTGTTGTGTAGTTTTATTGTGAAGGGAAGTGGCGCGGTTGTTGTTGCCGGGAGGAAGGGTTGTTGACTTTATTTACGTACCCAGTATAGACGCCCTTATCTCGGTTACAGTAACTTTGGCAGGGTATTATTTTTATTTATGTTCACGTTTGTAATTTATGATCTAAACTTTCTCACAGGAGTTTAGTGAGTTGAGGGAGTTAAACTGTACTTTAATTTAGTTACACACTTGCTACAAGTGGTAAAGGTTTCTAAAAACCTTTACTTGTAGTTGGTTACTTGTGTCTTATGTGACCTTGTTATTTGGAGGTAAAACATGTTTTGAAAATAAAGGAAGACATTAAAAAATTCAGCTAACTTTTATCATCTCAGAAACTTTTTTTTTTAAACATATATCGATATCGGTAGATATCGGTTATCGGCCATAGCAGCAATATTAATATCGGATATCGGTATCGGCGGAAATAGTCATATCGGTGCATCCCTAATTTTAACATCACCGCCCACAGGAGTTGTTGATCCACTGCTGCCTCCATCACTAAGTTCACAAATATTATTTTGTCACTTAGCATTTAAAATCCTTCGTTCAGATTTACCACAGTGACACAAAGTGACCACATGAGGCAGCAGTAGACCAGCAGGTCCTGTGTCCCTGTGAGCTAAAATCACTGATTTTCTCTGTGGACTTTGGTGTGGGAGAGTGAGTGGTTTCCAAACTTCAGTTTCCTGTTGCTAAAGTCTGTCGAACAGTGAGATAAAGATGTGAACATGTTCTTAAGATGACATAGATCTGATTAGGCGAGCCTTTTACTTGGCTTAAAATAAGTTTTTCCGTGGTTGCAATGAATAAATAATTGACAAGGAAACCAAACATCACACTCATTCGTACACTTACATTCTTGTCAGATGGATCCTGAGCTAACCTTAGTCAATAGGACAATTGAAGTTGCGTTGACACCAAAGGTATACAACGTCACACAACTCGTCTCACGGGTTGTTGCTCCGGTTGGAAGAGTATTTAAAGTGCCAATAAGACGTCTTCTGGAAAAACAAGTAGCTACAACATCCTGGGAATTTTCAACACTGAAAACTTTCCATGGGAATAAACTAGACATTACAGGTGTGTAACTAAACCTGGGTTACATCGCCAGCTGTTATAACCATTATACTATATATGTTATATGATTTCCCACTGTAATATTACACCGATGTTGAACTGACAATAACATTTGTGAACAATAGTTTTAAGACTAAGATCTATAAAAATTGCTGGAATCGCACACTGTTGGACACAGACTGTAAACACGTAAATAAAAATCTGCAAAGCCATTATAGCCGAGTCATGTTTGGGCTGTTTATTTCATCTTTGTTGGCACAGCAATATTTGTGACAAAGTTGTAGAATTATGTCTTTGAAATGACTCGGCAAAAATGTATCGTCAATGAGTTTTTGATGTCGGTATCAGACACACAAAAAAGTGGTATCGTCCCATCCCTACTAGTTTAGGTTTGTCTTGTCTTAACTATCTTAACTAAGGTGTTGTTTGATGCTGCGTGTCCTTTAAACTGGAAAGCAAGCTCTCGCATGACAGGCTCAGAGTTAACATTATTAGTTATTGTGTCCGGCTCCGTATGGTTGATGGTGAAGAGAAATACTACGTTACGTCTGTTTAAAATATGGCGAAGTGCGGCCAGTGCTCCCATCACTGCGTCACATAATGTATAACACGATCCCACGGCGTGATGGGCGATGTGACAAATCACGTTTGGTGTGAACGCAGCATTAGATCAGCTTTGTTAAATCATCCACCAGGCCAGGTACTGATGCTGGCGGGCCAGTTTTGGCCCACGGGCCACTAATTGCTGACCACTGATGTAGACAATCAAAATAATAAATATATATATATATATATAGCGCTATATTCTTGGAGCAACATGGGGTTAAGTGTTATTATGACATAAAACCAATGACCCTCGACTAAACAAGTCTTGTACAGCAGAGTCTACATGGGAATCAAACCCACAACCTCTGAGTTGAAAGACAACACATTCCACCACTAAGCTATCGTCCCATGTTTAAATGGGACTTTAAAAATTAAATGCCTTAATATGACACAAAACCAATGAACCTAGACTAAACTAGACAAGTCCAAAAATGTCAGACGCATCTGTGCTAACAGAGAAGATCGAGAACCGAATCGAACACAAAGACTGTTTTGATTTCAGCCTGAACCTTAAAATGGTTAAAAAGTTGATTTTGCATAATATGTCCCCTTTAAAACTAAGTGAGGGGCCATGAACGCAGCATCGTGTGTTTTTAACATTTCACAACTTCCTTGAGTCCCCGGGTTAAAGTGACGTGGCCACGGCTGCTCCTGAGCGGTGAAGCCGATGACCCGCCGCGGTGACACGGTGCCAAACACTAGCTCCGTGCGCCGTAAACGCGCAACCACACACACACACACACACACACACCGAGGCTGGTGCGTTTACAGACACTGGGGGAGAACGCAGCCAAAAAAAAGAAAGAATCTCATCCTCCACCAAACTCAGATATTAAGTGTTTTTAGTGGCAGCGGTGGGTGGACGAAGGGCGCCGATCGTCCCGCGTCTCTCTTACCTGAATCACGGGAACGCCGCCCGGACCTTCCACGCTGTTGTCGGGCGAGTTGTCAAAGACTCGGTCCCGGTACAACGACCACAGCCCGACGTTCGGGAAGAAGAGCAGCGCGGCTATGAGCAGCCCGGCGACCTGCAGCAGCCTCTTCTGCTTCCGCCTCATCTCTATCGTTCTCTCTCTCCGCCACCAAAGCGTCTGAAGCAGCGGCGAGAACCCGAACCGGCCGCTGCGCTGACGGGGGAGACAACTTCCACCACTGGCCGGGGGGCAGAGCTCCTGACACGGGGGAACTGCTGTTGCTGCTGCCGCCGCTGCTGCTGCTGAGAGTGACGCTGCTCACGCCGAGCCCAGTGCTGCGACGCCAGGGGGCGCCAAGAACCTCTTGTGCGGGGTGACAAAGTTCAGTGGAGGAGGGCTAAGGATGTCAACTGTAACCGAAAACTTTCACTTTATTTATTTATTTATTTGTTTTGTTTGACGTATGTGTCTTTTCCTTTGAATCCTTTTAATACCCCTCTGGCAACTGCCGTTTACAGAGTGTCCGTGAAGCATCCACACAGTTCTATAGTTCTATCCCCGGTGCTGCCTTCAAGTACAGCCCGGAAATGAGACACTCGCAGGTTCCTCCAGGCACAACCACCTGTTTGTGTGTTTTTTGAGAAGAAAACAACACTTTATTAATTGAAAATCATCCAAAAAAATACAAAATACATTTGCAAATAAAACTATTCAAAAATTATTGTATTTTATTTGTTTGAAAATACAGTTGAACAATGAACATTCTGTCATAGGTGGAAATTGGCATAAAGATGGAATGTGATGCCGTGATTTTTGAAAAACTGATCCAAGAGGGGCCCAAGAATAGGACCCTGAGGCACTCCGCAAGTGAGAGGCACTGGAGACAATTAAGCAGAACCCTAACCCTATCCTGTGGGTCCAGATCTGTGCTGCGTAAGCACTAAGGATTAATGCAGACTTCATAAATATTAAAATTCAGAAATATAAAACCAATAAACTAATTTAAAACACTCATTTATATAGATAAACGCTCCCTGACAGAGTCTGTTTTCAGACAAAGGTTGCAGTGGTGGTGGTGCTGCTGCTGCTGCTGCTGGAACACAGCTGAGCAGGAGCTGCTGGCAGCCATGGAGCAACAAAATGAAGCCACCGTCTGACTCTGATGTAAATCCCTGGAAATCCAAACAGTGGCCACACCTGCACACCTGCTCTGTGAGTGAGCTGCAGAGTGTTTGGTAAAAGCTTGTTAGTGAGTTTCAGAAAATCACATCTACAAGAGAAGTCTGGGATTGTGACATAGTCACACCGACAGTCTTATATAATAAAATGCACATTTTATATATAATATATATATAATATATCCAACCTAACCCAATCTAACTTAATTTAACCTGACATAATCTAACGTTAATTAATCTAACCTACATTAAAGGCAACATCAAATGCTTGTATCACACATATATGTTAGTTATGGAGGTCTACTTACATATATTAACTTGTTTTCATGATTAAAAACCTAATAGTCAAGCAGATCAAAATATCTCCTCACTGATGCTCTCGTCAGCTGCGCTGTTTCAGACCAAAATCACACCCCCAGAACGTGGACTGTGTTGTGATTGGCCAGCCAACGAGAGCTTTCCCACTGTCCTGTCATTGGCCAGGTACCTGGAAGTGACGTAATATATAGGCCAGCTCTCAGATACACAGCTCCCGCTCTGGCACGGTGGATGCTCTGCATCTCAGCAGCTACAACGAGAGTAGTTCTTCTTCTTCTGTGGTTGAATGTACGCAACCGGATGTGCCCGGACTAGTGCCGCACCAGGAGGCTCTACGGTGGAGAGAGGAGTGGTGAGGATTTCTGATGACGACATCAAAAGTGCCAATCTGCTTCGCAGAGCCCAGGAAAACAATAAAACCTTATTTTCTCAGCAGTGGCTGAACTGTTGTTCTGAAACTTTAAACCTAATCTAATCTAATCTTATCCAAACTATTTTAATGTAATCTAACCTAACCTAATTGTAGCAAATTGATCAAATTATCTAACCAACCAATCAATCTAATCTAATCTAATATATGATATCTATCCTATCCTAACCTAACCTGAACTGACCTAATCTAATGTAACCTAACCCAAAATAATCCAACCTAATATAATCTAACCAAATTTAACATAATATATCATAATCCAACCTAACCCAATCTAATTTAATTTAACCTGACCTAATCTAATGTTAAATAATCTAACCTTCCCTAACCTGACCTAATTTAATTTAACCCTAATCTGACCTATTTAACCTAAACTGTTTTTTACCTAATCTAATCAAAAAAATATTGTCTTAATCTGATTCAAACGGCACAAGTAATCCTGATAGTTTGACTGAAATTGCACAACATTACTATTATTAATTACTAATCATCCATTTCTCAAAGTTAAAATTAGGTTTTTCTCAATAATTAAATCAAGTTTCTCTGATTTTTCGAATTTTTAAATGCAAATATTTTCTGGTTCCTTCACTCCATATGACAAACAAATAATAACAATGATAACAACAAAAATAATAATAGTAATAACAATTATCATCATCATCATTAAAACTGAATCATTTTGCTTTGTGGACAAAACAAGACATTTGAGAACATCATCATTTTATGGTTTTCTGACATTTTATGGACCAAAACATCGAGAAATGAATCGACAGATTGATCGTTTATGAACTTTATTTTATTTTATGCAGCTCACAGTCGTTGTTCTGTCATTCTTACAGAATAAAAGGCACTTTTTTGTCATGTTATTCATGGCATTATTTTTAGTGTTATACAAATAAGCAGAAAGGAAGCATATCGCCACCTAGTGTAGTGGAGGAAGACTCACTTCATCCAGACAAATCAGTTTCCTGCTACTTCTTTTTTACCTTCAGCTTGTGATTAAAATGTAAATATACTGTCGTTAACAGTGTATTAAAATGCTGCGGAGGGTGATTTTGTCGTCTGTAATGACAAACGCTGCCAGCAAATTCACTCTGCAACAGCTAATTCTTATTGATTCTGGCCGCTGCCGGCCTTGTGTCAGCTCTCATCTCCCCCATGTTGGTAAAAGATATTAGAGATTAAAAAGGTAAAAAAGGATAGAAATTCATACACAAATGTAAGATTTTGGGTGAAAAACAAATGAACTTGTGTTGAATGAAGTTGTCGCAGTGTTTTATCTCCGTTGTGGTGCATTTTACTGTATTTAATTTAAGTTTAGAGAGTGACGCCTGAAACCTGCACTTAACAAAAGTCTCACCTCATAAAATCCACATCAGTTGAAGTCTGCAATATTTTGAGGAAATGATCACGTCTTTATCTCCCTGTAGCAACAGGAAACTGAAGTTTGTGTAAGTGTCTAAACTCACGCTCCCACACCAAAGTCCATATAGATAATCAGCTATTATTGATATGACATCACAGCACACAGGAGTTGTCGATCCACTGCTGCCTCCATCAGTAAGGTCATAGGTCTTATTTTAGTGACTTTGGCTTTTGAAAACCTTTGCTCAGATTGACCTCAGTGACACAAAGTGACCACACGAGGCAGCAGTAGACCAGCAGCTCCTGTGTCCCCGTGAGCTAAAATCACTGATTATCTCTATGAGGTTTGTGTGAGAGGTGAGAGAGTGAGTGGTTCACAAACTTCTGTCTAACAGTGAAATAAAGACGTGAACATGTTCTTAAGATACTGTAGGCTTAAACTGACATAGATTTTATTCGGTGACACTTTTGTTTCAAGGTTAAAATCTTTATTTGACTGACTGACAACATGTCACCTCCTCACACAATCACACTTTCCAGTGAAAAAGAAAAGAAGTCAAACTTTCTTCCTCGCGGCGCTCCGGCCCGGCGGCTGCTGACTTTCTTCTTCTCCAGCGTGTGTTGCGTCAGTGTTCTACCTGCTGCCTGACAACCGTCTCTGCTCCTGTGTGTTTGTGTGCAGAGTTATGGATTTAAAAAGTGCTCTGCAAAAATCAATACGAGTCCACACACACAGAGAGTGTGTGTGTGTGTGTGTGTGTGGCTGACAGAACAAAAGGCATCAAATGCATGAGCAGAGATGAAAATGTGAAACGTAACCTGAGAGCATTTTCAGAACATCACATGGACGGAAACATGCTGGCAGCAAAAACCTCAACTCAAAGTCTAAAGCGTGGATTCTTCTTGTGGACGTATGATTTTATTTTATTTATTTATTTATTTATTTTTAAATCTCCACCACACTTCGATCAGGAGAGAATATTATGAAGTGGAGAAGTTATTTTTATGTGGAGCCAAAGACTATTTACACTGTCATAAATAAATCATAATGCTTAACTGAAGCAAACCTGACCTAATCTAATTTAAATTAACCTAACCTAACCTAACCTGACCTAATCTGACCAGACCTCATCGAATCCAATCTAAAGTAATGTAATTTAACCTAACCTAACTCTACCTAACCTATTCTAATGAACACTAATCTAATCTGCTTTAACCTAATATAATCTCATTGAACCGAATCTAATGTAATCTAATTTAACCTAACTCAATCTACCCTAAACTAACCTAACTCTATCTAATTCAACCTAACCTATTCTAATGAACACTAATCTAATCTGCTTTAACCTAATATAATCTCACCAAACCTACCATAACCTAACCTAATAATCTAATCTAATCTAATATAATCTAACCAAACCTAAGATAATATATACAAATTTTACCTTATCTAATGTTAACTAATCTAACCTAACCTAATCTAATGTTAATTTAACTAATCTAATCTAATCTAACATATGAAGAATTTCATCAGCGCATTTGTGTGATGTGTGACGCCATTTTGGTTCAGAACTTTTTCAAAAATGTGAAAAACAGATTTTAATAAAAAACACAGAGCGACAGTTAAACACGTTTGTTTCTTTGTTTGGATTCCATGACAACAGTAACGGCAATCTCAACGTAATTACAGATTACTGTGAAAGAAAAGAGACGTGTGTGTGTGTGTGTGTGTGTGTGTGACTGATTATAAATGCAGTTAATAAGCTTCAGTCACAACAACCGTCCATCACTGGTGTCTCAGCAGAGCACAACACTAACAGGCTGCTTTGTTTGGATAATCTGTAAATCAACCAGATTATTAACAGCCCCCTCACACACACACACGCATGCACACACACACACACACACACACAGAAGGAAGTTACAAATCTCTCCATCAACGTTAATCCCCGTCACTTTCACAGGTTACACAGTTCATCCATAATTCAAACTGAGAGACAGAGAACAGATTAAAGTGTCACAACGTAGATACAGGAGCACTCTCTGTCTGTCTGTCTGTCTCTCTGTCTCTCTGTCAAACGACAGTAAATGCATACCTGAATATAAGTACACATATGTTAGTATAAGTACACATATATGAGTATAAGTACACATACTGAGGGAGGAACAGGTGTGTGTACATGTTTACATTGATATACATATGAACACATAAGAATCCTCCGGTGATAAAAACCCAGTGGAGCTGCAGTGAGAGCAGCTTTGCTTCCTGAATCGATGCATTTGTAAAAACACGGCGTACGCTTGGTGATCTTAAAGGGCCAGTTCAGATAGTTGTTTTTTTTCTGAAGTGTGGCTGTAATCTGTAATCTCACTGTTGGACTGACTTTTCCAACAGGAAACTGAAGTTTGCAAATATGCTCACTCTCCGACACCAAACCCCATAGAGAAAATCAATGATTTTAACATCACACACACAGGAGTTGTTGATCCACTGCTGCCTCCATCACTGAGTTTAAAGGCCACATAGACCAGAAGCTCCAATTAACGCTGCGTTTGTGTGTGTGTATATCTGCGTCATTACCTCGTTTATGAAACCCTAACGTTTCAGAACAAACAGTTCAGCCACTGCTGAGAAAATAGGGTTTTATTGTTTTGATGTTTTGATCGGCTCGTTTGCAGCGATTAGGAGGTTTTTAACCATGAAAACAAGTTAATATATGTAAGTAGACCTCCATAACTAACATATATGTGTGATACAAGCATTCTATGTCACCTTTAAATGTCTTATGTTGTATAATTCGGCAACAAACACTTCAGATGTCTTAGATTAAACTGATAATAAAATCTAGTGTGTGGTCTAGACACAGGGGGCGCTCACAGCACAGTCAGTGTTTGTGGGTTTGTGTTCAAATCTTTTACAACCATGCGTCAACAAAAACTTAAAAAGTCAGAGCTAGCCTTTTCCAGGATAGCTCAGGTGTCCCATTTTCTTGTCGTTGCAGGTGTTGATGATGAAGTTGAAATCCTCGTTGAAATGAAATGACGCACACGCAAACGCAACGCAAGCGACCGACGGACGAGAGTTTTAGTTTGGTTTGAAATTAGTTTTTGAGAGGTTTTAGTTTTGTATACCCAGACAAACACACACACATTATGGAAGATCCTTACCTTGAGCTGGACTTGAACCCACGACCTGCTGAGTAGTGAAGCCACGTCCTTGTCCACTGGACCACTTTCAGCGCCGGTGATGAAGCCGACAGAGACAGAGGATCAGAGTGAAGGAGGAGTTTGTCATGGATGAAAAATGAATCCCTGAATTCACCAAAACATCTCGTCCAACATGGACTCTCCTGAAGTGTTTGTGTCTGAATGTGATCACAATTTCTTTGTTACACGATGATTATACAACATTTTGAACATTTGTATGGATATTAAATTGAATTTCTGCAAATATATCCCCGGAAATGCCATCCCTCCTGTGTGCTGTGATGTTAAAATCTAAAGAACCTAATTAAGTTTTAAAATGATTCATGACTCCAAATTTCTAAAACAGAAAGGTTATTTAAACTTGGAGATTTTTAAACGTCATAAATGCAACTGTTTAAAAATCACAAAAACAGCCAAAAACAAAGGAGACGAAGCGTGAAATAAGTCAGTTTATGAAGGAACTTGGTGATTTTGTGGGATTTTAACACACAAACATCGCTGGAGTTGACAGGAAATGATGAAAGAGTTCTGAGGGAGTGCAGCAGAAGTAATCCTCTATTGAAAGGTAAAGGACAAACTTAATTACCGACCACTTTACGATTATGCAAAAAAAGGAGAATGCAAGAGAAATCTCTTTAAACGACACACAGATCTGAACACGCCACAAGTTATTCTGGTTATTTTGAAGGAAAATCTGTGGTTTTTAATCAGAAAATATTATTTGAATCTGCCTAAAATAGTTTCCTCGTGTGCAAGGTTTTAAAAAAAAACTCATGGTTGCTTTTGTTTAATCTCATTAAGGAGACAATTTCTTTCCATTTTTTAAAAAAATGTATCAAACTTTAAAATGAAACACAAGTGGCACAAACTGACCACACGAGGCAGCGCTACTTGTCAAACGTGCAAACGTGTGCTTAAAGGGATAGTTCAGGTTCACAGGTAACAGAAAAACCCCATTGAGAAAATCAGTGATTTTAACATCACAGCACACAGGAGTTGTTGATCCACTGCTGCCTCCATCACTGAGTTTAAATGTTTATTTTGTATAATTCGGCATTTAAAATCCTCAGTTCAGATTGACCTCAGTGGCACAAAGTGACCACACGAGGCAGCAGTAGACCAGCAGCTCCTGTGTCCCTGTGAGCTAAAATCACTGATTTTCTCTATGAGGTTTGGTGTGGGAGAGTGAGTGGTTTACAGACTTGAGTTTCCTGTTGGAAAAGTCTGTCTCACAGTGAGATAAAGACGTGAACACATTCTTCAGATGTCTTAGATTAAACTGATAATAAAATCTAGTGTGTGTTCTAGACACAGGGGGCGCTCACAGCACAGTCAGTGTTTGTGGGTTTGTGTTCAAATCTTTTACAACCACGCGTCAACAAAAACTTAAAAAGTGGGAGCTAGCCTTTTCCAGGATAGCTCAGGTGTCCCATTTTCTTGTCGTTGCAGTTGTTGATGATGAAGTTGAAATCCTCGTTGAAATGAAATGACGCAAACGCAACGCAACGGACCGACGGACGAGAGTTTTAGTTTGGTTTGAAATTGGTTTTTGAGAGGTTTTAGTTTTGTATACCCAGACAAACACACACACATTCTGGAAGATCCTTACCTTGAGCTGGATTTGAACCCACGACCTGCTGAGTAGTGAAGCCACGTCCTTGTCCACTGGACCACTTTCAGCACCGGTGATGAAGCAGAGACAGAGGATCAGAGTGAAGGAGGAGTTCAACACAGTGATTCCATCGTCATTGCTTCATCAATTCATGTAATCATCTCACACTTCAAACACACTGTGTGTCATGAAGAATCAAAACAGAAACAGAAAGTTAAGACAAACTTTTCCAACAGGAAACTCAAGTCTGTAAACCACTCACTCATATATACCACTCATATATATATATATATACATATATATATATATATATATATATATATATATATATATATATATGTATATATATATAATAGATTTTTGCAGTGGTGAGTGTGAAACTTTGATTTCTCAGTCGTATCAAGGTCGCAGAGTGAACCTCTGAGGTCGAGACGCTGTAGTGGCAGCTCCTTATCTTATCTGCTCAGTGACGTTGTCATGGCGATCGACAGAAATCCCGCCAGGGTCGTGACCTCCGAGAGTCAATTAAAGCGCTGCTCTTCACCTCCTCTCTTTCTCTTTTCTTCTTCTTTTTCTCCTTTCTGCGTCTTTTTGACAAAGATGAGACAGCAGAGTTCTTGGCGTGGACGTGGTTTCTTTTCTTTTCTTTACTTTACTTCATTATTTCTCCCGGTCTAGAAGAGAGTGACAGACAGCGATTATGTAACATAGACACACAGTATGTTACAATATACCTTTTTATTATTGAATTTATAAAATACTACCCCCACTCATTAATGGATTAATTAATGAAAACATACTCATGACTCATTTTTTTAGCTTCTATTTCATGAGAAAAATCGTAAATAAATAAGCCATTTTCACTTTTATTGTGTCTTCATCTCTAACTTTGTTTCTCTGTTACATTTTTGTAAGGAACAAATTCTCTTCTCGTCCTTTTCCGGTCACATACTTTATACACGTACTTTATACACGACCGGTGATGTTAAACCGTTAAAAAAAAACACTAAATTAAAAATACTAAATTAAACCTCAGCGCCCGGGAATCATGTGACACATCATCACACACACACGAAACAAAGAAGCTGAGTGACTCATCCCTGCATGAAAAACACAACCTTCTTCTTCTTCTCTCTGTGTCTTCACGCACAAAAAAAGACTGAGTGATGAATGAGGCGTCGTGTGTGTGTGTGTGATGGCTCTCTGGAGGTTTCACATTGATTCTCCACCTGAGCGTCGGTGATATTGAGAAAAGTGACAACAGCATTTATCATTTCACTGATTATTTGTGAAGACGAGGCCGAGCTGAGGAGAGCACGGCGGCCGGAGACAAAGGCGCAGCATTTAGAGCTGAAGATGTATGAAAGCGCGGCCGTAAACGTGTTTAACGGACAGGTCTAACGCTGAGAGACCGCTCCAAAGACCAACAACCTGCACCTGAGGGTAAACAACCTGCATTATTAAACACCCGTGTCTTATCTCCAGTCTCCACACCACAAATCGATTCCGGATTGAAGATAATTTTGTGATGAAGTAAACAGAAGCTGCTCAAAAGTTCTGTGTGGGTCGCGTTTATATTTGGGAAAAGGAAACGGGAACGCGAGCAAATCTAAAACTTCTTTTTTTCCATTTCGGTGCAAGTGTTTACATGCAGGAGTAATCAGACTATGAATCACATGATCCAGGTTATGTTAGTCCGACTAAGACAAGCTTCATTTTAGTTGGACTAATGTGTTAACATGGCATTCAAAAATTTGAATTTTCCTTTTACTTCTACCAAAGTAATTTTCTGGGAACATACTTGTACTTTTACTCAAGTATAACTTTTAGGTACTTTATACAAGTACCAAGCAACCAGTGGTGTCACCAGTAGACGTCAATAGATGCAAATATGACACCAGTAGACACCAGTAGATGCAAGTAAGACACCAGTAGACACCAGTACACACCAGTAGACGCAAGTAGACACAAGTAGACACCAGTAGATGCAAGTAAGACACCAGTAGACACCAGTAGACGCCAGTAGACACCAGTAGCTGCAAGTAAGACACCAGTAGACGCAAGTAGGCAGTAAGACACCAGTAGACGCCAGTAGACACCAGTAGACTAGTAGACACCAGTAGCTGCAGCAAGACACCAGTAGACACCAGTAGTTGCAAGTAAGACACCAGGAGACACCAGTAGTTTCAAGTAAGACACCAGTAGACGCAAGTAGACACCAGTAGTTGCAAGTAAGACACCAGTAGATGCAAGTAGACACCAGTAGATGCAAGTAGACACAAGTAGCTGGGAGCAAGACACCAGTAGACACCAGTAGCTGCAAGTAAGACACCAGTAGTTGCAAGTAAGACACCAGGAGACACCAGCAGTTGCAAGTAAGACACCAGTAAACTCAAGTGATCACCAGTAGACGCCAGTAGTTGCGAGTAAGACACCAGCAGTTGCAAGTAAGACACCAGTAGACACCAGTAGAAATTAATGCATTCATTTACATTTGTAATCTTGTCTTGTATCTGCCTCTGTGTGACCACAACATCAGAACAAGGGCAGGAGTTGCAGTTAGCCACCAGGGGGCGACTCCACTGGTTGTTAAAATAACTCAATTTAAAAGGAAGTCGAAGAGAAAACGAGCGTCTGCTCCAAACATCTGCGCCGTCGTCCAGAAACAGATACATTTCACAAAGTCTGTTTTCTTATCTGCTCTAAAAAAAATGTTCCCTCTCTTTTCCTTCATTAAAGTTGAATGTGGTCTTAATTAAACCATCGCTCGCAGAAACATCGACTTTCACTTGACTTTGCATTATTAAAGAGCAGCTGATGCAGCCGTCTCTCAAAAGGTCGCTCCTAATCTACACAAGGTCGCTCCTAGTCTACACAAGGTCGCTCCTAATCTACACAAGGTCGCTCCTAATCTGCACAAGGTTGTTCCTAATCTAAGTAAAGTCATTTTTATCGTCACGTTTTTACCTGCGTTCACAAACGTTACTGGCGTCTGCACAGCCTGGAGTTTTTATGACATGAATTCACACAGTTTTCATTTTATTTTCATATAATCCACACTCCAGTAAACACAAGCCAGCAAGTAAATCCCGGACTGGTGCAAAACTGACCGGACCAGACTATGAGTTGTTCTTGGAATAATTTGACTCTATCTTGGGAATTGAACAACAGTTCAGCCACTGCTGAGAAAATAGTGTTGTATTGTTTTCCTGGGCTCTGCGAAGCAGATCGGCACTTCCTTAATTTGATGTCGTCATCAAAAATCCTCACCACTCGTCTCACCACTGTTGCGCCTCCTGGTGCGGGCACTAGTCCGGGCACATCCGGTTGCGTACATTCAACCGCAGAAGAAGAAGAACTACTCTCGTTGTAGCTGCTGAGATGCAGAGCATCCACCGTGCCAGAGGGGGAGCTGTGTATCTGAGAGCTGGCCTATCTATTACGTCACTTCCAGGTACATGGCCAATCACAGGACAGTGGGAAAGCTCTCGTTGGCTGGCCAATCACAACACAGTCCACGTTCTGGGGGTGTGGTTTTGGTCTGAAACGAGACGAGACAAGAGCGTCAGTGAGGAGATATTTTGATCTGCTCGTTTGCAGCGATTAGGAGGTTTTTAATCATGAAAACAAGTTCATATATGTAAGTAGACCTCCATAACTAACATATATGTGTGATACAAGCATTCGATGTCACCTTTAAACACACTCATGCACAACCACTCAGATTAGCACAGAAGATTCCATTCCATTTTTCGCACAGCCTGAATTGGAAGGCGCTGCTGCTCGGCTGAGCTCTAAGTGACAGAACCTGGAGGAGAAGCAGCTGTGGATTAAAGTGGAGATTAGATGTGGTGCAGGAGAAGACGCCAGGACAGATTGAAGTCGCCCAGAGCAGACGACACTTTGACCTCAGACCAGGGATGAAACCAGCACAGATGAGGCTGTGTGTGTGTGTGTGGACTAAGGTATTTTTACTTTATATCAATGAAAATACCTTTTTCAAAATGTAACACCAATCTTAACATCAGAGAAAATAAATAACATCATCTAAAATGACATCAACCTACGAACTCGAAATAAAAAGTACTTAAAAAGTCATTAAAAGTCATAATAATACAGTGATTTTCATGTTTCTATAAAGGCTAATACACCAGTATGTAGAAGCTCTTTAACTGAAATCATATTTTAAATGTTAAAATAGAACTACTAGTTAGTGTTTTCGTTTTTGAAAGTTACGCTTGAATTATTTCTTTGTTATGTGCCAATAAATAACAAAAATAGATCTATTTTTCTACGTTTTCTTGACAGGTGGTCGCACACATTTGTTCAGCACTGTACGTTACCGCTGCGTCGTCTGCTGCGATGTGGCGACGAGTGACTGCAGGGACAGGAAGTATGAAGGCTGAGCTCACGAGTGAATTGGGAGCAGGTGAGCTCCCGCCGCAGGTGAGCTGATTGCATGCTGGAGAGAAAGGAGGAGATGCAGGAGGAGGCAAAGGCGGGGCATGGCAGATGCCATACGAAAATGAAATAGGTCCCAGAACGCAGCCTTGGGGGACTCCATGTGTGAGAAGAGCAGATTAAGTCACAAAGACTGGCAGAAAAACGTCTTTCAGACAAAGAAAAACACGTTTTATCTTGAACTGAAATCTCTGGACTTTTACTAACACGGCCACTTTATTAGGTACACTTGCTCTAACTGTTCTGATCTACTGGGATTTTCACACACACACACACACACGCAAGAATAATTCCACTCTGGTGTGAACTGGAGACAATCACAGCTGTGCTTTTATCACACAACAGCGACACAACAACCAGCCGTTTACAGCCAGCGGTGAACGTCACGTGTGGAGAAACAGCCAAAACCTCACACAGAACATTATGTCCGGGCTTTATCGTGTGTAACTTTTTTCATTTTGTTGTTATCCTCTGTGTGTGTGTGTGTGTGTGTGTGCGTGTGCCGCTTTAATGCTTTAATGCTTTAATGCAGGAGCGGGGAAAATGAAAGTTTGCTCTCGATAATTGAGTCCAGTCTCTTTAGGCCCAGATGAAAAAAAAAGAAAGAATTATGCAAGCGCGTCCTGTCCTGTGGATTCAGTGTAACGGCCTCAGGCTGCCGTGATAATGTTTCCCCTAAGGACGACAAACTTCTGCTCCAAGCCTTTCATTTCCTCTCTGTCAGGCCGTAAACGCATTAAACGCTGCCATCAGTCGTTTTAAACGACTCTCACAATCTTTCAGTTTGTATTCCACTTTCCTGAGATCCAATATGTGTTTTATTTCATTTCTTATTTCTCTGTGTTACAATGTTGGTCCTGTAACCATGCATGGAAGGATGACAACGCCACATTTTCAACAGGAAGCATTCATTAATAAACTAGTACTGTCTCAGTATAGACACACTTTTCATGGTTTTGTTTGTGCGTAATTGTTTTTATTTAAGCCCCACATTATTTATTCATTCATTTATCGCTGTGCTTTTCTTGTTTTTACCCGTTATAATTCTCTACACAGCTACTGTTACTCCCGAATTTCGCCCCATGGAGCTCAATAAAGCATCTTTTATTTTTATATTTATGCCATATAAACAAACAAACGAACAAACAGAAGTGAACCTACATCTTTAGGATATATTTGGTGTTTTATTTTAATGTTTTTCAACCTTTTTTAACAGGACACGCACACAGAAACCACTCCATCGAACCACACACCAAACCCCATAGTGAAAATCACTGATTTTAACATCACAGCACACAGGAGCTCTTGATCCACTGCTGCTTTCATCAATAAGTTCAAATGTGTTCTTTTGAGAATTCGGCATTTGAAAACCTTTATTTAAATTAACCTCAGTGGCACAAAGTGACCACACGAGGCAGCAGCAGGCCAGCAGCACCTGTTTCCCCCTGAGCTAAAATCAGTGATTTTCTCTATGGGGTTTGGTGTGGGAGAGTGAGTGGTCAGTCAAGATGTGAGATAAAGAGGCAAATTTTTTCAGACGTCCATGTGAAATAAATAAACCTCTCGACTGCAGCATCTTTTCATTCTTCACAGTTTCTCTCTCTCACAAACACACCTGAACTATCCCTTTAAAGCTCTCATGGAGACTCTTCCACCCGACGTAAGTGGACCTTAAAAATCCGCGGCATCGATTTCCCACCAGGACAAACGTCTCATGTCAGGCGGCCCGGCGGCTTTTTCCACTGCTTTTCTCTGTAATTGGCCATTTTGAGACAATTGGACTCAGATTGTAAAAGTTACCCACTTACCTCGCGTTGCTTTCCGCACAACGACACAGCGAAGGGAAAAAAATAAAAGTCAGATACCCATAAATTGGCAGCAACAATAAGGGCCAAACTCCCTGCAGCTGCAGCTTTTACTCTTCACTGCACGAAGCCATTTTTCCTCACAGAACAAGCACTTTAATGTTGGGTCCAGTTTATTTTACTGCCGTACCTTGGTTCTGAAAGCAGGCGAACTTTTTTACAAGACTCCAGCAACTGCATGTCATTGTATTTTCCAACTATTTCAATGTTTTTCAGGCTTTTCCAACAGGACACGCACACAAAAAACACTCACACACACCAAATCCCATAGAGAAAATCATTGATTTGAACATCACGTGACACAGGAGCTGTCGATCCACTGCAGCTTCCATCATTAAGTTCAAACGTATTATTTTGAGAATTCAGCATTTAAAATCCTTCACTTAGATTGACCTCAGTGACACAAAGTGACCACACGAGGCAGCAGTGGACCGACCAGCAGCTCCTGTGTCGAAAAGATTTCTTCTACATATAAAGTTTGAAATGGTTTGAACTCATATAAATGTGTCTTTGACTCTCTCTGCTTTGATTTCCTGCATGCACTCTTTCTTCTCCCTGAATAACAAAGCAGGTTTGTTTGTCGGAGCCTTTAAGGAAATAGAATCTTCTAATCTGGCGTCTCTCAGGCCGAGTTGGAACATCCTGACAGATGTTGTGCGGAACGCAGAGGGAGAGCGACTTCACAGATGCTCTGCTCTCTAATCTCAGACGTGAACACGCGCCACCGCAAGATTGGAAAATAATGACACATCACACACATGCAGGGATGTTATTGAGCGCGGCGAGGGAGCGGCGTGTGCGCCACCTGATGTCATCTGACACGTGTGGTTCATGTGAGGAAATTATCATCAAAAGTGTAATTTGGCACTATTCCTAATGGAAATGCAAGAGAGAGTAAATGAGGAAGAGTAAATGATAATAAATCAGCATGAATTCTCAGATTAAAGTCAGAATTATGACATTAAAGTCAGAATTATGAGAGTAAAATTATGAGAATAAAGTTCTGAGATTAAAGTCAGAATTATTCTGAGATTAAAGTCAGAATTTTAACCAGACTTTTATTTTGCACACATTTTACGGTAAAACCTTTATCCTGTTTGTTTTATTTACTCTTCCCTAATTTGGATTATTTACTCCTCTCATGAAATGTGGATTACAGTTGACATTTCCATTCATGCTGGGCTTGCATCTCTCCAGAGGACGAGGCTGCTCCTGGATTTGCCGGGGAAACCAAACTCTTTCCATAAACATGGTGTCCTTTGGCCTCGGAGTCTCTTCAGACCACAGGATGGAGAGACAGAAGACGAGGGGAAGAGAACACATGCATTATGTATCATGTCCTACAGTGGAGAAGGCGGCGGCGGCAGGCGCAGAGGTGAGCGCGCTGCATGATGATGAGCCACGTCTGATTAAAAGAACGAGGACGCTCCAGTCAGTCAGAGACAGAGAAGACACTGGAGACGGTTCAGCCGAGGACACGACGTCTGTCAGGAGACGCGGGGGACACTTCAATCATCAGCTGGGACCTGGGACACTGAATACATCAATTATTCATTGTTTATTGACAATCCCAGCTGACACGGTGCGAAAGGTGGGGTCAAATCCTGGATCCTGGACCCTGAACCAGGTCGGGTCGCCAAAAACTGAACCACCAAATCAAATTCATACACAAAATATCGATTTAATCGTTCAAAAATTATTGTTTTTAATCCAAGCCTGTGTACTACTTCTGGTCCACTGAGCTGTCACTCCAAAACTCAGTAGCATCCTAAGCCCCGCCCACAGCAATCAAAAAAATATTATGAAAAAGTAACAAGTAAATTAGTCACCTAAATCAATGAAAACATCAATACCAAACATACACACAGCAAGACTTCAAGGTGCGTGTTAGACGAAGTCACCAAGTCACCGGCTGACCTGGAAAAACCACGAAGCAAAGACGATGACAGCGTGGCCCCAATATGCTGCAAGTAAGGGTCCCGTACCCTATAGAAAGCATATATTTTAGAATGAATCATACATGTGATATATTCACTAGGAACGCAGTCCATAACAATATTGTGCCATGATTTTTTTGTCGGAGCAACATTCTTGATCCAGAAAAGTAGGATGTTCTGTCTCGCAGCAAAAGTCAGTATATTAAAAAGTCTCCTGTGTTTACGATCAGTGATTCGACAATCCGGAAGTATCAAACACATAGGATCCATCCGTATTGTGACACCAAAGGCAGCAATCAGATCATTCACGATACTAGACCAGTACTTTTGAAGTTCAACACATGACCAGAGACAATAAGTCGTAATATTTTGAGAATAAAGTCGTCATTTTGTGAGAATGAAGTCGTCATTTTACAAGAATAAAGTCGTAATGAGAATAAAGTCGTAACATTTTGATAATAAAGTCGTCATTTTTATGAGAATAAAGTCGTAATTTGAATAAAGTCCTAATTTCACAAGAATAAAGTCGTAATCTTATGAGAATAAAGTCGTAATTAGAAGAAAATCATAATATTATGAAAATAAAGTCGTAATCTTTTGAGAATAAAGTCATGAGTCATTGAAAGTGCTGATTTTCTGTGAGAAAGTTTTAGGATATTTCTCCTCTTGTTTGTGACGGCGCCACCTATTGTTCCATGCCCTGCGTTTGCTTGACGTACTGGAGCTTTAACGACAGCTCCCAGCTCTATCTGCTCCTCTTCCTGATGAGGTGTCAGCGTTAATCCCCGGAGTGTGGACGGAGTCTGAGCAGCAGATGTGAGATTACAGAGCTGCTGCGTGTGTGTGTGTGTGTGTGTGTGTGACCGCACACGTGTCTGAAAACTGTCCTTCAGTGTGAGACACGCGGCCGTCACTGTCTCATTAGAGACGCCCGTTCTTTCCCGTGGCAAAGGTTAAGAACAATTAAAATTTCAAATGTTAATGAATGAGTTACTTTTAAATGTAAATGTGACAAAGACTCAGTTTAAGGTTAAATTTACATCTCCCTCATTGTCAAAAATCTATTTAACATTTACATTTATTCCTCTAATGAGTGCAGAAGTTTCTGTCTGAGAAAAAAAAGATTCAAATTGATGACTTTTGTTGTCAAAAGGACAGTTTATGCTTTTTTCCAGACAAGGACGCTCGGGGCAGCAGCAGACCAGCAGCTCCTGTGTCCCTGTGAGCTAAAATCACTGATTTTCTCTATGAGGTTTGGTGTGGGAGAGTGAGTGGTTTACAGACTTGAGTTTCCTGTTGGAAAAGTCTGTCTCACAGTGAGATAAAGACGTGAACACATTCTTCAGATGTCTTAGATTAAACTGATAATAAAATCTAGTGTGTGTTCTAGACACAGGGGGCGCTCACAGCACAGTCAGTGTTTGTGGGTTTGTGTTCAAATCTTTTACAACCATGCGTCAACAAAAACTTAAAAAGTCGGAGCTAGCCTTTTCCAGGATAGCTCAGGTGTCCCATTTTCTTGTCGTTGCAGGTGTTGATGATGAAGTTGAAATGAAATGACGCAAACGCAACGCAACGCAAGCGACCGACGGACGGACGGACGAGAGTTTTAGTTTGGTTTGAAATTGGTTTTTGAGAGGTTTTAGTTTTGTATACCCAGACAAACACACACACATTATGGAAGCTCCTTACCTTGAGCTGGATTTGAACCCACGACCTGCTGAGCAGTGAAGCCACGTCCTTGTCCACTGGACCACTTTCAGCGCCGCTGATGAAGCCGACAGAGACAGAGGATCAGAGTGAAGGAGGAGTTTGTCATGGATGAAAAATTAATCCCTGAATTCACCAAAACATCCTGAAGTGTTTGTGTCTGAATGTGATCAGCTCCCGTGTCACTGTGAACTAAAATCACTGATTTTCTCTATGGGGTTTGGTGTGGGAAAGAAACTTCAGTTTCCTGTGAGAAAAGTCTGTTTAACAGTGAGATTAATACATGAATATAGTCTTTAAATAATGTTTTTTCCTGTCTTCCAGAAAAAAACGTAATATTTATCTTTCATAAGACGACTGAAGAACTGAATGTTTCTGAATTGGTTTCCCTGAATGTCGAATAAAACCCTGAGGTGACCTTCTTGTTACATTAAGTCCATGCAGGTTTTTCTTTTGCCAGGTTTGATGAGAAGCACTTGAGTGATGCAGGACGGTGATGAAGCTGAAGGACAGGTGGCCGTCTGAGGAGGGTTTTCCACTCTGCTCGTCCATTAAGACGCAGGGAGCTCGACCTTTGTGAGGCGGAGTACAAACAGCGCGCAGCAGCATGTGGTGTTTTACTCACACTGTGTACATTAAAAGCCTTGGAACACAGTAATGGGTTCGTAATGTGCTTCCAGCCTCTCGTGGCTGCCTGATGTAAACTATGAACTCTTGTGTTTCTCGCCTAATGCAGCGATGGTTGTCGGCCGATTGTGACGATTTGAGGTTAATGTATGTGGGGTTTGAAATGTGTTATTACACTGATGAGGTGATGAAAATGTGGGGCTAATGTCAATAAATTGTTTC
Source organism: Solea senegalensis (assembly GCF_019176455.1). Classification (NCBI taxonomy): domain Eukaryota; kingdom Metazoa; phylum Chordata; class Actinopteri; order Pleuronectiformes; family Soleidae; genus Solea; species Solea senegalensis. Next base: position 7,306,494 of record NC_058033.1, read on the forward strand.
TGTGAATGCAACGGGACAAAAATAAAGGTTTTCTTATTATATCCAAGACAAAACCACTCACTCTCCACACACAGGAGCTGCTGGTCTACTGCTGCCTCCATCACTGAGTTTAAATGTCTTATTTTGTATAATTTGGCATTTAAAATCCTCAGTTCAGATTGACCTCAGTGACACAAAGTGACCACACGAGGCAGCAGTAGACCAGCAGCTCCTGTGTCCTTGTGAGCTAAAATCAGTGATTTTCTCTGTGGACTTTGGTGTGAGAGAGTGAGTGGTTTACAGACTTGAGTTTCCTGTTGGAAAAGTCTGTCTTAACTTTCTGTTTCTGTTTTGATTCTTCATGACACACAGTGTGTTTGAAGTGTGAGATGATTACATGAATTGATGAAGCAATGACGATGGAATCACTGTGTTGAACTCCTCCTTCACTCTGATCCTCTGTCTCTGTCGACTTCATCGCCGGCGCTGAAAGTGGTCCAGTGGACAAGGACGTGGCTTCACTACTCAGCAGGTCGTGGGTTCAAATCCAGCTCAAGGTAAGGATCTTCCAGAATGTGTGTGTGTGTGTTTGTCTGGGTATACAAAACTAAAACCTCTCAAAAACCAATTTCAAACCAAACTAAAACTCTCGTCCGTCGGTCACTTGCGTTGCGTTGCGTTGCGTTTGCGTCATTTCATAACAACGAGGATTTCAACTTCATCATCAACGACAAGAATATGGGACAACTGAGCTATCCTGGAAAAGGCTAGCTCCAACTTTTTAAGTTTTTGTTGACGCGTGGTTGTAAAAGATTTGAACACAAACCCACAAACACTGGCTGTGCCGTGAGCGCCCCCTGTGTCTAGAACACACACTAGATTTTATTATCAGTTTAATCTAAGACATCTGAAGAATGTGTTCACGTCTTTATCTCACTGTGAGACAGACTTTTCCAACAGGAAACTCAAGTCTGTAAACCACTCACTCTCCCACACCAAACCTCATAGAGAAAATCAGTGATTTTAGCTCACAGGGACACAGGAGTTGTTAACTCTACAAGTTAAAGTTGTTTCAGCAAACAATTTTCCTGCGATATTTCACACATTTAGTAAATAACTAAATAAAAGAAGCAATATAAGTAGAAATAACAGAAACATCATAAGCATTCACTCTTTTTTTTTTTATTAAAGTTTCAGAGAAAGTTTCAAAACAATAAGCGAAAAAAGAAACAACCTCAATCCACCATTTTGTCCTTCTTTTTCTGTCTAAACTTGTGTAAAAATGTTGTTTCTATAGATTCTTTTAAACTTATTCCACGTCACTTCTTCTCTGAGGTTCCTGTGAACAATGGCTGATTGATTGGTTGCCATGGAAACAGGGGAGTTTGTCTGTTTTTTCTTGAAGTTTTTCACTCGAGTCACTGCAGAAGATCAGTGTTACAAACTGAACCTGAGGCGCCAGCGACGCTAAGACGCCGCCACTGAAGTGAACAGAGTCGACGGGCACAGGAAGAGCAGTGGACTCGTGGCCTGGTGGGCGGATGCAAACGCGGTTCCTTTTATATCACACGGTCATTATGCTGAGTCATTAGGCCGTGGGACACACACACACACACACACACAGACATTAGCTTTGCAGATAGCAGCCGTCGCTCTCCTCCTCCGGCACAGGAAAAACCTCCTCTGTCACTTTTCTTAACCAGCAGGGGAGTTGAAGCGTCGCCTTCACCAAAGTGACATTTCCAACCAGCCTTCCTCCTCCTCCTCCTCCTCCTCTGTTCACCCTGTCACTCTTATCTACCCTGTCATACTCTGTGTTTACTTCTGCATGCATTTACATTCTCCTGCTGTTGCTCTGGAAGATTGGAGGCTGCACAGACTCTCTGAGGACTGTGATTCAACAACGCTCTCTCCACACGAACACACACACACACACAAACACTTCATCTTCGTCTTCTTCTTCTTCTTCTTCGTCTTCTTCTTTCACTGTGATTCATTTTCTTTCTGTGTAATATTTACTGCAGCCACAGCAGCAGCAGTTTCTGGCAGAAACCAAGATTAACTGTAGAGTTACCTCATAAGGTAACACCTGATACAACCATACTTGAAAAAACCTGAACTATCCCTTTAACAGCGATGACACTGGATTCCCTGTGAAGGTTAAAGTGACGCAGATTCATTAACTGCACCAATACTGATTCATTTAATTCATCTTCTTCTTTAGTTATATTTAATTTATTCATTATTTTCAGCAGGAGTCATTTTCCTCCTCCTCCTCCTTCTACGGTGGCCTGCAAGTGCAAACCATTATTACGTAACATGTAATCATTTAAAAAAAGGACGCATTTCTGATGGAAAAGGGAACAATTCAGTCAATCTTGTATTACAGCACCACTTCCTTTCAACCTGGCTTTCAAAATAAGAGCCACTGACTTTGCCTTTTTATTACTTCTTATATCCACTTTTGCCATTACCTTCATTGTGTGAGTTAATTCTATAAAAACAATTTAATGTCATACCACAAGCCTCGTCTTGACAGTTTGTTTCATGTTTTTGTAAAAGTCTTTCATGTTTTATTAAAAGTCCCTCATCTCCTCCTCCTCCTCATTTTCTCTCTCTCTCTGTGTTTACTCCTTCTCTCCTCGAGGCCGGTCATTGAAGGTAACAGCATGTTGCTAATCACTTCATCAGAGGCAGACATGGATGGAACAGCTGCCTGAAGTGTGAGCAGTATAAAGTAGATTTTCACACACACACACACACACAAAGCTGTTGTTGCAGTAAAACAAAAGAATTCCTTTATTCCTCTCCCCCAAACTTATTTCCATGGTGTTGTTTTTCTCTCTCACGCTGTATTTAGTTCGATTAAGACCATATTATTGCCACAAAGTGCTGATGTCAGGCGGGCGCCGCTGTTATTATTATTATTCTCCTTCTGTAATAAGTGCAATCAGAATAACTCATACACTGAATCAAATGAGCTTTTGTAATGTGAAACGCTTCCTTGTGATCAGTCCACAGAGACTTGCAGCGTCTCACGCCTCAGTGTTTTTCCTTTATTGGCTCATTTACAGTTTAGTTCACTCGCTCTGTGTTTTCTTCCCTTATCAGGAGACGCTGTGTTTCAGAAGCAGCAGCAGCAGAAGCAGCAGCAGCAGTAGCAGCAGCAGCAGCAGCAGCAGCAGCAGCAGCAAGACAAAACATACCATCCAAATAAAGAAGTCAGTTTTTCTTATCCGCATGTGAATTCTGGACTTAATTCATGAGTAACATAATTAGTATGCTTCTTTAATCCATTGTTCTGTTGATGTTAGCAGATTTAAGGCACTGTTTGAGTCTACGATATCTTCAGAACATGTTCCATGTCTTTAACTCACTCTAAGACAGACTTTTCCAACAGGAAACTGAAGTCTGTAAACCACTCACTCTCACACACCAAAGAGAGAAAATCCATAGAGATTATCAGGGATTATAGCTCACAGGGACACAGGAGCTGCTGGTCTACTGCTGCCTCGTGTGGTCACTTTGGGTCACTGAGGCAAATCTAAATGCATTTACTGATGGCTAAAATCACTGATTTTCTCTATGCACTTTGGTGTGGCAGAGTGAGTGGTTTCCAAACACACTTCAAAACACTTGACATGCACAGTTTAATCCATCTGGATTAAGATTAAGACAAGTGTATTATTTGTTATCTGTCAGGCCCAATTTCAGGAACATCTAATTTTCCACCGTTGCCCTGGTAACAATGTTTGTAATCCACATTGTGTTTTTAGTGATTTGACCAATTTTAAGTTGGCTATGATAATCCCTGTGAGCACAGCACAGGAAACTGTAAAATATGGTGTGTGTTTTTGAAACATCTTACAGAAGCAAAATCAAATACTAAAAATAAAAACATCTTCTTTAATCTTTCCATGTTTTCATTTGGAACATTTTCCAGAACAAACGCTGCTAAAATCCTTCCGTGTGAAAAGGCCAAACGTAATTCTCAGCTTCACTCGTCTCTCTCTTTAACATCCGGTGTGAACACATCAGCAGCAGATCCACGTCCTCCACCGTTCATTCACACACCTCTCCGGCTTCAAAGGTCACTCCTGTCGGTAAAAGGCCGTTTTTCTCGTCACCTGGACTTTATGAGAGACGACGGCGGCGGCGTGTGGCAGCAGCTCTTTCTCTGCTGCCCCAGAGTTCACCGGCGTCCGCCCGTGTCTGCCTGCTGGAGCTCCACGGTGGGAGCCCGTGCTGACGTCTCCATAATAGATGTCGTCTAAATGGCAACAGCGAGCCAACCTTTACCTCCGGAGTGGAGACACAGGGAGGCGGGGGAGGGCGGGGGAGGAAGGTGGCTTATTGTTCCCCCATCCTCTGTGTGTGGAGAATGATTATGGATACACAATACTGGTGGCATATTTCCATGATGGATGGCAGCGCCGGGCGGGCGACTCTCCACGCTGCCTTTTGTCTTCTTGCTAATTAAATGACAAATTGTCAGGGAAGGAAAATGTGTATTTGTCCCCGGAGTTGACGAACATTTTTTGTCCCCGATTTGTCGCTGTGGTGTTATTGTGTGTCAGGTAAACACACACACAAACAAACAAAGACGATCCACCACGATTTAAACACTTTGTCACCTGCGTTTCTACAAAATGGCACCTGGAATTTTGTACTGACGGACAGACTCACTGTCACAGACAGACGGACGGACAGACTCGCTGTCACAGACAGACGGACGGACAGACTCGCTGTCACAGACAGACTGACGGACAGACTTGCTGTCACAGACAGACTGACGGACAGACTTGCTGTCACAGACAGACTGACGGACAGACTTGCTGTCACAGACAGACTGACGGACAGACTCGCTGTCACAGACAGACTGGTTGGTTGATTAATTGGTTGGTTTTTTGGTTATATGGTTAGCTGTTTATTTGCTAACCATATAACTCACCGAAAGAGCCAATCAGAAGAACCGGATCATTTTGTAAACGTTACATCAATATTTGTTTGATTGGTTTGTCCGGTCTCTCCCTCGATGAGCTGTGAAAGTTTGTCGTTCAGCAGCCGTGAGCCGGTGACACATGTTCAACTCTGTGCTCCCTAAATTACACATTTACTGGCGACACGGTGAAATATAGGCTGTAATTTGTGAAATCCATTTACCGCAGAAAGGCTGGAGGTTGTTTGAGCTCCACTCTCTCGCTCTCTCTCTCGGTGGCTGCTGGTAATAGTGATGTATGTTTGAAATAAATCTGACCTTCTACACTATTTAGTGCCGTCTACAGGTTTCTTTTTTTCTAAATAATTATTCTCTCCCCTGCAGGAGCTGAACTCCAGTGAAGCTTCACACTCACTGCTGCTGGACAAATGGTATTGAAGCAGTTCATCACGGCGGGTTAACTAGCATCTCGCCGCCGTCTGAGTGCGACAGCAGCTTCACACAGTTCAATACTTTACTGCTGCACCAAATACGTCTGTGCACTAAAGCAGACAGCAGCTCTACGTCTCCGCTGTCTGGCACCGGTGTTTATGGGCCCGTGATCGAGCCAAACGCCAGAGGATTGAGCAAAAGTCCGGAATGCTTATAGAAATACGTTTGACACAAAATCAAATTAAAAACAGTTAGCAAATTAAAAAAAGTGTCTTTCTCTGCAGACGTTTGCTCATTCACCAAGGCAGGTAAACATGGATGGAAAAACAACTAAACTACTACTAAACCAACTATACGACCACTAAAACTACTACTAAGACAACTAAACTCCTACTAAATCTACCACTAAAACAACTACAACTAAACAACCACTAAAACAACTAAACTACTACTTAAACAACGAAACTACCACTAAAACAACTACAACTACTACTAAACCAACAAAACTACCACTAAAACAACTACAACTAAACTACTACTAAATCTACTACTAAAACAACTAAACTACCACTAAAACAACTACTACTAAACCAACTAAACAAGTACATCCCCAGTGAAATGACTTTACAACAAGCCCCACTGTGCAACTGTGCAGCAATAAAATAAAAATGAAAATAAATTTAAATTTAAAACACAGTTTTGCAAAATAAGTAGCAATATTATGTTATTTACATAACCAACTAAAGTCCTACTAAATCTACTACTAAAACAACTAAACTACCACTAAAACAACTACAACTACTACTAAACCAACTAAACTACCACGAAAACAACTACAACTAAAACTACAACTACTACACTACTACAACAAACAAAAAACAACACAAACTTCAACTAAACTACTACTAAACCAACTAAACTCCTACTAAATCTACTACCCAAACAAAAAAACTACCACTAAAACAACAAAACTACTACTAAAACAACTAAACTACCACTAAAACAACTACAACTACTACTAAACCAACTAAACTCCTACTAAATCTACTACCTAACATTTTTGTTTGCAATTCTTCAGCCATAAAATCAGAATAAATCCAGCTGATATTTATCTTTAAACTCCATCAACAGCAGCAGCTCCTTCACAGCGCGTCGTTATAAATCTCCTCGTTCTATGCAAACATTTCTATATCAAACCTGCCGCTGAAACACGAGGCGGCAGCGATGCATCATGGTTCCCGCCGCTGTCACATGACGCCGCCTCTTTTCTCTCTGGCTAATACTGTAATGACTGCAGGCCGCGCTGATGTGCAGGTAATGATGTCATTTATTTGGATTATGACGGGCGAACGAGGCGCGGTGACAGCGACAGCCTGTCACACGTGTTTCATCTGCCAGTTTACACACTTTGACTCGGTGCGTGAGCGCTCAGCTCAGGTGAAGGAGCGCTGGGTTCAGTGGAGAAATAAAATCACAGCTCTGTGGGTGTCACACATGAGACAAATTCATCACAGCGACAACAATTGGTCTTTCATCAACAACGTCATTACACTGACGGTGTAATTCAATTAGAATGAAATGAATGTTTATTAAAACGATGATTATTCCGCAGCAGATCCCACACCAAACCCCATAGAGAAAATCAGTGATTTTAGCTGGTGGGGACACAGGAGCTGCTGGTCTACTGCTGCCTCGTGTGGTCACTTTGTGTCACTGAGGTAAATCTGGACAAAGGAATTTAAATGCTGAATTCTCAAAACAACACATTTAAACTTACTGATGGAGGCAGCAGTGGATCAACAACTCCTGTGTGCTGCTATGTTAAAATCACTGATTTTCTCTATGAGGTTTGGTGTGTGAGAGTGAGTGGTTTACAAACTTCAGTTTCCTGTCATTTCAGCCTTTTGAACTCAATATAATCTTTGTGATTTTAAGTCGACGGTGTCTTCAGAACATTCACTCTGAAAACAGCTGGTTGAAGGTCAAATGAAAGACGTTTTCCTTCTTCTTCAGTTCTTGTTCTAATGGATGAAGCCTCGCGGGGCAGCAGCTGTTATCTGGTCACACAAACCGCTCGGTAGAGCATTGTCTGGACGACGACCATGACTCAGCGTGAAGGAGGCGAGCAGAGGTCAGACGAGCTCCAGGCAAGGTCACCGCATGAACTGAACCACACACACACACACACACACACACACACACACAGATGGCCAGCTGTTCCCTGAAGCTTCTGTCCATCCATCTGTGGATTTTTCTTATCATTTCCAAAAAGGTGATGACATTGATTTTCTGGGCTTTGGCTGAGAGTGTTTGTGTGTTTGACTAAAGTCGATCTCAGCAACAGCAGCAGCAGCAGCAGCAAAAGTCACAGCAGCAGCAGTAACAGTAGTAACGGCAGCAGCATAGCAGCAGTAACAGCAGCAGCAGTAACAGTAGTAACAGCAGCAGCAGCAGTAACAGCAGTAACACTAGTAACAGCAGCAGCAGTAACTGCAGCAGCAGCAGCAGTAACAGCAACAGTAGCAGCAGTAACAGCAGCAGCGGTAGCAGCAGTAACAGCAGCAGTAACAGCATGTGTGTGTGTGTGTATGGCTCAGTAAACACTGTCTCACACACACGTTTGTATTTAGAGCTTAATTCATGCACATGTTGTGATGTTTTTACATGTGCTGTTTGAATCCACTCATGTTTTATTCATGTGTTCATGTCACTGAAAGATTAAGGACACAGACCTGTGTTTGTTTATATGTGTATTAGATTATATGTAAATAAATATATCAGTAATATTTGTCTTATTTTATATTCTGCTAATTCTGTTACTATTTTGTATTTTGGCATGAATAAATGAATGGATAAATTATTTTCATCTCATCTAATCTCATCTCATCTAATGTCATCTAATCTCATCTAATCTAATCTCCTCTTCTCTCCTCTCATCCCACCTCATCTAATATAATCCAATTCTAAACTCATCTCTTCTAATCACCTATAATCTCCTCTCATCTAATCTAAAACAATGTTTTATAAAAATCATCAAATTGAAAAATAACTGAAAATGAATAAAACAATAGGAAAAAAGTAATAAATGAAATAAAATAGGAAACATTTAAGACCTCACCTGTAAACGGTAAGACAGCAAAACATGCAAAACATACATAACATTTGCCTAACTATTCTATACAAACATTACAAGATACAATACAATACAATACAAAAGAAGCATTTTAAATGTGTAGCTTCTCCTCGTGTGGAAAACAACAAACACAACACTTGCTGTTTTTGTTTGAGTCCTGCTCATGTAGGTGGATCATATTTAATATTGTCCCCGTGAACACGAGCGAGAACAAAGATTACACAGATCACAGACATTAATAAGACAAGAGAATTATCTTCTCTGCATCTGCAGGAAAATTAGAGACTGTTTTCAAACAACAACAACATTCCCTTCACTGGAGGAAAGAATTCAATTCCACACGACGACTGTGGACAATCAGAGACTCAGAGGGAACGTGTGTCAGATTAAAAATCACCACAGGTTTCATTCCGAACATCACAGACGTTAGAAAGGAAAGAAAATGAAAGATTTCACCTCCTGCGATGATCAATAACGCCCCCGTGTGGCTGATGGGGGCTGACAGCAGGGACACAAAGAAAGAATCACAGCGAACAATGTCCAACTGTAGATCAGAAAAATACTTCAAATCTACTCATAATGCCAAAATCTGCTTCAGTTCCAAACTCTACTTAAGTTCTTCTTAATTTTATTTTTTTATTATTATTTTTTGTATTTTATCTTGGTGTCTGTGTATACAGCAAGGTTTGCTTGTGTATTATTGTGTAACTGGTTTGGTATGGGGTGATGTGTTTATATGTTCTTATTGAAAATCAATAAAAACATTGTTCAAAAAAAAAAGTTCCAAAATCTAGTTATAGTTCTAAAATTTACTTAAGTTCCAAAATTTACTTAAGTTCTAAAATGTACATAATTTCCAAAATCTACTATTTACTCTCCCACACCAAACCCCATAGAGACAATCAGTGATTTTAGCTTGTGGGGACACAGGAGCTGCTGGTCTACCGCTGCCTCGTGTGGTCACTGTGTGTCACTGATGTAAATCTGAACAATTTCTAATGCTGAATTCATAAAATAAGACATTTGAAGTTACTGAATGAGGCAGCTGTGGATCAACAACTCCTGTGTGCTGTGATGTTAAAATCGTTGATTTTCTCTGTGGGGTTTGGTGTGGGAGAGCAAGCGGTTTACAAACTTCACTCCCCTGTCAGAAAAAGTCTATTCCAGTCTAATCTGAGGATCAATTCTGATGAAGTGTAACTCCGTCAAAGCCCGCGTGTCTGCTGTTACAGTTGACATGATGTGACTGAGACAGACACTGTGGGCTTTAATTGGAAAATAATGAGTGCTTTACCTGGGCTGGAGGCCAGCTGCCTGGCTGCGATAGCATTCCTACGCTTGCCAGATACGCATCAGAATTAATTTTGCTGTAGAGAAATGCTTATCAGTTTAATTACGCAGCCTGTCAGAGCCGCGATTCGTCACGTCGAGGGATGTTGCTGAGAGACAGACTCAGAGACAGAGAGTCAGAATGTTGAATATTAGCTCGGGTTCATCGTCTGTGTTTGGTTTGAATCATTGTCATTAGAGGATTCAGAGTCATAATTAATCACAATTTAAATTTGCATTTACAGCCGACAAACTCTTTATGTTTGGAATTGGTGCTTTGATCTGTTGCTCCGCCTACCACCACCACCCAGTACTGCTTGTCCACGACACAGTTCCAGCACGGCTCGACTCTGCTCGTTGTTTTCTTTTGCTTTTCCATCAGTGACAGTTCCTGGTACCTGGTCATGAACTCTCGCTCTCAAAGACACTCAGCAATTTTAAGTAAATAGACACGAGTGTGACATCAAATTAAAACGAACGAGCTTCCATTCAATAAAAAGGTTGTTATTGGATCGTTTGGAAGATTTTAATGAGACTTCCTGTTCACTCCTGCCAAAATCCACAGAGTCTCAACCAGAGGAGACTTTTCATTCATTCATTTAATCTTTATTTTACCAGGTTCGGTCCCATAGCAGCGTGATTACAGATAAAAATCAAAGGTACATAAAGTAGCACAAGTGTTAAAGTGCTGCTCTAAAAATGTAGAAGTTATTGAGTTACTTTTTGAACAAGGTTCTGTCTTGTGTCGTGCAAAGAGGACAAGGGAACACAAAGCACAAAATAAAACAAAATGTATCATTCAAAATGGTCAAAGGTCACAAATGTCAATCACTCAGTTACCTTAATTTATTCACCTGTCCTCATCATTCACTCTTCATTCACCTGTCCTCATTATTCACTCATCGTTCACCTGTCTTCATCATTCACTCACCTGTCCTCATCACTCACCTGTCCTCTTCATTCACTTGACCTCATCATTCACCTGTTCTAATCACTCACCTGTCCTCTTCATTCACCTGTCCTCATCATTCACTACATGTTAACATGTGTCTCTGTGTCTCCAGCGCTGACAGTTAACGTGACGTTCATTCCCCTGTCGTGTCACAGACATGGAAACCCTGAGTGTTTGTATCTGATCTCTGCGTCCCTGCGACACACGCAGAGGAACCGCAGGAAGTCGTCCAAGTGAAAGGCACAAAATGCATTCTGTGAGGAGAGAAAAAACCGCAGGGTAATTCCACTTCACAGTAATCACAGGGGTCCCATCGACTCGATCACTGCGTTTAGAGCAAATGTCGATCAGCAACAGACTCGGCAATTTTCTCTGCTGCAGTCACCGGAAAAGCCATTTTCACTCGCGAGAATGGAGGCGGGGGATCGGCGGGTGCTGGAGGTGAAATTTCCCAGGAGGGCTGCGGCGACATATTGTGAAAATCACTCGTATTGGAACGCGTCCAACAGACTGTCACTCACAGCCGGCGTGGGCGTGGTCACGGCGTCGTGTGCTGCCGGCACAGCAGAGCATGTTTTTGTGGTTTTTAGCTTTTCTCTTCAACAACATGTTGGAAAAAGAGAGTCAGTGTTTTTTGTTTCCTGTGGTAGAACAACAGCTTTCTCTCTTTCTCTTCTACTTATTCAGAGGAAACATCATCACATCACTCTGCTGCTTTTTTTTTTGACTTTTTATTTTCATGTTTTTCCTGCTGTTTTGTGGTTAATTAAATTAAAGAGTGTTCTAAAATAAACACGAGAGAGCGAGAGAGCGACACTCTGAACGCCGGCCAGCGAGGATTTAATCTGCGCTAATGCCACAAAGTAATTAAATCAATAATCCTCCATCTGGGGACGTGATCTCAGACGTCGGAGGACGAGTCAGAACGTGTTCACACGTGAAGTTGCTTCCTGTTGACAAATAATTAACAAACAGCAAACAAAATATGGCCGGGGAACGGAGCAGATGGTGTGTGTGTGTGTGTGTGCGCTTAATTAAAACCCTCTTTCACTTTATTTTAACACAGAAAGTCAGAAGTATTATTGATGTTTTGCTTCAGTGTCACAAAGTTTTACAGCGTCGCTGAAAACATTTTATAAAAATTATTTTTAAATATATTTCCATGTAAATGATGTCACTCATGGAAAAAAAGTGTCTCACCACCAAGTATTAACACCATATTTGGATGAGAGGGTGGAGCTGTCGACCTGTCAATCACACCATAGAATATCATGTGATAACGAAAACAATGACCCACGAGACGTATGATGTCGGGACAGTGTGGATCTGTGATGATGATGTGTTTTCTTTTTTTTTCTGTCCTCACATTGAAAGCTGCTGATGAACGGCACACACTCCACTGACGGTTCATCACTCCAGGGCCTCACTCTTCTTCTTCTTCTGCAGACGTTAACTGACCCAAATACATCCAGCTGCGTCCCACAGGAGCCCCGGCCTGCCACTGCCATGCCGCCGCCACAGCCATGATTTTCCATCAGTGTCACAGCGTTTATAACAGCAGTGATGCAGGTTCACCGGGATTATTCGGCTGACGGATTACAAGCAGAAACAGGCCTGTCAGGCGCCTGAGGCTCCGCCCCCACCTCCCCAACCCGAAGTGAATCGTCCGTCGGCTGAATTTATTTACATAAAAACACACAAAACAAGCAGGACCTAAAATTAAGACGCACGGCGTCGAGAGGATTCAGCAGCGAGACACAGTGGAAGGGGCCTGTCTCCAACTTATCCAAATCATGCAGAACCACCCGAGAAGTCAGAGGTCAACACAAGATCTTATAAGATCATAGTCAACCATTTATATTTACATTGTTAGCAATTGTTAGCTTTACCGACAATGGTTACTGTTGTTATCAAAACAAATGTTATTATAATAAACATTATATTATGTTAACGTTGTAATAAACATGTTAGTAAAGTAACGTAACCATGACCTAAACTGAACCAGGTAACGTGATTACGGATCTGTTTTTATTCCATTATGAAGCTCCGCCCCCTGATCCCCTGATTACAGTTTCGCCCCCTGCGTACAGTCAGAAAAAAACCCGCACAAATTCGATCAGCAGCGAGACGCAGAAGCTAGGGAGGACGCTCAGGGGGAGGGGCCTGTCTCTGCAGAGTAAAAGATGCGGGGTGGAAATCAAGTGGGCGGAGCTACAAACCATGAACCATGCAAACCATGTGAAGTCAGAAATCAACACGAGATCTTGTCGGTAAGATGGTGAGAGTTCAACTGAACCAAGTAACGTGATACGGATCTGTTTTTATACTTTTGTTTTACCACTTTTGACGTCTTGAAGCTCCGCCCCCTGCGTACAGTTTGCAGAAGATTCAGCAGGGAGACATCCAAGGAACCTTTCTGTGTTTTCTCCTCATGACTTTATTCTATTTTACTGATCTGGAAAACAGTCTGATTACACAATTATTACTTCTATTATTACAATATTATTATTATTGTTATTAACTAAAAGTCTTGTGCTGAGTCAGTGTTTGTGATGCAAACACAAAACATAGATCACAGGTAAACAACACTTATATGAACCTCCGTGGTTTTCCCTCTGCTCGTTACAGTACACGCAGCAGGTGATGAAGTACACACATAAAACAACACTGTGCTGTTGTTGTTGTTGTTCTTAATATACGACGTACAGAGACTCTGGTGTTTTTACAACTGCGTGCGTTGGATGAAAAAAAACACCAGCACCTTCAGGATCTTCACGAGAACATAAAGTGAGAGTGAGACGGATCACGGCAGTTTGAAGTATCTGTCACATACGGACGTTTTTATTTCAAACTGTGGGTTCAGACAGATGGTTGTTGTCTAAGGAACTTTGCATTTTCAAATATGATCTACAGCAGCAGCAGCATATCTGCCAGAATGAGTCACTGTCTTCACTGAGGAGAGGCTGATGAACTTTGACTGGAGGTTCAGAGCATTTTCACCGCGTATGAAACATTCAGCTTCATTACAGTGAAGACAGCGACAGAGCCAGTTCATCGGTTTAAACAGAAGAAAATAAAAAAAACAAACTGGAAACAGTGGCTATTATAGCGGTGGATGACAGGTGAATCATAAGTGGACAGGTGAACAATGAGGACAGGTGAACCATAGGTGGACAGGTGAACCATAGGTGGACAGGTGAACGACAGCTGAATGATGAGGACAGGTGAATGATGAGGACAGGTGAATTAATTCAGGTCCCTGAGCGAGTGACATTACATTATGTGTTTATTTTATTCTGTCAGCTCTTTAATTTGTAAAGACTTGCCTAATTAAAACAATCCATGTGAGATTTGTGTTCCTTTGTCCTTTTAGCCACAAGAAAGAACCTTGTTACAAAACCAGTGTTTCCCAGCCGTGGCAGCAGGGCAACATCTAAAACATGCAGGGCAGAGTTAACTTGAGTACATTCTGAGACCAACACTTTACTTGTACTTCAGATCAAAATAGTGGCTTTTCATTTACTCTTTACACCTTTACGTAGCCCCCGAGAAATAGTGTCTTAAAAATGAGTAAATCAAATGTTTCTCTTCAGAGAGAAGAGGAGACTCCTTGTTACTGGTATTTAAAGCATAAAGTGCAAAGGTTGCCAACACTGTTTTGCTTTTCAGAAACGAAAGGGGAAAACAAATAACAATAACAAATTCCGCTGATATGTCGACATTTCCCCCGTCTTTATTTCACTGACGCCGGCATGTGACACGTGAGTCCTTGATGAAGTGACATCGACTGGAGAGAAGTGACCACGCCGGCCTCGCGGCACCGAAACAAACGTCAAATCTGTCAACTTCATCCATCCGTCAAACACACACACAGAAGCCAGTCAATCAGAGATATTGATAAACCCCGCCTCTTTTCCATTACTCTGAAAGTCAAGGGAAAAAAAAGTGACATCAAAGTGCCACCTACATACTGCTCGTGCAATTAATTAAAAATCCCCCGTAAGCGTAACTCCATAATTGACAGAATATGAGCAATCAAGGACATAAAAGCTTTTTATTGTCATTAGCAGGTGTAATTTTGTGTTCACACTTCAATCACGCGATGATTGGCGCCCGCGACGCACACACGCCACAATCAGCCCTGATTACACACACGCTCACATCACCTGCTGCTGTTTGTGTTTTTTCATATTCCAAACATATTTACCTTAAGTTTACATTTGCATTTCTTTGCCCTAACGATGCACACACACACACACACTGTCTCATTTGTCATTTATGGGGAAAACAGTTCAGATTTTATGTTTTTAAAAACGTTTGTTTATTTATTCCAACTAGATTTAGGGTTCGAGGGAAAATATACTCCATCAATGTCAGACTGTAACTCGTTGATTACACGTTTTAGTTAAACAAGGACGTAAATTGTGAATAATAGTGTTGTAAGCCCTTGCGGAAATTGAGCCAGCAGGTGGCGCTATGCTCTTGACTCGCTTGCCATGTGCTGATGTTTTCTAGCCAGGTCTCTTGTGTCACGTGGGAAGTTTCGAGCCGATCGGTCAATGTACGACAAAGTTATGAGCCACTTCCTGTTTGGTGGTGAATGGCTGCCGTGGCCACGCCCTTTTGAATCTGTGAGACCTTTTGGTAACTTTTCATCTTTGTTGTGTCTAGAAGAAATTGACGCCTTTTAAAAAAAATATTTAAAAACATGGTACGATAAAGGCGCTCCCACATGATAATGATTCTCGTGTCTCGTGTCAAATAAAATATAATAATAGTCAGAAGAATGTAACAGTGTTTTGTTTATTTTGCCAAAACATGTCGCAAATCTATAAAACCTGGAAAAAAGCCCTGTCACTGTGGAACCTGGGATCCAAACCTACGACCTTCTTACTGTGAGGCAGCAATGCTAGCCACTACACCACCATGTGTTCCTAAAATCTAAGGTTATTTTTACAGGTATTCCTTGATTCCAGAGCTTTAAAACCACAGATCAAATACTACAACTGGAAATGTTACTATATATTATAATACAGCGACTCATCAATACTATCCTCATTCAGCCTTTCACCTATGGCTACATGAGGAGCTGGAACCAGTCCCAGATGGACGTTAGATTTTTTTAAAGGTCAAGTGAAATTGAAGATACAATGATAATCTCAGGTCAACTGTGTGGAGGCGGCCATTTTGTGCCCTTATGTTGTTAAATAAAAAAGTATTTTGAGTTTTGATGCTAACTCTCGGACGAATTTCTATTTCACTATCAATTAATGTTCGTGTGGATGGGACGGTGCATACTAACGAATATGTAAATATTTAGCACAATGCTAATGCTAATTTCCATGCGTAGTCCCAGACATAAGAGAAACAGAAATGAGAACAACAAACAATGCAGTAAAAATGAGAGTTAGATTAAAACAGTGCTTTTTGGAAAGTGTGTACTTAACATAAGTGCTTTGTCTCGCTATGCTAATATATTCTAGCTCGTGATAAAACAGTCCGTGCAAAAGTGGATTTTCTGATTTGATCTTCACGACTTTTTGATCAAATCACCAGAAGAAAAAAGAGTGAGACAGAATCAATCATTGCTAAATTCCATTAAATTGAATCAAACTAACGTTGCACAGCACTGCTAATGGGCAGTGGAAACAGAAGTCACAACAGAGGAAACAGAACGGAGTTGAAACAGTGTTGGATATTTGCTCAAACGCCTCCTGTTAAACACTCGATTCATTATTCCGTCTCCTCAGACACTTCACGGCTGTTAATAGTCCAGGTTTTAAACGCTCCATAAAAGAGGAGAGAGAGAAAATCAGAGCACGGCGGATCAGTTACCAGTCAGAGCTCGTCAAGAGCTCCTCACCGAGCTCTCGGAAGCAAAGCAGCTGTTGAAATCTTCTCTGCCATTAAATCAAAAGCTCTTTGAGACCGGCAACCACCAGAGAGCCGTACCTGAAAATGAAGTGCTTTGCCCAAGCGGCGAATGCAAAATTATAACCACGAGATTAAGACGCGCAGTGGCGGCAGTTAAAGTGACAGGAGACCCCACACCGCCAGGATTTAACGTGTGCGCGGTTTGACAAAAGTTTGACGACTGCAGTAAAACAAGAGTTTTAGCCTTTATACGTCGTGATAACCATGAATAAATACAGTAGCTGGTGGTGAAGCACGGTCCTACCCTCGCCTATGATCATGCTGGGCTCACAAGGACTCTTTCTGTGATGTAGTTCTGCTGCATATCCACTCTGAGCTGACCCGACGCACAGCTGTTCCACAACCAGGGTATGTACATTACGTCATCCGGGGATTATCAATGCTGTGTGACCATTGCACCATCACGTCAGCGCGTTTTTTCGCCAAAGTTGACTTTGTATTTAAACAAAGTTTAAGATGACTTAAATTTGCCTTACATCCAGTGTGAACGCAGCGTCAGAGAGCGGGTGAAAAGCTCGGTCAGTAGGAAGTCTGGGCTTCTCTGTTCAAGTTGCTGCCCCCGTGACCCTTGACCTTGGACAGACAGTAGAAGTTGGATGGATGGAATTTTTGAGCAGTCATACTTTTATTAAAACTCTGTATTGAAAACATTATTTCGAACCAAAGGTACACTGTGGGGATACAATGGAGTGAATGATTGCTACTGTTTGCGACTGAAATAAGAACTAAATAATTCGATGTTTGATGTTTAGCTAATGCTGCCGCTGCACACAGTGACTAACTGCGCCTCCACTGATGCGACATTGGCACGACAAAAACAAATCGAAACAGATAAGAAAACTATGCCTCGGAGTTGATTTGTCATAAATTATTTGCTGAACTGATGCAACACAGAAGAAAGAGATAGAAAAAAAAGTTATGCACACGCTATTTTTTCCTCCCCCCTCAGTGACGGAGGCAGACTCTCAACATTCACTAAAAATCCTCTCCGTCGAGCTCGCAGTGGGACATTAGTATTGATCGTGACACAAAAACACACGTACACAGCCTTAAGTGCTGATAGCAGGGATTAGTGCATAGATAGAGGGAGCGTGTGAGAACGTGTGAAAGCAGAGCCGGGGTTTGCTGAGGAACCTCAGTGAGCAGAGAGAAGACAGGTTTACACGGTTTTCTGTGACAGACACTGGAGGGAATAACCCGTCTGCTAAATATTTCACAGGCGCAAGTTTTCTTCCAACTTTACTGAGAGGAACTTTTCACTGAAGTCTGTAGTAAAAAAAAACTCTTGTTTTCACTTTGCGGCGATGTGGCATCGTAATTAACCTCCATGACTGGAGTTTGACACGACTGCATTATCATTATAAATCATTAACATATCAACCCCTATCTGGGAATATGTGCCAGGAATTGGAGTTTTCCAACGCTCTTTTCTCCTGTTCAGTCCAAACATGTGGATGAATGAAAGATGTCATAAACAGGAGGGAGCTAAACCACCAAGAGCCTTAGAGTTCAGAGTCAGCTGGTGCTTAAATCTTTGCACACTCGACCAAGGCCAGAAAGCCAGATCTCAGATCGAGTTCACAGTGGTGTGTTGAGGCCACTAGTCTGGTTTATAGAGAGAATCCAAAGACTGAAGACATTTGGCTGAGGTACCCAAATACAGATACCTACCTCCCCACCAACCAACCAATTAAACAAGCAAGCAAGCAACCTACCTACCAACAAACCAACCAACCAACCAACTAAACAAGCAAGCAAGCAACCTCCCTACCTACCAACTAAGCAACCCACCAACCAATCAACAACCAAGACAGCAAACTACCTACTTACCTACCTACCCACCAACCAACCAATTAAACAAGAAAGACAGCAAACTACCTACTTACCTACCTCCCCACGAACTAACCAATTAAACAAGCAAGCAAGCAAGCAACCTCCCTACCTAGCTCCCCACCAACCAACCAATTAAGCAAGCAACCTCCTACCTACCTCCCCACCAACCAACCAATTAAACAAGCAAGCAAGCAACCTAACTACCTACCTCCCCACCAACCAACCAATTAAACAACCAACCTACCTACCTACCTACCAAACCAACCCAACCAACCAACTAAACAAGCAAGCAAGCAACCTACCTACCTACCTAGCTACATACCAATAAACCAACCAACCAACTAAACAAGCAAGCAAGCAACCTACCTACCTACCAACCAATCAACAAGCAAGACAGCAAACTACCTACTTACTTACCTACCTACCCACCAACCAACCAACCAAGTAAATAAGCAACCAACTGTCATATCCAGAAAGTTGTGTTAAGTTATGTTTAGTTTTGCCTTCTATTTGTTTTGTGACTTCCTGTTTTATTTTGACATCTCTCTTTCCTCTCGTTTCAGATAACTTGCCCTTCCCCTGTAGTTTTCCCGCCAGTCTGATTATCTTCCCCGCCCTGATTGTTTCCACCTGTTCCCCATTTACTTTGAGTTACATATAGCCTGTGCTTCCCTCTGCCCTGCGTCAGTTCGTCTTGTCTGTCATGCCAGAGAACCCACGCCAATCCATGCCACGTCAATTGTTTGTAAGGTTTTTGCTTTTCTTAGTTGCTACTTTGTTTTGTCCCTTTTTGAGCCATCAGAGTTTTTTCCTCGTGAAGAGTGATTTTGATTTGGCACCTTGCCTAGACCTTTTGTCTCCTCCCAGTGAGTGATTATAATTTGTTACTTTGGCCTTTTGCTTATCTAGTGATTCCTCGATAGAGTGATTTTCTGTTGATACTTTTCCTCCCTTTGAGAGTGATTTTTATTTGTTACTTTGTCCAATAAATTAGAGTATTTTTGGAAGTTGTCTCTGAGTCGTGCTATTGGGTTCAAGTCCTTGTTCGGTTGTGACATTACGAACTGACCAGCATGAACCCAGCCGACTCAGAACAACTGACAGCGGCCGTTCGCTCCCAGAGCACCCGCCTGACTCAGCAAGAGGAGCACATGGCCTCTCTGCACAGTGGCGTGAAGGGGATGGCTAAAAGTCAGGAGGAGTTCAAAGCCTCTATGACAGCCCAAGTTAACCTCCTGGCAAACCAAGTACATCAAGTCCTTGCTCATCTCACAAGGGATCCCTCTCCCTCAGACACCATGACCACACCATCTCCGGCGGATACCAGAGCTTCATTGATCTCAGCTCCCCATGCCACGACTCTTCGCCTTTCCCCCCCAGAAAAGTTTTCTGGTGAGTCAGGAGGATGTCGGGCGTTTATTGTGGACTGTGATATGCATTATGAACACTTGCCCTCAGCCTTTCCTACGGAACGATCGAAGGTGGCATTCATGATCTCCCACCTCACCGGGAGGGCGAGGGCATGGGCTACGGCTGAATGGTCTCGGGATTCAATGATCTGCGGATCCCTCAAGGAGTTTAAACAGGCTCTGCGGAAGGCTTTCGATCCCCTCTCATCCGACCGAGAGAAAGCACGTGAGTTGAGCAACATCAAACAAAATAGAGACTCTGTTTGTGACTATGCTATCCGCTTTCGCACCCTAGCCACGGATAGCGGATGGAATACCACGGCCCTGTATGATGTTTTTCTCAAGGGACTTTCAGATCAAATTCAAGACTTGTTAGTGCCCCTAGATTTGCCTTCTGATCTAGACTCAGTAATGACTCTGGCCATAAGAACAGACAACCGCTTACAGGAGCTACAACGAAGCCGAATGGCCTCTGCAGCTGGTCGTCATCAGGGTCGCGCTGCTGTCACTACACCCAGTTGGCGGAGCTCCTCACGTGCTCCATCACCCATTACCCGGAGGGAGAGGCCATCCGAGGAGGTGGAGGAGCCCATGCAGTTGGGGCGAACCAAACTGTCCACAGAGGAGCGCCGTCGTCGCCTGCAGGAAGGCAGGTGCTTCTATTGCGGACAGCAAGGGCATCTGCTAGCAGCGTGTCCGGCAAAAGGCACAGGCTCACCAGTCGACAGGGGGGTACTGGGGAGACGTTTCTCCTCCACGGAATTCCCTCCTCGAGCTTTAACCCAGACTAAGGTGAGGCATCACAACACCACACTTAGTTTGGAGACTCTCATTGACTCGGGGGCTGATGAAAGTCTCATGGACTGGGATTTTGCCATGAGACTCAAGCTAAAAACAGAACAATTATCTCAGCCTATAGAGGCCAGCGCTCTCGATGGCAGTCTGATTTTTCGAGTGACGCACAAGACTGAACTGCTCACAGTTATCATTGATAACCACTATGAACTTATGCAATTTCATTTATATAACTCTGCCCAGTATCCTCTCATTTTGGGTTTTCCCTGGCTGAAGAAACATAACCCGCACATTGACTGGAGTACTGGGAGGGTCTTGAACTGGGCAGAAGAATGTAAAACCAAGTGTTTAAAGTCTTGTCATAATGTGAAAACTAGTGATAACATTGCCTCTGTTCATGTCACAGACTCTGAAACTCCTGACCTGACTTCAGTCCCAAGATGTTACCACGAGTTGAGTGAGGTATTTAGTAAAAAGAAGGCAACCTCCCTTCCTCCCCACAGGCCTTATGATTGCCCCATTGATTTGATCCCGGGGTCCCCTATTCCTAAGGGTAGACTATATTCCATCTCTGGCCCCGAAAAGAAGGCTATGACCGAGTATATTGAGTCCTCGTTAAAGGCTGGTCTTATCCGCCCCTCTTCATCTCCAGCGGGGGCAGGGTTCTTTTTTGTGGGAAAGAAAGATGGGACACTCCGACCATGTATAGACTATGCACCACTTAATGACATAACTGTTAAGAATCGGTACCCTCTGCCACTAATGTCATCAGCTTTTGATCAGCTTCAGCAAGCTAAGGTTTTCACTAAATTAGACCTCAGAAACGCCTATCATCTGGTTAGGATCAGAGAGGGGGATGAATGGAAAACAGGCTTTAACACTCCTAGTGGTCATTACGAGTACCTAGTCATGCCGTTTGGGTTGACCAATGCTCCTGCTGTCTTCCAAGCAATGATCAACGATGTACTGAGAGACTTCCTGAACCACTTTGTGTTCGTGTATTTAGATGACATATTGATCTTCTCCCCAGATTTAGACTCTCATGTGCATCATGTACGGCAGGTTCTCCAGCGACTGCTGGAGAACCAATTATATGTCAAGACAGAAAAGAGCGAATTCCATGCCGACACTGTATCTTTCCTTGGCTTTATCATAGCCCCTGGAAAGGTGCAAATGGATCCGGCTAAAGTTAGCGCTGTGGCTCAGTGGCCAACACCTGATAGCCGCAAAAAGGTTCAACAATTCTTAGGATTTGCTAACTTTTACAGGAGGTTTATCCGAAACTTCAGTGCCACAGCTGCACCTCTACATGCACTTACCTCTCCTCAGTCTCCCTTTTTGTGGTCCCCTCAAGCTGAGGAGGCCTTCCAGCAGCTCAAAGTGCGATTCACTACTGCCCCCATTCTCACAGTTCCTGATCCCAGCCGGCAGTTTGTGGTGGAGGTGGATGCCTCCAATAATGGAGTGGGGGCAGTACTCTCCCAGCACTCTGAGAAGGACAACAAGCTTCATCCCTGCGCCTTCCTGTCTCATAAACTCTCGCCGGCAGAGAGAAACTACGATGTTGGGAACCGTGAGTTATTAGCAGTGAAAAAAGCTTTGGAAGAGTGGAGACATTGGTTAGAGGGCGCACAGCACCCATTCATTGTATGGACAGATCATAAGAATCTGGAATATATTCGCAAAGCAAAGAGACTGAACTCTCGCCAAGCCAGATGGACATTTTTTTTTAACAGATTTAACTTTGTTTTGTCTTATAGGCCGGGGTCCCAGAACACCAAGCCCGATGCCTTGTCCCGTCTGTTTGACCCCGAGCCTACTGCCAAGGAACCGGAGCCCATCCTACCACTGAACCGTGTGGTAGGAGCGGTGAGTTGGCAGATAGAATCTCAGGTGAAGCAGGCTAATGGTGAGAATCCGACACCTAGTGGTTGTCCGGAGAATCGCTTGTTTGTCCCTGTTGTTATGCGTCCACAGGTGATCCATTGGGCTCACACCGGACTGCTCACCTGCCATCCAGGAGTTAAGAGGACCATGTACGTCATTTCCCAGAGGTTTTGGTGGCCCTCCATGGAGAGGGAGGTTTGGGAGTATGTGGAGGCGTGTTCCATCTGTGCCCGCAACAAGACCTCCTCCAGAGCGCAGATGGGGTTGCTGCAGCCACTCCCTGTTCCCACTCGTCCATGGGCTGAGATCTCACTCGACTTCGTCACGGGGCTCCCGGTCTCTGAAGGAAACACCACTGTGCTCACAGTGGTAGACAGGTTTTCTAAAATGACTCATTTCATAGCATTACCCAAGCTTCCATCTGCCAAAAGAACGGCAGAGATTATGATGACTCAAGTATTTCGTATTCATGGTTTTCCCAAAGACATTGTTTCAGACCGGGGGCCCCAGTTCATATCCAGGTTCTGGAAAGAGTTCTGCAAGCTCATCGGGGCCACCGTCAGCCTCACCTCTGGTTATCACCCAGAAGCCAACGGCCAGACGGAACGTCTCAACCAGGAGTTAGAGACCTGTCTTCGATGCCTGGTGTCGCAGAATCCGGCTTCCTGGAGCAAGAAGCTGGTGTGGGTGGAATATGCCCACAACTCTCTTCTCACCTCGGCAACTGGCATGTCTCCATTCCAGTGCGTCTTCGGCTACCAGCCCCCTGTCTTCTCCGAGACAGAAAAGGAGATCATCGTCCCGTCGGCCCATGCCATGGTCCGGCGATGCCACCGCATCTGGGCAGCCGCCCGTAAGGCACTCCTACGCAGTGTGGACCGCATGAAGAGGGCTGCTGATCGGAGGCGCCTACCTGCGCCTGTATACAAGCCTGGCCAGAAGGTCTGGCTCTCTACGCGGGATTTGCCTCTCCAAGTCGCCTCCAGGAAGTTGGCTCCACGGTTCGTGGGGCCTTTCCCAGTGTCCAAGGTCATCGGCCCTTCCGCTGTCCGTCTGCGTTTGCCCCGGTCCATGAGAGTCCACCCCACCTTCCACGTCAGCCGGGTGAAACCGGTTAAGGAAAGCCTCATGGTGCCCGCAGCCGCACCCCCTCCACCTCCCCAGATGGTCGACGGCGGCCCTGTCTACTCAGTCAAGGCTCTGCTGGCTGTGCGCAACAGGGGCCGGGGCAGGCAGTTCCTGGTGGATTGGGAGGGCTACGGTCCAGAGGAACGATCATGGGTTCCTGCTAGCTTTATTGTGGATCCTGACCTCATCACAGACTTTTACAGACGCCACCCTCAGTTATCTGGGCCGTCAGGTGCCGTCCCTAGAGGGGGGGGTACTGTCATATCCAGAAAGTTGTGTTAAGTTATGTTTAGTTTTGCCTTCTATTTGTTTTGTGACTTCCTGTTTTATTTTGACATCTCTCTTTCCTCTCGTTTCAGATAACTTGCCCTTCCCCTGTAGTTTTCCCGCCAGTCTGATTATCTTCCCCGCCCTGATTGTTTCCACCTGTTCCCCATTTACTTTGAGTTACATATAGCCTGTGCTTCCCTCTGCCCTGCGTCAGTTCGTCTTGTCTGTCATGCCAGAGAACCCACGCCAATCCATGCCACGTCAATTGTTTGTAAGGTTTTTGCTTTTCTTAGTTGCTACTTTGTTTTGTCCCTTTTTGAGCCATCAGAGTTTTTTCCTCGTGAAGAGTGATTTTGATTTGGCACCTTGCCTAGACCTTTTGTCTCCTCCCAGTGAGTGATTATAATTTGTTACTTTGGCCTTTTGCTTATCTAGTGATTCCTCGATAGAGTGATTTTCTGTTGATACTTTTCCTCCCTTTGAGAGTGATTTTTATTTGTTACTTTGTCCAATAAATTAGAGTATTTTTGGAAGTTGTCTCTGAGTCGTGCTATTGGGTTCAAGTCCTTGTTCGGTTGTGACACCAACCAAGCAAGCCAGCAACCTACCTAACAAACCAATCAGCAAGCAAGAGAGCAAACTACCTACTTACCTACCTATCTACCCACCCACCAACCGACCGACCAAGTAAATAAGCAACCAACTAAGCAACCAACCAACCAACCAGCAAGCAAACTACCTACCGACCTGCCAAATGTCTCCAGTCTGGATTCTCTCTATAAACCAGACTAGTCACTACCCAAATACAGGATAGATGGATGTTCACCATGGTCTCGTCCAAATGTGTTGCGCCGTAGAGTTCCCCTTTCAGGGTGATATGTCAGGGTTAGATCAGAGCAGATGTGAAGGGAAACTGCAGTGTGAAATCATAAGGAAAAAGGTATAAAGGGCAAAAGAAAATGGACTTCAAATCGCTTTTTTTGAAGCCAGTTTTTATGATGTGATAACGCCTGTGCCACACTTTCGGATTGGGTTAGACAGTCTTTGTTGTCCCTGAGGGGCAGTTGTTCCACCCTGAGCCATGTGACTTCAGACATCTGTGTGATTCGTCCTCCTGACGTTAGCAAACGTCCTCGCTCTATGTGCAGAGTTTGCCGAGGGGTCGCCCACGACCTCGACCTCAGCTCTCTCTTGAAAGAAACGGCCAAGGTCAATCAAGTAGATGCCAACAATGTTCCTGCGAAAGCTTTAGATTCATGTTCCAGCCTGTCCTTGTCTCCACTGTGAGCTGGTCAAACACAACACATCATTAAACTGACTCGATAAAAGGAGGCAGAAAACATTTTCTCTCTCTTGCGAATGTTGTCAATCGCAATTGGATAAATAACGTCAAAGATCTGAACGCTCTGATCTGGAACAGCCCATTCGGAAAAACAGAGTAATAAGTGACAGTGAAGTTGGTCTCTGAATGAGAGAAAAACAAAACTCAGCTGATGTCAGAGCTGTTCCTTTTCTTCAATGTAAACAAGCTCTCTGTGAAATCGAGGTCCAAACGTCACTGCTGACAAACGGCGAGTCAGTCCGAACAAAAAAATCAAACTCTTCCTCACACAGAGTCTGATGTGCCCCAAAAAAACACCACTGTCAAAAACTGGGGGGAAGTATGGATCTTGTTGTTCCTTTTCATGGTTCTGAAGATTTTTCATTGATCCTTCCTCTTCCTTCCTCTTTGTGCCTCAGCCATGAAGGAACAAAAAGATCATCACTGTCAATAATAATAAAAAAAAGGTCCAACGTTTTTTACTAGAACTGTTTGTTATTCCCCAATTTTCATCTTTTAATCCATTGTGTGTCTAGAACCTTCAGAGTCTTACATAATGTGTGTTTGATGACGTTTGAATTCACACCGTGTTGGAAAACCTGTTCACCCAGCCAGAACTGTGAAATGTGACGGTAATATCTCAGAAACTAATGATAGACAGTTGATGAAATCAATAAAACATGCAGGACATGTGTCCACGAGGACCAGGACTGGGAAACACTCTTCTGAAATGTTCTAAAATAGTTTTTCTTTCACTTTATTTGAGTTTTTCATGTATATACCTGTATATACTGTTTTGGGGTTTTCTCTTCATTATTTTTACCACAGATGGGCAAAAGAAAACAATATGTGGTACCTTCATGGACTTTGATCTTCTACATGAAAACTTAAAACTCATATAAAACACTCTGGGGTTGAAATTTCTAACAGTGTGAATGTGAGACATTTCAGAGACATTTCATGCCCCTCGAGACAAACTGTGTGTGTGTGATGTTGGGCTGCATAAATAAAATTGAGTTGACTTGAAACACTGGTTAAACTGATGTGCTACGACATGAATTACATTTTATAAGAAAGTAAAAACAGTCAACAAAACAAGCTTGCCAATTTTTTTGTCTCTAGCACATTTGAATTTGTTATCTATCTATCTATCCATCCATCCATCCATCCATATATCTATCAACTAAGCGACCCACCAAGCAACCAAGTAAACAAGCAAGCAACCTACCTACCTACCTACTACCTCCCTCCCAAGCAACCAAGTAAACAAGCAAGCAACCTATCTACCTACCTACTTACCTGCCAACCAACCATGCAACCAATTATTAATTATTATTATTAATTAAGTAACCAACCAACGAACAACCAAGCAAAGTACCTACTTAACTACCTACCAACCAATCAACCAAGTAAACAAGCAACCTACCTTACTACCTATAGGGCAGACCAACCACAGGCAATAGGAATAGCAATAATCCCGGTTTTAATTCTAATTTTAATGATTGATGACATGTTAAAACATGTTAATAACTGGATGATAAACTTACATCCCAGTCTCACCTGCATCTTCAAACACAGCCTTCTCATCACACCATGACTCTTTCTCCACACAGCAAAAAAACCCTGAATTATTCCGTCTTCTTTGCCTTGTGTTTGGCTTTGACAGGCTGTGCCTGCGACCCTGCAGTGGCTCAACACACTCATGCACAACATGTCACTCTTGCTGCTGCTGCTGCTGTCACTGTTATTTTTAAGCCCATTCTGTTGATTTAACACTCAGGCTACACTTGTTTTTCTAAACCCGTCGTCGCCCACGAGCATTTACTCTGCAGACTCAAACACTGACTCTGTGTTTTCTTGAACTCTCACCACAGGGGGAACGCAGCTGCAGGAGCCAGATGCCCGTCACTGCTTTGCAGCGTTTCTTACCTTCATGTGCTTCGTTTTCTCACTCCCCCTTCACATTCACTGTCTGAGTCCTTTGTGGCCTTCAGGAGTGCGAGAGAAGGGACCAGTGCCGAGGAGAAAATCGTTTGGCCTCAGGCATTGTCTCCAGCTCCCACTGCCTGTTCTGACTTCACTCAGCACATCCTAATCGCAGACCTTGAAGAGGCACAAATGGTCACATACCCGTGGCTGTCCCCGAGGGGAAGGCGTGGTTGAGCTCTAAAGGAAAAACGACAAAGCAAAAAGTCGAAAAGATGAAACGCAGATGGGAAAGAAAAGTTTATCTAAAAGATCTAAAGTGAGAGAGAGACAGAGAGAGAGAGAGAGAAAAGCAGGTGGTGGAGAGATACATTTTGGTAACAAGGTCATTCCAGCAAACTGAAATTCGTTATGATTACATAAGTGTGTAACCAATCATTACATTATTACAACAAAATTAAAAAAGGACAAAGTAGAGGTTATTTTGTCCCACAGTCATCAGGAAAAGTTGATCAGTGTTTGTCAAACCTAGATACAAACGATGTCATCAAATGTCTCGTTTTCAGTTAAAATGATTTGGTTGATGATGATTTACAAGCAGTAAAGTGGTGGTCATGTGACCATGCTCGACCAATAAGGTGGCAGTTTTTTGGAAACACAATCGATCCATCCATCCATCTTCTAAACTTTCAATCTCGGAAAATAGGAGCAAAGACAAGGAAAACACTCAGGTTACAAATACATGTATAGATAAGTATATTAAAAAAGTAAGAATGAAGTAATCCCAGAGTATCAACACAGCGAGCATTCCCACAGACCCAGGGAACTTCTGTTTTTGAGTATGCTGGTGTTTTCTACCAACCAGCCAACCAACCTACCTACCTACCTACCAACCAACCTACCTACCTATCTACCTACTTACCTACCAACCAACCAACCTACCTACCAATCAACCAAGCAGCCTACCTACTTACCTACCTACACCAACCTACCAACCTGCCTACCTACCTACCTACCTACCTACCAACCAACCAACCAACCTACCGACCTATCTTGTTGGTTGATATTAATAAAGTAAGAATAAAGTAGTCCTTAAGTATCGTAATGTCCGTTTTCGAATATGCTGCTGTTTTCTCTCCTGCTGGTGTTTTGGGATTTGTGTGTGTTTTCGGTGTTGTGTCGTTTTGTTTTTGCAGTGTGTTTCTGGACATCAAGCTCTGAAAGTGTAAAATGTGTACAAATGGAAGACATCTTAGGAAAAAGAAAATCTCAGAACTGAAACTCAAGTTCACACATCAAAAACAGTCTGTGTTCTTCTGGGATGGAGTTAAATCTACCAGTCTCATGAGTATCACATGTTCTTAAGTTAATTAATTCATCCATTCATGTGAGATTCGTCGACTGGCAGTGATTCAGGGCCTTTTTTTCCAGCACAGTGATGCCGATGCTCTCCCTCCACAGACTCACGCCACCAGGGAGCTTGTAGAGAACACACTTCCTGACGACGTGTCCTCCCCTGGAGCGAGTCGTGTCCTCATTCCGACCGACCGCGCGACAGCCGCACCTACAGAGAGCGAGCGGAGCGGGACACGCGCCACACCTCCGACAGATGTGCTCGGGTCAGGGCGGTGCATCATTCACGCGGCGGAGGCTGCGGGTTTCTCACCGGCGTGAAGACGAGGCATCAAAAAGGCAGGAGAGTGAGACACGGGCACACGGCAGTGCGGAGGGAAGATCAGAGATGGAAGGATGAGAGAGGAGGAGGAAGAGCAGAGGTGCACGCAGCACAGATAAAAAGAGGCACAGCGGAGGAGTCTTAGGAAGGAGGAAGGATGGAAGATGAAGAGCGGATTTAGACGGAGATGGAGACGGGGAAAAGTCATGGAGCGATGATGACAAGAGCAGCGGGGGAGGAGAGAAAACACTGAAATCTGTGATATGCTTATAAAAATCCATAAAACAAGAAACACTCACGAGATCACGGGCCTCTCCACAGAGGCCTAAACACATGGATTTGTGTAGAACTTTACCCGCTGACAGCGGTTAGCGTCTGATATAAACACGACAACATTCACCCTGATCTGCTGCGACATCGCTGAGATAAACACACGTGAACCACATTACACTTCAACTGCCTCTAAAGTGGATTAGATCAGATGAAACTTAGTCTCATTCTCACACCAAGTCTTATTCAAATCCGCTACGTTTTGACGGAGATACGAGATCACCCGAAACTGTGAAGATGTCACAACGGTTGTACACATTCGTTCAATGGGACTGAACCATGTTGACATTAAATTGCCACCAAATCCATAATCTGGATCAGATCCAGATGAAACTCGGTCTGTTGGAAGAATGTCAGATTCTGCATACACATACCAAATTTAAATCAAATCCGATACATTTTGAAAAAGATATGAGATACGCTTTAACAGTTTTCCCCAATATAATAGATGGGGATTTCTTGAAAAGTTGATGTAACATATGTAAGTAGTTTCCTTTTTTTCAAAAACAGCTAATAGATTATTAATCTAATAGATTATTCATTGATTACTACATTCTTTGAATTTGGGAGCAGGTTTGGACCCAAATGCAGGAGAGGTGAAATATTTATGAAATGAAAACTAGAAAAACCAAAGCAACAAAAGACCAAAGAAAAGCAACCAAAGTCCAAAAAAGACAAATCAAGACAGAATTGGACAGAGGACACAACAAAAGACAAATACACCACATAATTACTGGCAAATCCATAATCTGGATCAGATGGTATCTGATTCTTTAAACATCTACCAAATTTTGATCAAATCCAATCCAAGTTTGGACGAAGATCTGATTTTATTTTGACACTTTTTTGGAAATATGGTCATAAGGGTTTATTCTAATCAAAATTTAGGTCATCACCTACACATCGGCATGCATGTACATGGAAATATGGACAATTAAGAGCGGCGCGTAAACTCCGTATAAACTCCGTCAGGTGACTGTTGTGAGTGAGCCTCCTTCCTCCTCTCCTCCACATTCAAACAACATGAATGAATAACGAGCGCTAACGGAGCGACAAAGAGGCTTCGAACAAAGAAGGATTGGAATAAAACGGCGGGTGTTTGTGAGCGAGGGAGGGAGGGAGGAGCGCGTCTGAAAAGCCCGAACTGAGACGCGGAACATACGGACGGGGCGATAGCGCAGCACCGCAGCAGCAGCAGAACTCGCTCACTCACGGGCGCCTTGATATGTAAATGTGCTTCTTGCGGTATGAATGTTTGATGGCGACGAGGGCCAACAAAGCATGAAATATACATGACAACTTCAGGCATTGTGTGTTGGAGAAGAAGCAGCAGAGGTGTGAGGCGCGCACACACACACACACACACACACAGACAGTGGTTCAGCCTCGGGTCAGAAAGTAAAGGAATTTGGAGGAAAAAGACGACGGAAGTTTTCTGTAAAGTGTCTGCGGGACGTAACATTGCGGGACGTATCCTGCTCGGTTTGTCACTGATCGTTTTTCTGTCGCTCAATCAGCTTATATTTCATAAACGTGAACATTTTCTTTGTTTCTTTGCTTGTTTTTCTGACATTTTATGCACCAAGCGATTAGTCGACTAAACAGACGGATGAATCGATGATGAAAATAATCGTTAGTTGCTCCACAATCAACCAAAAAGAGTTTGTGATTGTGTCACAGAGCAGCAGCTGCATGTGTGTCGTGTCACACCAGTTTCCCGTCCATAAGCCGCTGCGATTAGAAGGAGATGTTTTCTCTTGACTCTTAGAAACCCGCTCATTAGGCGACGGCGAGACACAAAGTCTGACTTTTTGAAAGCAGGCTTTGCTGTGAAGCCTCTGGGGAATGATAAGAGGAGAATTAATGTTTGTACAACAGCTTCATATTCTCTGAATATTTCATCATATTACGGTTGGATTTGAGATAAAAAAAAAAAAGATGGCTGTGTCCCAGAGTTCCATTAGCATTTGGACTTTCAGGGTGGATAAGATGATGTATAAGCAGGGGCCTGAGTTGTTATTTCCTCATAAGTGGTAAAAATAAAAAAAAATAGAAGAAGAAGGAGCTTAAAGTGTGTGTTTGTTTGCCTAAGAAAGAGAATTTTACAGCATCTGTGTGCGTGTGTGTGTGTCTCTCTCTTTCTCTGTTCTTGAACCTGAAGCTGCTCTGCAGGGCCACAAACCAATTAACCCATCTGCACCACTGTGGGGCTCTGACTCGTGTGACAAGCTCCGTGGTGCCAAAATACATAATGGCCGTCAGCTCGGGGGTGCAGAGGGAGCCCCGCAGCACAGAGGAGAGAAACAAACCGCGCGGCTCAGGATGCAGAGGACAGATTGTTCTGCTGTGGAGAGACGAGGACAATGTGACACCAGGGAATCACGGCGCAGTACTGCCGAGGCTCACTTTCACATTCTCTGCACCTTCACTGTGAGTTTGGAGAAAGAGATGACGGCAAACATTAGCAGAGGAACAATTTTCACACTTTAACTTTTGGGCTGGGGTTCAGTTTGGGCACTGTCTCCTCAGTCCTGGTCCTTGTAGGACGTTGTAGGTGTTGGGATTAGTGGGTTACAGAGCTGGTGAATCAGAAAGAACCCACACAATCTTCACAGTCCAGACACATGCAGATTTGGTGTGTCTTTCCTTCCTGTCCTCTCTCTTTGTCTCGCTATCCTCATCGTGTAGGCTGCAGGAACCAGGTCTATTTTTTTATTATCACTAGCAGTCGTATTATTGTCATGATCAGTGTAATTTTAATCTACAATCTCTATCCCATTTCTTCCTTTCACCCCAACCTGTCTTGGCAGATGCTGCACATTGTTGAGTGTGCCTCTCGTGTTTGCTCATTGTGTGGGTTCATTGTTGGGTTTTTTTTCCCTCTATAACATTGTAAAGGTTTTTGCCTTAACCCTTTAAAGCCTAAGCTTCAAAATGTTCATTTGGACTTTTTTTTAGCTAATTTTAACCAGAAAAAAAGGCCCAAGAAAATGCGCTTTTGCCCTTTTTTTCCAGAACAATTTTCAATACATGTCAGTTATTTACAATTTACTGCATGTTACAATAGAGAGTTTTCGATCTATGTTGTTTTATTCTTTTCAAAGAATAATAATTCTTTTGCCAAACACAGCTGCGTGTTTGGCTGCAGGCCGTCAGGACTTCTGTCAGGAAACACTTTAGCTGAACGTGTCGGTCTGTGTGCTCAGGGTTTTCTGCAGACCTGAGCGCAGTGAAGAGATCCACCGCTGTTTCCGCGCCGCACGTTTGTAATCCGTTTGAAGGGTGGCACTCTGTTAAAGGTGAACAAATATTCAGCGCCAGGCGCCTGGGTAAACACGTTAAGCCCTGAAAAACATGAGGAGCTTAGAACAGCGGCACATCCTCGCCGCTGCTGAGAATAAAGATGAAAGAAGACGAAGAAGAAGACGACGAAGAAGAAGACGACTTTAAAGAACGGCCGCCTGGAGACAGAAAGACCTTTAAGTGCAAGGAGGAAGCTCGGCAATGAAAAACACAGACTGAAACACACAGAGACAGAACTTAAGAGCCCTGTTTGTGTCTTTGCCATGTCACCATGGCAACGCTACAGGAAATGCAATAAATAAAAAAAAAAATTCTAACCCCGAAATTTGACTTTCTGTCCTCACTGACTGAACATGAGTCAGGAAGGTTCTGATGATTCTCAACTTCAGTCACATCTGAGTACCGATGATCATTAATGACTGCAAATGAGCAGTAACCATGGCAACGCAAGTTTCGAGCAGATCGCAGAGAGTCCCGAGCCCGTCCTCAGGTCTGATCACATGAAACCACATTCCGACAACCCGGTTTTGAGAACACGCGTCTGCATTCCTGAGCTTCCTAAACTCATCAGTGCTTGTGCACGTTCATTTATTTATCTGTTGCTAAGATGTGAACGATTGAAGTCTTTTTTCATGTTACAGCAGCATGAGAAGAGCTTTGACACAGAGCTGAAACTTACGATGATTTATTGTTTTAAAATCTGTTTATTCTAATAAATGTATTCATTTATTTATTATTTCGTTGTGTGGCGTTTGTCAAACCTGGAAATGACGATGTTCTCAAATGTCTTGTTTTTGTCCACAAACCAAAATGACGAAGTGTTAGCAATTTCTTTTTCACGCAAAGATTCACATTTAAGAATCTGAAAAATCACAATCAAAATAGTTAATAGTCGATCAAAACAGCAGTAGCTGTGATGGAGATCAGCCGAGAGGAGGCTAATTATTAGCTTACAGCACTAATGCATTTGTAAGAACCCTTTTCTTGCAGTTGTTTCCCTGCAACTGTCCGAGTCAGTAAAAGCACAATTTAGCTGTCAGCAGAAGAATGAATGGATGAATGACACGTACGAGAAGAGCCACTGAACCAAAGCGATTAGCACGTGGACAAAAAACAGGTTGAGGGGAAAATTGCGGCGAGGTTGTCAGCGAGTGGGGGCGGGCGGGATGAAGGAACAAGAGGCGATGATGAAAGTGCAGAAGAGCGATGATTTATGCAGGTGGAAGAAAAGATGTCAGGCAGACAGATGAATGGCCCAAGTGCGAGCAGAGAGAACGTCCACAGCCTGACTTTGTGCCAGGTTTATGTTTCATTAGAATCATTTCACCCAGGAACATAGTTCTGAGCGATGACTCTCACGTTTGTGTCAGTGGAAACGAAACAAAAGAAACAGACGCAACAATGTTTTTCTACTATAAAAGACGTTACTGTCATGCGCTCAGTCGCAAAAACAGCAACAGCAATTTAGCATAAATCATTTAGAATAAACTTAAACTTGAATTAAGTGCAGGAGAAGAAACTGTTGTTGGCGTATGCACAGGAACAACAGCATAAATATACAATTCTAGAATGAATGTTGTGTATAACAAACAAAGCTGGAGTTTAAAAGCCTGTACAGTTAAAAAAAGTGCAATTTAGCTCAAGTAATAAATTTTGGAATCAAAAATAGAAGGAAAAATAAAAAAATCTGGTTATAAACTCGTGTACGGCAGGTAACTTTGTTGTAAATGTGGTGTAAACTGTAACTTCAAGAAACTTAGTGTAACCAGTGTCTCGAAATGAGTACAACTGATATTTAATTTAGTGAACTTCGAATTAAAGCTAGGTTATTATCAGAAGATTCTAAGTACGGCTATGGAGCCTGAAATAGTAAAAAGTCAGCAGTGAACACACATCACAAAACAGGTAAGTTTGAAATATGTATTGTACAAAATTATTAACAATATGTTACACTCCCTGCCTATCTAAGCCGGCTTCCTGAGTGCACAAGCGCACAATAATGGGCTTAAACAATTGCTGCCTTTGGAGTTCATGGAAGATCTTGATGTTTGTGTGTGTGTGTGTTTCTTGGAGTACGAATGTCTTTCTTTTTTTTAATACCCGGGTAGGTTTAATCAACCATTTAAAACATTAATTCTTTTAACAGTTAAGATGAACTTCTGTCTTTCATGCCCACATTGAACATGTATATCGGCAATTAAAATAACTAAATCCCCATCATCTTACAATATGACAATACCAACATTTCCTACAAAACCCAAAACAATTCACATTTGCGATTAGCCCGCGGCTAACGCGATTAGCCCGCGGCTAACGCGATTAGCGATCTTTTATAAACATTTCCACAACATAAAACAATCTAAATCTGTGTCTATGTGATATCGAACACTACGTATTAAGGTCACAACTCCGATTGGTTTTAAAAAAGAACAATGTTTCATAACATAATGGAGCACAATGAGCATGATACTCAGGTTAGCATTAGCATCCTTACCGGAGCTATCTTGAGGAGCTCGCAAATTTGTGCAGCTCGTCTCTCTTTCTCTCACAGCTTCCAACCTAATGGACAGACAATATTTTAATATTTGGCACAAGGTTTCATGGATTTCTATTCCTCAAAGGATATTTCCATACCAGTCCTTAATGCTCTCTGGTAATGTCTCCACCGGAAGAAAAGAAAAGGTGAATGCTCATTGTAAATTCCCAGGGGGTCTATACGCCACCCTCTGGCATAGTAAAGGATTACACTACAGTAAACCTGCGAGGGTTACATTAGCCTGAATATTAAAAATGTTTTACGAGTCCTGATTATAAACCCTGGTATACACCAGCTATTTTTGCTGTAAAAGTGGTACAAACTGTAACTATTATCATATTATGCACAATAAAATCGTAGATTTAGCAGAAATATTAAAATTGTGAATGAAGATGAGACTGGAAGACAGGCTAATGTTGTCGTGGAGACGTGAAAACAAACGTGATTTCAACATTTTATTGAGATTTAGCCGAAAAAAAATCACATTTAGAATCAAACGTGGACTTAAATAAAGTCAAGGAGAAGAAACCTAAGTTTAAAATGAATGAGTCAATTATAGACCCTTGTGTTAAACTGGTATAATAGTTACTATAATAATATAACTGTTACAAATAAATGTTAAAAGTTCAGCTTCCGTGTGAAGTTCCTTGTGTGACCACAGAGAAATGAAGAAAAGACGTCGCACTGTTGGACATTATTAGATCATTAGACGTGACGAAGTGATTCATTAACGCAGAGATTTACTCACCCTGTCATCACGTGTGATTATCACACACACTGGCGGTTTAACAACGACTTAGTTTTGCTGTAAATTTAACGAACGACCTTTGTTTCAAGGTCAAATGAAAATCAGCGTTGTCCAGAAAAAGCTTTAAAGAGAAACTGAGCCGCTTCATTACGCCGTTAACTTTTATTTCCATAGTTCCACTCGTTGCTTTTATTGCTTTTTATGATGTTATAATTACACCGGACTGCCCGCCGTAATCGCCGAGACGTCGGAGCGCCGTGCCGCCGCGTC
Source organism: Solea senegalensis (assembly GCF_019176455.1). Lineage (NCBI taxonomy): Eukaryota > Metazoa > Chordata > Actinopteri > Pleuronectiformes > Soleidae > Solea > Solea senegalensis. The sequence goes on from NC_058033.1 coordinate 7,342,623, forward strand.
TCCACAGACACGAGTATTTATGGGACACTAAATCTGAGCGGTCACATGATCCGGCAGGTTTGTCACCAAGCCAAAAATCCAACAGGCTGAATATTTAAATAGTACATTAAACTTGGAAGGTTTCCTTCTTCCTTTGAAAATAAGAACCACTGACTTCAAACTCTCGCTGGATGAGTTCATTCTGTAAAAATAAAAAATGTTATTGTCATTCCTCGTCAGATTTAAGTTGTAAGACACATAAATATTCTGTCCTGAGATATTTAAGTGGGGGATAGTCTGGTTTAGAGGGGTATATTCTGGCCTAGAGAGGGGTAAAGTCTGGCCTCGACCCATTTATAATGTGGGGTTAATAGGCCATACGATACCTGGGGTATAATCTATCATAGGCCGCTTTAACCTCGGGTTTATTCTGGGCAGGGGTTAATTTGGTCTGTTACACCTGGTTCTACACAGCCTGAGTGTGTTTCCTCCCTCATTTGTTCCCATATTTGTGTGATTGTGATGCACTTTTGTGCGTGTCCATGAACCCCTCTGAAGATTCACACACACCTCTCACACTGTCCCCTCCTCATGTGAAGGTGCAGCGCGGTGAAGTGCAGACGGAGTAATTACGGCCACACAGACGCAGCGCGACGCCGCGCGTCCTCTGCTCTTAAGCTGCTTATTTTCACCCTGCAGCTAAATTACCACCCTTCACTTGCTTCCTGTCAGGGTTTAACTGTGTAAACAAAAACCCACTCTGTCTGTCTGTCTGTCTGTCTGACTGACTGTCTTGTCTGTCTGACTGTCTATCGAGCCACTGCCGGCGTTATCTCCTGAGAGTCAGACTCCGCCCTCGTCCCCCGGAGTGTGTGCAGTGGACGACTGTGATGAGAAATGTATTTCAGTGTGACCTCAATCTGTTGTTTGCATACATTTTTTTTAAGAACTGTGTTGTATTAACTTTGCTTGTTTATTAATTTATTATTTTACAGTTCTGCAAAAGCCCACAAGATGTTTTTTTAGGGTTGTTTTCGCATTTTACTTTTTGAAATTCTTGCCTTCTCTTCATTTAATAAACTTTGGTAAACACGGCGTAAATTTGACAGATTACGGCGTGATTGGACCTAATGTGTACAATCAGATATGGAAGATATATGGATTAATGTAGCTTAAACTCAAGCCAAGCGTTAAAACTGCAGATTCTAACGGCGACATCTGTCCTCTGACATGTTTTGGCTCGAGTCTCTTCATCAGCAGTCGCCGCGAGGCCGAGCGTCAGATGCCCCGCACTTCAAAAAGTGAAAAATGGAGAGAGGGAGAGAGAAGGAGATGTGGACGCCCCGCGGACAGCAAACGCCAGTCTCCGGTCCTAACGAAGCAGCTTGTGTGTGAAGTCATGGCAGACTGCGGCTAATGATGAGGCTTCGTTAGGTGAGGGAGGAAGACGAGGGGTGAGGCGACTTCACAGCTCATGGTTAGTTAGGTGTGAGGAGGCAAGGAGGCGAGTGAAGGACGGAAGTGGAGAGCGAGAGAGAGAAATCAGGTGTGGAAGGTAATGACACGTGTGATTGAAAGAGAGACTTTCCACACTCGCGTGTTTGTAGATTTACTTTACTAAAAATGAACTTCGTATTTCACGGCGTAACGAGAGATTTCGATCTTCTCACCTTCAGCCGAGAAATTATAAATGATCTCGACGCCACCTCAATGCTAACATATCTCCGGCTCCGCCATTGTTAGCAATGCTCGACAAAAACAGAGTAGCAACATAAAACAGAAATTCCGCACAAGTGAACGGTAAAAGAAGCAAGTGTTTGAGTTGTTCCGAGTTCCAACTACAAATGGAACGCAATTGTTGCGATTAATGTCACTTCCTGGTTCGTCAATAAGCTAGCCCGTGGTGTAATTTGTCCTATGTGTTCTTCTCCTCCACGAACTTTGACCCGGAATTAGAAGGAGACGACGTATAAACCGCAGCACAAGCAACGCGATGGCGTGGCGAGAATGTACAGGAAAAGGGAAGAAGACCCCACTTTTATAAACGCGATCTGTCTCACCCCATTTCACAGTTCGATTTTCTCAACAGGAAACAAATTCAAGATGCACTAGCTTATAGAGAGAGATGCAGCGCCACCTATGGAGGCGGAGACAGATGTACACTGCCAAAAGAATAGGACTTTTCTCTTTGTGTGTACTCGGACTCTGCTATTGTCCGTCTTAGTTGGACTACGGGCTTTAACCCTTAGTGGGAAAAATACACAACTCCTTATATGGATGTCCTGTGTGTGTTTGTGTGCGTTTATAGGTCACATATTCAGGATGTTGAGTCAAAATTAGAATTCATTTTACATCATATTTTTTAGTCTTGAGAAAAGTCGCGATAATTGTGCAGAAGTCACAAAATTAGAGCGTTTCACAATCCGATTTTAAACCTTTTGAGTACTTTTTTGCTTAGGTGTGTGTTACTGACACACACCTAAGGTGTGTGTTACCCCGTAGGTGTGTGTTACCCCCCCCTCCCCCGAGACTCCCGTGTTAGAAAATCCACTGTCAGTCGTGTTGAAAATTCTATTATTTCTATTCTTTCTATTTTTGGGTCATTTTCATTTTCAAAGTCAAGCGACTGTGACAAACACAGGAGGAAACGCCACCGTCACACGCTTCAGTGTTTCCATTTCTGCGACAACGCGGTGTCACCCTGTGTGTGTGTGTGAAGCTATGTCATGTTCTTATTCACATTTACATGACTTGATTAATTACGGTGGCGAGGGCGGGCGGAGGGAGCGCAGCTGAGTGTTCGGCGTCATTACCTCCACCTTGATTCAAACGAAGGTGGAGGAAACTCATTACCTCTTTGTGTGTCTTTGTGGAGCCGCGGTGTTTGTGTGTTTACGGGGCCGCGGTGTTTGTGTGTTTACGGGGCCGCGGTGTTTGTGTGTTTACGGGGCCGCGGGGTACGTGCAGCTGTTTACAAACGCAGGCCCTGCCATCTGTAGCCACTGCGGCACAGAGGGAACAGGGACGGAACAGGGAGGGAACATAATAATGCACGTTACGTTATAATTGCTCCTTCAGAAAAAAGCTCTGTCGTTACAAAACTTCAGCTCTGTGTTTTTCTGCGACACAGAAAATGGGAAAAAGTCTCTTTTTCTCTCTCTCCTTTGGTTTTTTGTCTCTCAGACACAAAGTGGTGATTATTATCATTTCTGGTTAATTGGATATAATTTTGGAGACAAGAGACATCCGTCCACCTCCCGAGGAACGAGGCCTCATTAGCATATGTAACGGTTCAAGTAGACGCCGAGGCTTTGCGCTAATAAGGTCATTGTACACACATGCGCACATGCACGCACACGCGCCATCATCTCCTAATTAACCGTTTATCACCTGTGAAAGAGACGAGGATGAGGAGCCGGGCGCGGGCGTCGTTTTTATGCTTCAATAGCTTCTCCCCCGTGAGCATGAAAAGACTGGGACGACGATGATGATGATGAGGAGGATGATGAGGATGATGAGGGGAGACGTGAGTAAAATAGAGTCCTGGTTTCATCACACTGGCTCGTTAATGTTTGTTAAAAACTGTCTGTCCTGTGATCTGTTTAAAGTCTTTACGTCAAAGTATGGCGATGCGATAGTCTTTTGTTGCCATGGTTACTCAAAATGCTCAGAAAAGACAGGACACACCAAACTCTGTTATAACTGTTTGGTTTAAGATTATTTCAACGTATATTTTTTTTAATGTGTTACACAAAAAACAGAGATTGTGTATATGAAAATATGCTGACTCACCACCAGGGGGCGACTCCACTGGTAGCAATAAGAGCTCAGTTTTGGGGGGCGTCTATGAGTAAATGAGCTTCTCACTTCTAACGTCAGTAAACACGAGAGATCAGCTCTCGTTGCAGCATAATAGGAGTGTACAGCCATGTGATTGACAGCTGCTATCATCCAATAGGAGCCTGGAGGGAGGGGACACCTCTAGAATTCCAATTGCAAAACCTCAACGTGGTTTAAGACATGTATGAAAAAGAGAGTAAAATCTCCATGTGAGTCATTTAAGAAGTGTTAAACAGGAAAAAGCCATTTGACCACAGGAAACTGGACGTTTGTAAACCACTCGCTTTCCTGAACCAAACTCCATAGAGAAAATCAGTGATTTAACGTCACAGCACACAGGAGTCATTGAGCCACTGCTGCCTCCATCACAAAGTTTAAATGTCTTATTTTGTAAAATTCGGCATTTGAAATCCTTTGTTCAGATTTACCTCAGTGACACAAAGTGACCACACGAGGCAGCAGTGGACCAGCAGCTCCTGTGTCTCTGTGAGCTAAAATCACTGATGTTCTCTATGGACTTTGGTGTGGCAGAGTCAGCGGTTCACAAACGTCAGTTTCCTATTAAAAAAAGTATGTCTAACAGCGATATAAAGACGTAAACATGTTCTTAAGACATATGTTTATATTATATGTTGTATATAAGCCATGTTATGTGACAAAAACTGGTTGGTTTTTGCAAAAAATCGTCCTGAATGTATGTTTCAGAGAACACTGCACACAGCAGAGAGAGAGAGAGAGAGAACATACTTTTTCTGTCGCCCACACAGACGGCAATTAGGAACATAGAACTTTGTATGTGTTGCTCCCAAAAACCCTGGCTTTGCTCAGTTGTCTCTGGCAAAATTGGAAATATTGTGATATCAGATCACGCCGCTGCATATAAACATTGACGTTGAACCTAAAAATATTAGAGTACAGACCCCGGCACTGGAGGCAGAATCCTTTCATGTTAAAAGATCATAAATTTATGGATTATTTTTTCATCAGGATTCAAAGCCTTTTATTTGTCTCGAACCTTCTTCAGCCAGTAACCCGTCGCTGCTCCGCACAACTTCAAAGTCTCCATCTGTGTGTGTGTGTGCGAGTGAGTGAGTGAGAGAGAGGAGGGGTTAATTACTTCCTACACAGCCGGCAAAACATGTAAAAACTGAGGATCAGTGGAACTAGAGCAGAGATGCGTGTGTGGGGAAACCCACGAGATCCAATCTGACAAAATAACAACCATCTGCTGAACACGACAGACGCATCATGTGTCACATCATGCCGTAAAATGACCGCAAAACGTCAGATTAAGATTAAAGAAACGGGAAAAAAGTGTTAGCAAACCCTATAAAGCCTCAGTACCTCTCTCAAAAACCAGAGAAGGAAAATCTGTGTCTAAAATATGTAGACGACGTAAAGCGGAGAGGAAGTCGTTGAGCAAACGCTCTCTTTCTTACACTTTGTCAGCGGATATTCAACATTCACTAAAAGTCACCTCACCTGCGTCAGGAGCACACCTGCTCATCAGTGCAGCCTTCTGATTCTCTGTGCTAACATCACGATCCTCCTGAGTTTTACTCTCTTGGGTGTCTTCTTGTCTTCTTGCTTGTGTGCCGTCTCTGACGCTTACCTTCACCACTACTTGGAGCTGAAGAACACTATTCTGTGTCCAACAGTTTGAGGAAGGTCCTCTTCTCAGTACAGAAGGTAAAGGACTGCAAAGACTGTTAACTGTTGGGCGTCCTCCTCTGTCAGTCTGCCTGTGAGTCCCAGAGTTACGGGGTTTCCGAGGTTTTTTCTCTGCTGATACCTAGAGCTGACCTTCAAGAGGACTGCATACGAGTTCTCAGTCCTCTGCCCCGGTCAGGTTAGGCTCAAGGAAAATATAAACGAGACAAATGATGGGTGCTAGTGCTACACTGAGGCCTTTGTGATTAGCGAGTCGCAGCTGGCACCGTCCTGAGTTGGGTTGTGTACTTTCAAACTCTACTTTTAGCAGATGCTCGTTTGGGAAGGTATTACCCGGAAACGAGCGTTGACCAGGAAGAAGAAAACCTAGCTCGGAAATCCATGCCCTTCAGCCGACTTACTTGGAGTTTCTGTTTTTATTTTGGCGTTCAACCCTAAGAAGTTGAACCCGAGGTTGCTTGTTTGGTTTGCACCAGAGTTCAGATGAGCTTTCACACCTGCCCAAACCACGTGGACTGTCTGAGGTTTAAAGACCAAGCAGCTCTGGTATGGAAGAACCCGACTGGCCCCTCAGAGCCCCAACCTCAACCCCCCCATCGAGCACCTTTGGGATGAGCTTTGACAGAGATTGTGAGCCAGAACCTTCTTGTCCAACATCAGTGCCTGACCTCATCAGCTGGACTGGCGGCCTGTCCGGCGTGGCTGTGACCCGCGGCGTTCATCCCACGTCCGCTGGGATTGGCTACAGCTGCCTTGTGACCCTTGCGTGGAGGATGAAGCCGTAGACAACGGACGGACCCTGTGATGTACGGACATCTCTCACTCTCCCTGTGAGCTCCTTCCCTTCATTAAAGCGGGTTCAAAGGTCGTCCTCCCATGAAGCGAGGAAGCGCTTTGTAGCAATTTGGCACACAGTGTGCATCTCTCACATCTCAGAAAGTGTTGTTCTCTGGCTCCGATCATCGGTGTGATCTCAAATGCTCGCAGAGCAGCTGGAGTTGCCCCCGGCTAAACTCCCCCCACACACGTTTACGCGGCGTCTTACACACACCGGACATCTGATGTGCTTCCAAAGCAAAAAAAAAAAACCTACGCTGCTTAATAATAAAATGTGTCTTTGATACACATACAACACCCACGACTCTTAAAGAAGCGAATAATATCCATGGCAGCGGAGAGTCAATGCAGCATGTTACCATGGTTTTACTGCGCCCTCCAGAATTATCGGTGGCCTTGGTAAAGATTAGCTCATTACTTTTACGGCCTTTTGGCTCGTCTTCACCGAGGGTGCCAATAATTCTGGAGGGTAATATATATCTTTCCCTCCTATGACTCCTTTCCTCTTCTCCTTAACGTGTGCAGCCTTATCTCACTTTTTAAACTCATGCATAATTCATAGACTTTGGCCCCCCCTCCGCCTTTCTCTCCCCCCCCCCCGTTAGCAGGAAGTTAAATTTCGGAAGCAAACAACAGGGATTTGATTATCTGAACAGGACTGAGCTCCAGTGAGCAGCACTTAAATTTGATCAGTGCGTGCAGTGGGAGCTAAGTGGGAAAGCTTGCAGGAGGAGGAGGAGGAGACAGTTTCCGCTGTTTCCCAGCTTTTAATGACTAAACAAAGAAAATGTGCCGAGTGTCAGGGAAACGTGTTTATTGCCTGGTTGTGTTTGCTGAGTTCATATTTCACAGCACAGGATATTAGGACTTTGTCTCATTAGCTCCGTGTAAACGTCGGATGATTCTGCGCCGGGAACGTGACAGTGAGCGTGTTTTCCTTCCAGGATTGTGGGGAAACGTCAGCCTGCGTATTTTCCTCCATGTTCAGTTATTAAAACACTGATAAATCACAGACGACTCAGTGGGATTCAGAAATCTGTCCTTGTCAGGATCACTGGACATTTGGTTGGGAATGCCGAGTCTCCATTCCCAACTACTGTTGTCTTAATCCGTTGTTGCTCTCCTTCAAATTTGTCAATCATATTTAGACGTTTCGTACATCAATGATAAAGACAACAAGAAAAAAAATAGCTGGGAATTTGGAGTCAGCATTCCCAACGACTGTTTCCCGATTCTTTATCCGCTGTTGCTCTCGTGGTTTTCAACAGTTAATTAACTGTCAATTAACATGCATGAGTGATAAAGACGACATCTACAGTTTCCCAACTACAGTTTTCCAGTTTTCTTTTTTCCGTTGTTGCTCTTCTCTTACACTTTTAAAACGTATTCCAACAGTTCATACGTCGATAATAAAGACGACAGAAAGACAATAGTTGGGAATGTGGGGCCGGCATTTCTAAATTTCTTCATCCATTGTTGCTCTCTATGTCAACATTCCCAAAAAGGGTTTTCCTATTTTCCTTTATTTTCAAGCCAATTTTAACTGTTTCAGGAGACGACTCCCCCACGGAATGTTAAAGTGGAACAGTATCAAACACAAGACAGTCGTGGGGCGTTTGGTCACATGACTTCACCGAAGGTCACGGTTAAAATCACATGACCTGGAACGCCCGGAATCCTCTGCAGTGGAGTCACGAGGATACTGGCGGAAGTTCATAATTATCAGACTCCTCTACGTGTGATAGAAATGAATAATTCAGCGAGAAGAATGGAAACTTTTCCTCTGTCAGCGTGAAGCCATTCCTCAATCCCTAAATATTCATGAAAAAAAGGAAAAGAGGAAGAAAAGGATGACCACTGTTTTTATAGTAAGTGATCTGAAGCACGGAGTAATAAAGTCCTTTAGAGCCGAGAGGAAACGCTGTGGCCGCGGGGCGTGAAGGCGCGCACACACACACACACACACACACACACATATATAGTGTATATACACAGTCTAAGGTTTCATTTCTTCCTCCTCTTTCTCTCTCCATATACTTTTAGTGCATTATTTAACACCTCAGGAGATGAAATAGTGAAGAGGAAATTATGCATCGCACGAGGGCTCAGAACCTCACTTTATGATAAATCTGCCCCCCACCCCCCTCCCTCCTCTTTAAATCCCAGTGATAATATTGCACTTGTCTCCTGATTTATTATGCGCGGGTCCACAGTCGTGCGTTGACTCCATCGTTCCGAGGTGATTAAGCCGCCTCTGTGGAAAACACGGAAGACGTACGGGAGCTCTTTTGCATAATTCCTGTGTTCCTGCCTCGCGGCGTGAGGCCAAAGCACTCGGCCTCCGGTGCTTTTTCCTCGCGTCTTATTATCATTATTATTATTTTTATTTCTTTGGATTCCTAATCGATTATTGACGAGGTTGTTTTTCACAAAAATGACAGAAACAAAGTCGCTCCGCAGCCTCGAGCTGGAAAATGTCACTGTGGTTAAGTGTTGCTCACGTGAATAAAAGGGGACGCGGGGATTTTAACGCTTTGCTTTTACTAATAGTGTTTATGTTGCCAGTTGATTAAAAAGGCTACAGACACAATCAGAGAGTTATTACTGGATCAGAATCTGGAGACTTTATTAAGCCCCAAGGACGAAGTGACTCCGTTACATTTGTGCCGTTAAAGAAGTGAAATGACGTGAAAATAAAAAGGATCAACAAACAAACACTGTGTCACCTGGGTTTTCCATAATAATCAGACGAGCATCTCGTCAAGTGATCAAACAACATCCCATCATGATATCACGACAAAGATTTTCATGACGATATTTCACAGAATTTCATAAAATGAACGTATTTATGACACAAATAAACCAGTAAAGCTATAATTAAGTGTCAGTTAAGCTTATGTATGTCATTTCAGGGTCATATTTATATATTTAACATCCTGACACTAAGTGACGAGCATTATGCCGTAGTGTGAGGGATTAACAGACTTTAGACTGAACAGTGATTGGACGCGTGAGCCGGGAACAGGACTGGTGACGGAGCAAACGCAGTGTTTATGAGAACCGCAGCAGAGGAACAAACAAGTGGGAAAGCTCACCGGACAGTCCAGGGAGCGCCGACGGCTGAGGAGAGATCCAGGGTTCAGGCTGAGGCCGACGCAGGAGAGAGACACTGGAGAGGAGTGAGGGAGTGTGTGAGGGCTGATTGCAGCAGACGAGGAGCAGCTGTTGGCTTGATGAGGAGGCGTGTCCTGGCAGGTAGAGCGGGGGTGGAGTCAGGTCGATGTGGCCCTGAGTCTTCACTGGATCGTCTAGAAGTCAGATTTGCAAACCCTCTTGTGGTATTTCTCACTCATCTTTTCCCTAAGTTTTCACATCCTGACTTCCTTTTTGCTGTTTTTGTCATTTTCTGGAGAAAAACAGCTCCCCAAACATCTATAAGGACAGATTGGTGCAGCCTGATGCATCGAAAGCTGCATTTATGACGTTTAAAAATCTCCAAATTCAAATAACCCTTGAATAATTTTAAATCTTAATTAGATTCCTGTAAAAAAGTTTCTGCCCGTTTCCCGGAGGCAGATTATTCCGGCGAGGCTTCCTCTTCCAAACACTCGATGCAGCAGAAGAACTCGGCTCCAGTGAACAGCACCTTTCCCTTTGTTAGATTTAATCACGTCCATGGTCGGGCGCCTCCAGTGAAGAGCGAGACACAAAATCTTTCCACTCTGGACTCTTTTCCACTTTCCTCTTATTCAGCAGCAGCAGCAGCAGCAGCGTCTCATTATTTTTGTCTTTATCCACCGACGATCGTCAGCCGGCACCAGTGTGTGCAGCGGCCACTTTGACGTCGTTTAGGTCAGAAATACACAAGGAAAATCATTCATGATTTAGAAAAACACGTATATTAAAAAAAAACGATGAAAACAGACAACGAGCAGCGACTGCGGCGACAACAAGGCACAGGTGCATCTAACAAGGGGCTGGGCTGACAATCAAGAGTGGACGGGAAACGCGCAGGAAGTAAAGCTCTGAAACAAGAAGGGGAGGTACGTTTCACAATAAAACAGGAAACAGCAAAGAAAGACACTTCAGAAGTTAAGTAATTAGTAGCTTGTAAATGTGCAGCCACATGTCAGACTAGCATGTTTTTGACTTCATTTAATTAGTCTTAATAAGCTTATTACACGCAAATAAATGCTGACTTTAAGTATGTATATTGTAGAAGTTCTTATATTCTGTATAAGAACAAAAAAATGGCAAAAAGAACAACAACCAGATCTTCCCCAGAAATTTCACCGTCTCCAAAATCAACATTTACAGCTTTCATTTTGCAACACATGAAGCAGCCGTTCCTGCCACAGCTGACCGTGTGAGAGAGACTGACGTGAGTTTGTCTCCCCCCTCGTCTCTGTCTCCTCCGGAGGCTTGTTATCTCCGTCTCTGGTCAGCGGAGGACGTCAAAGTCCCAGTGTGAGACAACAGAGCGGCTCGGCCGTTAAACCCTGACCTCGACATCCGAACATGTTAACAAGCAACACAGTCAGGCCCGAGTGAAGGCTGCGCGTGCACCAACGACACGGGAGAACAAGCGGGGATTCAGGAGCCGCGAGGGTTTGAGAACAGCACGACTGTGAGGACGAGTTAAAGACAACAAGTGTTAACTAACGACCACGTGGGAACCAAAAGACACAAAAGAAGCTTGAGAGTTTGCCCTCGAGAGGCTCGCCATCGTTAAAAACATGGCTGCCAGCTGCGTTCAGCCACTAAATACGAGGTTCACCGAATAAAAGTCTTAAGAATATGTTTCGCCGCATGTTAAACACTTGATCTTTCGCCGTTAAACTGCATTTTATGTTGGGAAACTGAAGTTCCTCTCACTTCTCACTCTCCCACACCAAAGCCCATGGAGAAAATTGACAATTTTAACATCACAGCACACAGGAGTCATTGATCCACTGCTGCTTCCATCAGTGAGTTCAAATGTATAATGTTGAGAATTCTGCATTTGAAATCCTTTATTAAGATTAACGTCAGTGACACAAAGTGACCACACGAGGCAGCAGTGGACCAGCAGTTAGACCAGCAGCTCCTGTGTCCATGTGAGCTAAAATCAGTGATTTTCTCTATGGACTTTGGTGTGAGAGAGTGAGTGGTTTACAGACTTGAGTTTCCTGTTGGAAAAGTCTGTCTTAACTTTCTGTTTCTGTTTTGATTCTTCATAACACACAGTGTGTTTGAAGTGTGAGATGATTACATGAATTGATGAAGCAATGACGATGGAATTACTGTGTTGAACTCCTCCTTCACTCTGATCCTCTGTCTCTGTCGGCTTCATCACCGGCGCTGAAAGTGGTCCAGTGGACAAGGACGTGGCTTCACTACTCAGCAGGTCGTGGGTTCAAGTCCCGCTCAAGGTAAGGATCTTCCAGAATGTGTGTGTGTGTTTGTCTGGGTATACAAAACTAAAACTAAAACCTCTCAAAAACCAATTTCAAACCAAACTAAAACTCTCGTCCGTCGGTCACTTGCGTTACGTTGCGTTGCCTTGCGTTTGCGTCATTTCATTTCAACGAGGATTTCAACTTCATCATCAACACCTGCAACGACAAGAAAATGGGACAACTGAGCTATCCTGGAAAAGGCTAGCTCTGACTTTTTAAGTTTTTGTTGACGCATGGTTGTAAAAGATTTGAACACAAACCCACAAACACTGACTGTGCTGTGAGCGCCCCCTGTGTCTAGAACACACACGAGATTTTATTATCAGTTTAATCTAAGACATCTGAAGAATGTGTTCACGTCTTTATCTCACTGTGAGACAGACTTTTCCAACCCTTTTTTTAAAACCTTGCACACAAGGAAACTACTTTAAGCAGATAAATAATATTTTCTGATCAAAAACTACAGATTTTCCTTCAAAATAATCAGAATAACACGTGGCGTGTTCAGATCTGTGCGTCGTTTAAAGTGTTTTCTCTTGGATTTTTTTTTTTGCGTAATCGTAAAGTGGTCGGTAATTGTGTTGTTGCGTTTCGAGTGTTTTCTCTTGCGTCGTCGTTGAAATTGCTTTCACAGCCTTGAGTGGACCAAACTGTGATCTGACAGAGAGAGAGGAAAAAAAAAGAAAACCCTCAGTAATTCTTAAGTCTTTCTGCACAAGCTTCTATATCCAGAGCCTCTGTGTTCACGGTTCTGGTTGAAGTGCACGGCGAGTGCCGTGTGAAGCACTTCCTCTTCCCTCCTGCGAGCCGCCGAGGCTTAAGCCTTTCAACTGAACTTTGCTCTTCATAATCTAATAAGTGTAATTTCTGAAAAACCCTTCCCGGCTTTACTTTGCTCCAGTGCAAGTGTGTAATTGGAGCAAAAACTCTGGGCTTTGCATTCAAATGAGCTGATTTAGGCGGAGGAGAGGAACGTGTGTGTGTGTGTGTGTGTGTGCAGGAATATATTAATCAAGACATATTAAAGCAAAAGAGGTGATAAGCTCGTCTGCTAATAAGAAGCGATGGAGCTCACAGCTCATATTTGATCCAAAGGAGCTTTTTCAAATACATGTGATGATATTAATTAAATGTTTTTTTTAAAGAAGTTTGCTTCACACACACACACACACACACATACACACGTGCGCGTGGCTCTTTATTAAACAAAGGTTTACCACCGCTCGTGAACTCCTCCTTTTTTTCCCAAAACACACTTTCCACAATTTTTCATTTCGTCCAAATCTGTGACAGAACAAATAAATATTGAGCAGCGGTGAAAGTATAAAAGTAGACTCTGTTTTTATTCTCTAATTCTCACTGGGACTCAGAGTTCTTTCCATCACTTTATATTTATTCAGCAGACACACACACACACACACACACAAATGTGTTGAAGTTTGAGTCAATTTAACACCTGACTGATCCACTATGAGACAATGTCAAATTTAACTGTGTTAAAGTGACAGTAAAATAGTTTAATACACTTCAAAAATAATGTTATAATAACTATTTTAATGTTAAATTAACAGTAAGAGTTAAGAACACTCAAGAATAGTTATAAATACAACTCTTTTAGTGTTAAATTAACAGTGAAAGAGTTAAATATGCTCCAAAAATAATTTTAAATCATATTGTTTTTGTTAAAATAGCAGTAGAAGTTAAATGCTCTTCAATATAGTTAAAAATAACTCGTTTAGTGTTAAATTAACAGTAATAGTTAAGAACACGCAATAATGGTTATACAAATAACTCTTTTAGTGTAAAAGTGACAGTAAAAGAGTTAAATTCACAACAAAATAATCATTAATTAATACTTTTGTGTTAAAATAACAGTAACAGGTAAATCCTCTCCAAAATAGTTTTAAAAATAACTCTTTTAGCTTTGAAATAACTATTTCATGCACAAACAGTGTTTAAAGTCATTTCTGGGGGTTTTGTTGAGTATATTCATGAAAAAACAACCATATTTATATGTAAACAAATAAGTTCTGTGTCTGAGTGAATGTTTATCTGTTTTTTGTAAAAGGAAGCAAAAAGGAACTCCTGTAAAATGTGTTGTTATTTCCTTGATTTTTATTTTAAACTTGAAAGTTAAGACAGAGAAGAAAATCCCACACCTGTGAAAGCCACGATTCATGCCAGTGAGTCGCTGCAATTACTTCCATGTCACTTTAACGGCCTCTCAGAGGGCTGAGCAGCTTTGTGCCCGACGCCAATTTCACCCTGTCTGCTTCCTGTTGTCGCCTTTTCCAACGCTACACACATTTACAGCATCACGACTGCGCACAACCACACACACATCTGCACAGGCACAACAAACCACTGAGGCTTTCAAGTGGAACTCACATTAAAGGGACAGTTCAGGGTTTTTTTTTTTTAAAGTGGGATTACACGACCTGATTTTTTTTTCCCACTTTAAAACCTTTTCAATCCCCGGTTTCAGTGGGAATGTGTTTAAGTAGCATTCACTCCCTGATCACATGATCATTAGGACTGAAAGTTGTGTTGCTTTGTAAACCGCTCACTCTCCCACACCAAAGCCTATAGAAAAAAACAGTGATTTTAACATCACAGCACACAGGAGTTGTTGATCCACTGCTGCCTCCATCACTGAGTTTAAATGTCTTATTTTGTATAATTCGGCATTTAAAATCCTCAGTTTAGATTGACCTCAGTGACACAAAGTGACCACACGAGGCAGCAGTTAGACGAGCTCCTGTGTCCATGTGAGCTAAAATCAGTGATTTTCTCTATGGACCTTGGTGTGAGAGAGTGAGTGGTTTACAGACTTGAGTTTCCTGTTGGAAAAGTCTGTCTTAACTTTCTGTTTCTGTTTTGATTCTTCATGACACACAGTGTGTTTGAAGTGTGAGATGATTACATGAATTGATGAAGCAATGACGATGGAATCACTGTGTTGAACTCCTCCTTCACTCTGATCCTCTGTCTCTGTCGGCTTCATCACCGGCGCTGAAAGTGGTCCAGTGGACAAGGACGTGGCTTCACTACTCAGCAGGTCGTGGGTTCAAGTCCCGCTCAAGGTAAGGATCTTCCAGAATGTGTGTGTGTGTGTTTGTCTGGGTATACAAAACTAAAACCTCTCAAAAACTAATTTCAAACCAAACTAAAACTCTCGTCCGTCGGTCACTTGCGTTGCGTTGCGTTTGCGTTATTTCATTTCAACGAGGATTTCGACTTCATCATCAACACCTGCAACGACAAGAAAATGGGACAACTGAGCTATCCTGGAAAAGGCTAGCTCCCACAAGTTTTTGTTGACGCATGGTTGTAAAAGATTTGAACACAAACTCACAAACACAGACTGTGCTGTGAGCGCCCCCTGTGTCTAGAACACACACTAGATTTTATTATCTTAACAAAAGACTCAGCTCAGAGTCTTTCACTCTGGGGTTTGGTGTGAGAGAGAGAGTTGAGACTAAACTTCAGTTTCCTGTCAGACAAAAACTGTCTTGGGCTGTGGTTTGTGTTTTATCCGTTATGTCCATCACTTAATTTTTAATTTTTAGTTGTTTGTCCAGGAAAATAATGTATAAATACACATGATAAGTATAAATACACGCTGTGATTAGTTTCCCTTTGTATTTTTCCCCCAGTACTAATTGAGATTCTGCATGTTTCCCATGCACGGACGATTATTTTTACGATACGGTGGGAGACACCTACATGAGGCACATTTCCTTCCACACCTGGACGCCTCCATGCTTGAAAATCCATGGAATACTTGTCTGTGGTCATTTTTCCAGACCTTTCCACCCAAGGTACAAGTCGCCGTGATCTTAGCTGACATTGCTCCATTCAGCCGGGGATTGAACCCACTTGGAGCCCAAATATAAGACTGGGAGATTGACAAACATCATTTTTCTCTGTCGTTTATCGACAACTGTGAAGGTTCTCATTAAATATCCCGTTTCGCCTCCTCGACGATCGCCTGTCGCCCGGCCTCTGTTTGATATTTTCTCATCAAACTTTGTGAGAGTGTTTCTGTGCTGCTTCATCCACCTCGTCTGTTTCCCCATCACATCATACCTCATGCTGGTAAACATCCACCGTGCTCTTTGCCCGCCCACCCATCCATCCCCCAGTTTAATCTCCATCCACTCGAGCAGACATCCGTCCATCATCCGCCGCCTTATCTGCTGCGGTCGCTCCGCTGCAGCTGCAGGTGCAGAGCGTTCTTCTTTCACGTCGACAGTCCAGAAGACAAAGTGCTCTCGAGTCTGACAGCAGCAGGTAAGTGGCACCTTCTGTTCATCACTGCCAGCAGAGAGTGAGCAGCCTCACGCTGTGCCACCGGCTGCTGCTCCGGCAGCATCGCTCGGCGGTGGCAGCAATCAGAGACGGGAGTGATTTCAGCCAGAAAGCTTCCCCGCTGCGCTGCCTCTTTTCTGGCTCTAACCAGGCTGTGACCTCCTCTCTCTCTTTCTCTCTGTGTGTCTGTGCGACATCATCTCGATCGTACTTCCTGCTCTGTCCTGCAAATATACCGTTACGCGTCTTCCACGGCCCAGAACGTGCCCTCTCCTCACCCACTTCCGCCAGCTCCTCCAGGAGGATCTCATATAATCCCTCCAGCTGGTTAGGACGCCTCCCTGGGGAGGTGTTTTTGAGGCGTGTCCTTCCAGGATAAGACCTCAGGGCCGACCCAGGACTCAAAGACACCTCCCCTGGGGGGCCGTCCTAACCAGATGCCCGAACCACCTCGGGTGGCTCCTCTGGACGTGGAGCAGCAGCGATTCTCCTCGTCCCCTCAGGCCTGTCCAGAGAATGTGAGGACATTCTGGAGAAACTCAAGTGCAGAAACTCCTGGGAAGTCCTCAGAGGGAACACCATTAACCACGCCCCTATTTCAAATTTCTCGCCAATCACACAATAGTTGTCGGACGCCACTTCTGCCCAGACGATGTGTGAAGATCAAACTCAAAGAGAGAGTGGCAGAGGAGGCGGGGCTGGAGTGCAACGAGGCTCACCTGGCTGCAATCCACACACCTGGCTCCTGTCTCCGCCTCAGCCCTCCTCACATAAGCCAGCTCTCCAACACTCCAATAACACGTCAACAACAAATCTATCGATCACACCAAGCATGTAATGACAGCGACGTCATTGCTTCTTCAGGACAGGCCGAGGTAACGCAGAGGCGGAGCTTATCACCTCCGACAACGTCGCTGCCAAACTATGAAAAGGTGAATAAATCGGTGACTTTATCGTAAAATCTGTTCTGCTCTCAGCCGTGCAGGTCCAAGTTGAAAGTTGTTTGTGTGTTCAGATGTAAACGCGCGTCAGGAATCTTCGTTAGAGGAGGAAAAACAAACCGCTTCATTTGCGGCAGACATGAAAAACAGAAAATGTCGATTTGCATGTGATTAATAATTCTCTTTTGCTCAGAGTGAAACTTTTACTTTGACAGGGGAGGAGGGGGAGGGAAAAAAAACTGCAAAAACAAACTTCTGATGTATTTATGCCACAGCTAAAGTGAGACACTCACTTAACACCTGCACAGTTTTCTTCTCGGGGATTAAACGCAGTTCTGTTCCAGCTGCTCATTTCTGCACTGACTGCACACACACGAGTGGAAGTCTGAGTTCAAGTGGGATTTTAATGTAAAGTGTGTTCACGTCACAGCGCGTTTCACTGGAAGTGAGTGAAGCACAGTCACAAGTGCCGACTCTGTCAGAAGCAGAAGTGTGTTGTGCAGAGTGAGAGCAGAAGGCTGCGTGGGAGGAAGCTGCAGGTGCTTTGACAGGAAGTCAACTTTTATTCCTCAGTAAAAAACACTGCAGATTTTTACAGGGAGGAAAAATCATTTGTTCCACCACAGGCATTTCTGTTTTCTGAAGGGACAGTTTGGGACAGTGCAGTCCCTTCGTAGCCAATTTTTCCAACGCTGAATCTCGGAGCAACCTCACCAAACCCCAAGTTCATGTTTGTTTTACAGTACATCAGTCTCAGTTCTTGTCAACCCTAACCCAGGATATGTCCACGGTTCCCCACTGAAATTTCCACTAAACATGTGTCAGAAAACAGCAGGAAAAAGCAGCAGAATATTCCACAGGGAGTGGAATTAAGTGGAATAATTGTATTTCCAATTCTTCTCAAAAAACAGAATGATCCCGTAAGTTAGAAGCATTATATTTAAGAGGTATTTTAGAGGCTACACAATGAGATGTGTTTTCCCACTCGATACACTGTGGCTCCCACAGAGGTCTCGACATTTTCCAGTGTCGCTGAATGCTTCTCATAGCTCCTCCAAGCTCAAAACACCGTGGAGCCGGCAGTCTGTGACACTTAATTGAAAGTTTTCCTCCTCGAGTGAAGTTAGTTTGAAGAAAGCAGACACTGCTGATCTGAAAGTGTGGGTTTGTGGAATATCCGACTTGAAACTAACTTCCCAGTCCAGCACCTCGTGAGTCTGTGTGTTGTTTTTAAACAGATCTCAGAATCTTGGTGAGTTAAACCTTATGTTGGGTTCCGTTTGTATATACTGGGTTCTGAGTTCTGATAGAAATGGAACACAGCCACTCAACTGAAGCCAAAGTTGTTTGTGATTTTTTCGACAGCGTGTTTATTTAATCTGGTGTTTTACTTCAGATCAGACGGAGGTCTGTGAAGTTCCTCCGCAGTCGTGCTGTCAGATTTGTGAATGGGCTGAAAGTGGATAAACTTCTCCTCCCTCTTTCCTTTTGCATCCGCGGGTTTTCAACTGCGTCTTCTCATCTCCCTCTGTTTGTGATGAGGCAGGGAATCCGAGTTCTTCCCCTCCGAGACGTTTCCCTCCAGCTATCATCCTGTGTAAACATCCAAGTGAGGTGATTAATTATGCCGGGCAGCGAGAGAGATGGAGGGAGAGGGCAGGAGAGGAAGAAAGAGGAGGAGGAGGGCGAAGCAGACAAACACATAGAGGAGAGAGGAAAGAAAGTGAGATGATATAGATTAGACTCCAAAGTCTCCTTGACCCGAGTCTCCCGTGGAACCTGCTCGTCTTTACAGTTGGAAAAGGCATAAATATTTCAAGTCAAATAGAATGCGGCATAAACTGAGGTTTTCATCTTTTATTCATCAAAGCTGAGGGATGTAGCTGCACATCCATCGCTCTGGATGCCTACAGGGCCAAATGCTACTGTGGTGGAGACTCTGTATGTTCATGGAGAGGTGTGTGTGTGTGTGTGTGGGAAAACACTCCTCACACAAAAGCCAAATGATAAGATCATGTAAAGCCTTATGTCCACTTTTCCTTTTCCCTGCGAGCCCTGGAATCATCTCAGAAAACCTGCGGTCGTGATGAGGCGGAGGCTGCTGCTGCTGCTGCATATAAATCTTACTCCTACATGTATATACAGTAAATGTACATGTACATATATGTATACGTATATAAATATATATATATATATATATACGTATACATATATATGTATATATATATATATATATATATATATACACAAATTTATTTCCCACAAATAGACGGTGAAAGCGCTCCACTCTCCACACAACAGCACATAATAACCATCACAATGAATCTGAAGCTGTTAAATTAGAAAAGAAAAGACAAAAAAAGTCCTGCATAGTTCTGGTAAAAAAAAAAAACAACTAAAAAAAACTTTCAAACCCAACTCCACCATCTCCTCTCAGAAATTAATAATTCAAAGTTCTCCTCCGTGACGCTGAAGCAACAGCAGGGTGAAGGGAAAGCGGCAGACCGAGGCTCTGCCGCTTTCTCCTGGACAAATGTGCAGAATTTGGTAAACTTCTCCACATCCCCCAGAGAGTCTGCACTTCCTGCCACAGTAACAAAGGCCAGTGGACGACTAATGGTATCACTGAATATCCTCCTCCCTCTGCTTCCCCAGTAGCTGCTGCACTGCTTCAAAGTGACACGGGAAAACTCCGGAGAGGAGAGAAAACATGCAAAGACTCACCGATAAACACGTTTAGTGACATTAGCTGCTTTGTACCTGTAGTATTTTACTCTGTGGCTTGTTTGCATAGCTGTATCTATGTTATTTGGCACAATTCTGTCCATGGGGGTAAACGCATTTTTATTGGTTAAATGGGCATTAAACCAGGAAATACTTGACAAAATTTGAAGAACTTCTACTTAAACGATGTCTCTTTTGTAGATGATGTTGCCATTTAGAGGAAAATAAGATGAGAAAATAAGGAACTGCTATCATCGGTTGCACTTCAGTCAAGCATGGATCAAAATGCAATTTTAGAGGCTACGAAACGAGATTCTTCACAAGTGTTTTTCCACTCGACACACACTGCGCATCCTACAGAAGTCATGGCATGTACCAGGGTCATTGAATGCTTCTCATCGCTGCCCCTCAAAGCTCAACACACCGTGAAACCAAGTTCTACTTAAATTCTGTCATGAAAGAAATCATCCTTCCACTGATTTTAAGAATGTATATATATCTTTTAATGTCTTATATTTCCATGATAGTGAATTTTATTTGTGTAAAATAATCCAGTTTATTTGTCATGACAGGACAATTTTACTTGACTCACAATAACTTCCAGTGGGACAAATCCTCTATAGGGAGTTGTAAAGAAACACAAAATTCAAAATGGCTGACTTCCTGTTGGGTTTAGGACATGGCTCCAAGAGACTTTGTATTAACCCAATTCATGTGACCACCAAATTTGGTAAAGCCCAATCCTGGGGCTGACTGTAGAGGTCACTGTTGAGCCCCGAGTTTTGTCTCCAACCCCAGAATAATTGACTTTCCATAGTTTCTGAAGTTTCATGAGATTCCAAGCTCCCCCAAAAATCACGTTCCTTCAGGGACAAGAAGGATAAAAAAAACAACCAAACCCAAATAATGACCAGAATGACCTTTTTTCTGAGCGAGTAAATTAGCGATTTAAGCGCGTGTTTTGTGACGATGAAGAGACATTTCAGAAGATCCGTGGTTCGCTCTGGGTTTAGAGAAAAGTATCAGTGCAGGCGCGAGTCAGGAGTATGAAGAAATAACGAGAGAATCAAATCAGTGAACTATCTCTTCACGTGGCACAGGACAGAATTGGATATTGATCCGCGTGCGAGGGAACAATGTGGAATGGAAAACATGATTACTGTTGTTGGAGACAGAATATCGGGCCAAGAGTTTAACAAAGTGGTAACAACTCGGTGAACTTTGTGTTTTTCCTCAAAGACTTTATGACAACATGTTGACTGAATGTGTCTCACTGTGCTTTTCACTTCAAAGTTTGGGGCAAAAAAAGCTGTTAAACAAGAACTGTTTAAGTTTTTAATGTTATGGACAAAGTTTCTGGCTCAACTTGAGAAAATCAGTTTCTAAATCGTCATATTTTCCTCGCTGTTTCAGCTGTTTCAGCTACTATGCTAGTGTAAACGCAACTGCCGAGGCGAGTAGAGCCGGTGGAAACACGCCATTAGTTGCTTATTAGCTACTTAGCTTGGATTGATAGTTGCTAGTTAGCTATTTAGCTTGGATATAAAGATAGTTGCTAGTTAGCTACTTAGCTTGGATGGATAGTTGCTAGTTAGCTACTTAACTTAAATACAAATATAGTTGCTACTTAAATATACCTAGTTAGCTACTTAGCTTGGATACAAAGATAGTTGCTAGCTAGCTACTTAGCTTGATGGATAGTTGCTGTAAGCTTGGATACAAATATAGTTGCTAGTTAGCTACTTAGCTTGGATGGATAGTTGCTAGTTAGCTTGGATACAACGAGAGTTGCTAGTTAGCTACTTAGCTTGATGGATAGTTGCTAGTTAGCTACTTAATAGTGCTAGTTAGCTACTTAAATTGGATACAAAGATAGTTGCTAGTTAGCTACTTAGCTTGGATACAAAGATAGTTGCTAGCTAGCTACTTAGCTTGGATGGATAGTTGCTAGTTAGCTACTTAGCTTGGATACAAATATAGTTGCTAGTTAGCTACTTAGCTTAGGTACAAAGATAATTGCTAGTTAGCTACTTAACTTAGATACAAAGATAGTTGCTAGTTAGCTAGTCTATGATAGTAGCTAAAAACTGTGAATAAAGAGCCATTATATTATCTTTCATGATTTAAGCTTCACACACAATTTGTTGTCCTGTTTTTACGCAGCTGCTGCTCCAGGACACAAATGTGGCAAGAAGTCAGTGAATATTATTCAATGTTTAAACACTTCCAACAGATATTGTTCTTGTCTAAGTAAATAAAACGACGATACAAGTGGAGAAAAGTGTGTTTGAAAAAGGAGCTGCAGAGCGTCAGGATTCAGAGCGAGGCGGTTCATCCCTCTGGGGCTCAGCCGTGGTCAGAGGCCAGAAGAGAAAATATAAAAAAAAATCAGCCTCTCTTTTATTAGTTTGGATTTGTTGATGTGAAGAAGCTTCTCTGTCACTGCAGACCTGAGACTTACAAGGGAATTTAACGTCATGTCCAGTTATGAGTCCATGAATTGTCTGTCTGTCTGTCTGTCTGTGATCCACTTCATCATTAAGCTGCATTCACCAACACAAATGTGAATATTTATGTATATATATGTATGTGTGTGTGTGTGTGTGTGAGAGAGATGTGAATACAGATTCATAGCACAGAAAAAAAGCTGCTTCTATGAGTTTCATTGAAGTGGTTTTCATTATAGATTTTATAATTTTGTTTATTAATTGAGTGGAAAAACACGATATCCACTTAAAAGAAACCAAAAATATTTCAGTTTTACAGGTTTTCAGTTGATTGACAAGAAAAATGTCGACCTCTAACTTCAGTCAAGTCCAGTCCGGTCAGTGTTTGAATCCAGTCCCAGTTTGACTGACCTGAATACATTTAGCTGAGTGGATTTTTATTGTATTTTATGCTTAGACAGAGAAAAATATGTACTTTTAATTTATTTCTTGTTTTAATGTAGCCTTTATGGTCACATCAGGACCATGGTCAGTTACAGCAAAAGACACAAACACATGAATTAACATTAAATCTTGCTCAGACTGAATTATTTCAAATTTCAGGTGCCGAAAACATAAAAGTCAAACTTAAGCAGAAACAACAAAAGAACAGAGATTCTTCCTGATTAGAACAGAAGGAAAACAGACTTTTGAGACGCCGTAAATCAAAAACCATACAAACAATCGCGGCTTTTAACCTTTTCCCACAAGCGCTTCGTGTTGACAAATGAGCGGCGGTGACGCTGCTGAATATGCATGATGTGCAGGGCAGCGTGTGATTCTGCTGGCACAGCAGCAGCATCATCAGCAGCTCGTACAGCTCGTGTCACGACAGTCATCCTCATTAGCAGTGACTCAACAAACACGTGCTGGCACTGCACAGTGCAGCACTTTTCCTAATAGAAGTCTCCGCAGAGTCATTTTGAACGCGTCCTTTTCGGACTCACGGCGTCTCGACGTGACCACTGACTCCAATTTATCCAAAATGATCGAAAATGAACCTAAACCTCCTCCTATATACACAACAGTGTTCCATAAACAGGGGTTGAAGTAGCAGCACTTCGTTCACCTGTCCTCATCATTCACCTGTCCTCACCTGTCCTCATCATTCAGCTGTCCTCACCTGTCTTCATTATTCAAATGTCCTCATCTGTCCTCATTATTCACCTGTCCTCATCATTCACCTGTCCTCATCATTCAGTGCCAAAGTTTCCAGCATGTGATTTTTATTTATTTATTTATTTTATTTGATTTTTAGTATTTTACTCAGTAACAGATATGATTTCAAACATATAAAGTGCAGTAACTTCATAAAGAAAAAGTAAAATTACAAAGTTTAATTTTAAAAAGTACAAATACACAGAAAGACCTCCTCAGTCACAGCAACACGAGTCAATGTCATTCATTACTCTCCGCCTCTGTAAATTTGTCATGTGACCCCCGATCCATTCATTATTTCATCGTCTTTTCGTGAAAACACTTCTTTCTCTCCTTTGGGAAAGTTTGTGAAGAAGTTTGTGAGCGTTGTCGTCTGAGCTCCACGCTTTCACAGAACTTTGGGCTGATTTCTGTGGGAGGGAGAGCTTTTAGTCGCTCTCTGTCAGCACTTTTCTGTGTGTGTGTGTCTGCGTGTGTGTCTGCGTGTGTGTGTGTGTGGGTTCAGTGAGCTCCGTCTACACACAGGAATATTGAATCTCAATGACACAAATATCACAGCTTTCTCACCGAGGGAAGTTCAGTGTGCAGAGGCGGAGGAAAAGTTTTTTAAACTCTGCCGGCCTCTAACCACACACACGCACACACGCACACACGCACATGTACGCACACACACACATTCTGCAAATGGGAGCATTTTGGAAGACATTTGAACACATTAGCACATAAAGAGGTGAAGAGCCCGGTGAGCTGACTCGTGGGATTTACATAATTAGTTTTTGCACTGAATTTCATCATAATTACGTTTTTTTTTAAAAGTTATGCACAGATTTTTTTTTAGGGGAGTAAATCTTTTGTGCTGCTCACTTTCACTTTCCCTGACTCTCTTTTTGATTATATCGCTGCAATTATTGCAGTAAATGCAGATGGAAAAAAATATTGCATTTTAAAGTAAATATCACCTTTTAAAAATATGCAATAAAAGTCACCGGTGCCGCTTTTCAATGTTTACATTGCTATGGTGATTTTGTAAAATCGATATTTTATTTGCTTCTTAAAAAGTGTTGTTTAAAAAACACTAACCCAAATCTAATTCTATATATTTCTCAGTATTTTCCTCAGGAAATTTAAACTTTTATGTCAAGAGTTTCATTGTGAAACTTTGAACACATGTTAAGTGTGAGACGTGGAGGTTTGCAGTTGTTTTTTGCAGCAGCTGATGACTGATGATGGTTTATGAGGTTCAGGTGTGCAGGAGGGAGCGCTCACAGAGGCCGGTGTGCAGGAGAGAGCGTTCACAGAGGCCGGTGTGCAGGAGCGACAGCGGTGTGCACAGAGGCCGGTGTTCACAGAGGCCGGTGTGCAGGAGCGAGCGCTCACAGAGGCCGGTGTGCAGGAGGGAGCGTTCACAGAGGCCCGGTGTGCAGGAGCGAGCGCTCACAGAGGCCGGTGTGCAGGAGGGAGCGCTCACAGAGGCCCGGTGTGCAGACAGACAACTTTCTGCAACTAAAGTTAAGAAACTAGAGGTAAAAACATGCAGCTCATCAGGAGATTGTTGTGATGTGATGGTTTTCCTCAGGTGGCCTCAGAATTATTATCATTTTGTCATTTCTCATGTCTATGAAATTCACTTGTGGCCTGATGAATGTGGGTCACAGTGAATGGAGGGAAAATGGATTGTGCCACAGTTGTGCAGAGAAGGGGGTGACAAGACCTGATTAAACAGCTGTCAAAATGGGGAAATATTCTGAAATTAACTTGTATTCATGTCACCGTTTATTCTCACATAATGTCGCTTGATTTTTGTAACCAGACCATGATTTTAACCTCAGAAAAAAACAAAGAAGATGCCTGATTTTGGAATAAATCTTCTTCCCTGTGCTCCTTCACTCACTTTCCTAATGCTGCTGCGGCATAAACCTCCCCAAATGATTCCAAACGCGACTGGCGCGCTCCCCGGACGCCGATACCATTTTACGAGAAAGCAGCAGCAGCAGTGGCTCTGCGGCATTTCGTCTAAAAAATAAGAAGAAAGTGAGTGAAAGTTGTCAGTGTCCAGCACAGCACGGCTCTGTCTCGTCTGTTTTTCCCTCTTGCTGCAGAGACATTTGTCAGAGACTCGCGCCGCGCGACAGCGAGCCAGTAATTTGGTGCTCAATCAAAGTTTGAGTGGGGGACTGACAGGAGCTGCTGAGACGCTGGCGAAGCACGTGTGAGGCAGCGCTGCTGCGTGATAAAACACTCACAAACGTTTAGAAGACATCAATCTCTATATGTCATTGATTTTTTGATTTCTTGCTGTATATTCACAGTGTGAAACAACAGGTGCTGCTGCGTCTGCAGCCTCCTACATTTGCACAATTAGCATTTATATGTGGCTAATTGTCTTTCGCTCGCCGTGCGTAATGAAGGCGCTCGTTAATTAAATGCAAACGCCGCTTTGCGTTAACTTAACATCTCTCTTCATTACTTGTCATATCTGCCTAATGAGGCTGCTTTAATGTGTTATCTGGCGTCACGTCCTCAGGCGGCTCACAGGTGCTCCAAATCAGTTCGTCTGTGTCTCACTTTACGTCTCTGTCTTTACGTCTTTAAAGTCCTTTTTTAACGTTTATTCTGAGAGAACAAACAAAAACAGGCTGAAAACGACCCCACTCATCAGTGAATGTATTCGAGTAAGTTCCAACAGGAAACTGAATTCTGCTGCGCTTTGGTGTCCGCTCACTCTCCCACACCAAACCCCATTGAGAAAATCAACGATTTTAACGTCACAGCACACAGGAGTCGCTGATCCACTGCTGCCTCCATTAGTAAGTTCATATGTCTTATTTTTTAAATTCGGCATTTGAAATCTTTCATTCAGATATACGTCAGTGACACACAGTGGCCACACGAGGCAGCAGTAGACCAGCAGCTCCTGTGTCCCTGTGAGCTAAAATCACGGATTTTCTCCATGGGGTTTGGTGTGGGAGAGTGACCGGTTTTCAAACTTCAGTTTCCTGTTGGAAAGGTCTGTCTGACAGTGAGATAAGGACGTGAACATGTTCTTAAGATATCGTAGACTCGGCATGGGCAGTCAGCAGGGGGCGCACACAGTCAGATGCATGAAAACATCCAAAAACCCTAAAACTGAACCATAAACAATGTCATTTAGAGTTTGAATTAGTTTTATTTGAAGGAATAATGAAACAATGGCATGTGTGGTCACGGTGTCGTGTTTCATTGCGTCTCTCCAGGCTCGGTGGTGGGAGCGTGGGCCGCCGCCACCACCGTCCTCTGCCTGTCTCCTACAATGACACCGGTGTGAAATGATTCCTTGAGCAGTGCTTGTTTTTTTTTCATATCTTATCCATGCAAACAGATGCTCATTAGCCACAGGGGGACCGTGCTCCGACAAAACAACATGAATAAAGACGTGAGGCAGGAGGAGGAGGAGGAGGAGGAGGTGTGAGCAGACAGAATCATACCGCCTTAAATAACGAGGAAAAAACTGTGAGGAGTGGAAACACACACACTTTAGTGCCAGCTCAGTCTCTCATGTGCTGTTAAAGCAGCGTCGTTAGACTGCATGCATCTTTAATGCAGGTCAACACCGTTTTTTAAAGGTGCAGCACGCGAGGGTTTATGTGAGACTGAGGCTGCGTTCACAGCAGCTTCTTCTCAATCCAATCCTAGTTCGTTTGCTCGGACCGTTTTTGGGGGAGATGTGAACTCGCAACCGATCTCTGAACCAAACCTTTTGAATTTGTTATTCAAAAGGTTTTGGTTTGTTACGTTGGCCTGGAAGTGCACACCAGTATTACAAAACTTGAAAGAAATGTACATTTTCCGAAACAAATTACAAAATGCGAAATACTTTTACAAATCCTGAAACAAATTTACAAATGCCACAGTCCTTACGGAAGGAAATTTGTTTCAAGTTTTGTTCATTTGTTTCTGTATTTGTAAATTTCTTTTAAGTTTGTTTCACTGCAGTGTGAAAGCAAACCTCGAGCCGAGACGATTAGGCTTGAAAACAACTTTAGAGTTACGATGTGTTCCAGTTGTTGTCAGACGTCTGAATTTCCAGTTGTCGGATTTCCGGTTCGTAAAAGTCGGAGCAACATCACGAAACCCCGACAGGATCGGGAACTTTAATGAAACACAAATGCAGTCCAGTGTTTGTTGCTTCCTGTGCTCTCTCAGAACCAGATCGTTTTTGTGGTTTTTATAGGAACTGCAAAGTCATTTCCTCCGAGTTTAGCCTCTGTGTGTGTGTGTGTGTCCTCTTGGGTTAGCAGCAGCTAACTAAAGTAGAAACGCCGTCGTTCAGCGCCGAGTAGGAAGAATTAGACGTCTCCAGGTGTGAGAGCTGAAGAGTGGCAGACATTACAGCCGACTTAATACCCGTGCTGAGCAGATAAAGGTTAAAAGAGCCGTACAGCTGGCAGCTGCTGGCCGGTGGATCCTGAACGTGTCCGACGTGTCCTCCGCTAATAGAACATGCTCTCAGAAAATCCCCCAGACTGTGAAATTACAGTCTGGGGGCAGTGACTGTGGCTCAGATATTTAATTCTGTCGTCCGCGGTCCGTCAAGAAGGAATCTGCTGTCTCTCCCATCATCGCTGACTTTTCTCGACTCTCTCGTTCAGTTCTGAAGACAAACTCTAATTTAGATCTAAAGGAAAAGTCAAATTTCAGGCTCAAAATGACAGAAAACTTTCATGAATGAGTGAAAATATACAATAATATAGAACATTTAAAGGAAATAAGTCTAATTTCCAAAAATGAAAGCATACAAGTTTGATTTTGGCCTCAACGTCAGTTTAATTTAGGCTTCAATCAGCTGAACTTTTTGAAAGATTCACTACATTAAACAATATGAAACCAATTTAAACTTCAAGTTATAAAAGGATTTACTAAAGTTAAAAGATAAACATCTCATTTAGGCTTCAAATCAGTCAACATTTACCCAATTTAACGGCTATTTGTCTCATTTAGGTCTAAATTCAATTGTAAATACTGGTAATTTTGTCACAGTTTAAAGCATATGAGCATGATTTTGGCTTCAAAATGACCAAAATAAATTAAGACTAACTGAAAATGTAAAATTTAACCCTAACCCAGTGTTGAAGTTGAGGTAGAATTTAAAGATATAATCTTATTTAAGCTTCGTGTCACTTTTACTCAATACTCATTATACTCAATTTAAAGAATAGGAGGCTTCCGAGTTACACACAAAAAAGTAATATAACGTCTTTAATTTAGGCTTTTAAGCTTTGACTCAACTGAACATTTGAAGTAACTAAATAAATAACAACTGATAAAGTCAATGTCTCTTACAGTTGAAACATTGATAATTCACAAAGTTTCAGTTGGAATTCCGAAATTAATTATTTCACGTTTGAGTGAATTAAATGAGGAAGTTAATGTTACTTCTTCTTTTTTTACAGTGTATTCTGCACCAGTTTTAAAAAGCCCACACTAACGACTGGAGGATGATGAACAGGAAGTAGATTCAAAGGACAAAACATAAAATGTAGCTTTGCCCTTAATTGTTTTCTGGGCATTTCTTCGTTCAGAGCATCAGACAAACACCAAAGGACTTTAATTTGATGAAGTGCAGGAGCTGCAGGATTTCCCCCACGGTGCAGCGCTGCTGTCCTATAACTGGGAAATTAAATTATACTCTCATCAAGTTGCACTGGGTCATTTTCTGTGTGTGTGTGTGTGTGTGTGTGTGATGAGCAGGTTGATTTGGAGCGAGCTCAGGTGCAGAACCTCTGGAGACGCCGGCAGAGCCTTTGAAGAAATTCCCCCCCCTCATTCACTCTGCATCACTTCGGGGAATATGTTTGCGCTCAGTGTGCATGAATCAATAGCTGATGAGAGCCGGTGATGATGTGTAAAAAGTGACGAGCATGTTGATGCGACCCGCTGTGAAACCATTTTACATGCAAATCTGCGGGATTGCAAAAAATCCAGAGCAGACATGTTTGGATTTCCCCATGACCGCGTTCCAGAGTAATTCCCAATGTTAACTACCAATTTTCTTTGCGTTAGTGAATCGATTCAAACATGCGTCTGATGCCTCCATACAGTGAAATCATTTTTACTGTGAACAAACATCTGCTGTGACTTACTCAGATTATGCCGGATTTTTACCCTAATTTCAGCTTCAGAGTCTGTGTGATGGTTAAATGTCTTGTTATGGGGAGACTGGGGGTTCTGTCTCCACTGCCCCCTACTGTCTGTTAGTGGAAAACTATCTTCGCAAGATCAGGGGCGGTGACAAACCAAATTTTACATATTGAAAGATTCACTAAACCAAATGTTGCATCATATACAAAGTCTAATTTTGGCCACTAAATCTCTTCTTTTTTTTTACACAATTAAAAGGTTACAAGCCTGATTTTGGCTTCAAAATTACACACACACAAGAAGTTATGTAAGGATTTACCAAACTTTAAAGATAAATTGAAATAATTAGTTGAATCAACAGAAGATTTTGCAGTATTTACTAAATTTAAAGGACGTGATTTCAATTGAGGCTTCAAATTAGTGAACATTTACAAATTTGTATGGACATTATTGTCCATACAAATTATTGTTATTATTGTTATTGTTTACTACACGTAATTTCAAGATGTAATTTTTCACAAAAGTATTTAAAAACAAGTCTGACTCCAGTCTGACTAAGTGTACACATGCAGGAGTAATCGGATTATGAATCACATTATCCAGGTTATGTTAGTCCAACTAAGACAAGCTCGACTTTAGTCTGACTAACGTGTTTACAAGCAGGAGTAATCGGACTATGAATCACATTATCCCGGTTATGTTAGTCCTTATAAGACAAGCTCTTTTTACCAACATAAATTAACGTTAAGCTAACAACAAGAAATGGTTCAAATATGGACAATAGTGAAGTATTTTGTCCTGTTATAATTTCATCTTTCTCTGTGTGTAAATGTAGAGAGTTGCTATTTCTGTGTGTGTGTGTGTGTGTGTGTTAAATGTACCATTTCGATTGCCAGTGTTTCCCCTCAAACTGAAAGTTCTGCAAAGCTTATTGACTTGCAAATGATTGATGGTTGTGCTTTGTTGCCTAGCAACAGCAATATGCCGCTCGTTGCCAAGAAAACGTGTCTGTGGGCCTGGAGAGTGCAGAGCGACAGAAGAGAAGAGAAGGAGGCATCACAGTGACAAAGTTTCTGCTATAAATACTGATTTTTATTGATTTATTCTTTATTATTTCTGTGTTTTTTTTCTTATTTGCACGTACATTTTCTTTATTGTTAGCCGTGTATATTTATATTGAAGAGGTATATATTTTTTATTTAAAATATGTGCATGTTATTCCTTAGGGGTGAAAAGACGAACAATTCATTGTATCAATGAACAATGAATTGATATATATGCGTGTGTTAGAGCAGAGGTTCTGAAACGTTTTATACTAAGAGCCACCGGAGAGAAATATTGATCTTTTATTGAGTAACACCAGCGTTAAAATACAGTGGTTTAAACCAGAGGTGGGAAGCGGTGAATGACATTTACTCGCATGACTGTAATTGAGTAGGTTTTTCTGTGTGCTTGTACTTTATAATTAGTTCAGGAGTATCATTGCAATATTATTTGGATCCCAGCACGAGGGAAACAAGGTCGTCACTCAAAGACACAAATGTCTCCATGTTTGTCTGAGGACGTGGACAAAAGAATGAACTCAGTGACACACAACATTATTCTGCAGCGTGTCCTCAGGGAAGTGGTGAACGAGTGCAGAGATGACGTGTGTGTCTCTGGTCTGTCTGCTCCTAATCGTGGCCATGTGATCTGGAAACGGTTCTTCCTCTTCTCTGTCCTGATGGACAGATGGACTCACACATTCACATCCTCAGCTGCAGACTGTGTGTGTGTGTGTGTGTGTGACACTATGATGATGACGATGATGGCTTTCCTGTCGCCTGCGTCCACGTTCACACTCGTCAAATCCAAATTGTTTTCCTGGCTGTGTGTCCGTCTGGTCTGTGAGCTTTGACACACGCGGTGGAACATTCGAGTAGCATCGTTGCCTCGCAGTGTTCTGGTTTTCCCGCCCGCAGTGCTCCAGTGACCCCAACATAAGAGTGGGAGGAGATAAATAGATGAATGTTTCATTCTGGAGGAAGAGACGGCAAAAAAGAGGCAAATATGGAAATGACCCATTAAAATATAACTTTAAAAAAATCGCCAAAAAATGGCCGTTCAACCCAAGATGGCGGCCTTCCAGTAGGACTGACTGCAAAGTCCTCATTGACTTTTTGGACTTGAGGAGGACAGTTTTACTCGACCTAAAGCTTCCAGAGATTCAGCTGCATGCGGCGACGGATAAAACAATACATGGATAAATGTCTATAAATGTCGTCCTCTGCTGTTGATGAACAGCGCCCGACATCCTGATGACATCATCCGTTTCCCGCGGTGACGTCGTTCTCCCTGGACAAAAAAAACGAAAACAAAACCACGGCGAGGTTGTGCGCGTGTTTCCCGGGCTCCATTGTTTCCATGATGGATCGTTCGGTGTGTGTCGTTCTGCGGAAACTGAATAAATCAGAGGTGCAGTCTGTGCAAAGCGCTGCTCTCGTGCTGCAAAATGTGATTAGAGTTGAAGAAAGCTCGGGCCTCCATTGTTTATTTACACCGTATATTAGATTGTCGCCGCATTTAAACCCAAAGTAAAGGATGTTTTAAATAAGTGAACATGCAAAGCGAGTGAAAAATACCTCACATACTGTTTTTTTATTGTTACACAGCAAATATCCTGGGGATGAGAGACAGGAAAGAGACAACATTAACTTGTCTGCCCGTGAGCATCAGACCAAAACCGACCACAGCGTCTGAGAGTCTTGGACCAGGAGTTAGTGAACTGTCAGACAAGGATCAAAGACACCATTAAGAGTTTCCCTTCTGCTGCCTCTCATGACTGAAAACCTTCCACAGACCATGACAATGAGGGGTGATTTAAACATAATGTACATACATCTAAATACTGTAGCATCACATTCATGTATTTTTTTTATTTTTTGTTTGCTGTCATGCAACAAAAAAATAAAATCAGTCCTTTTTCTTACTGTAAAATTAATTTAAAGAACTCACTCTCCCACACCAAACCTCATAGAGAAAATCAGTGATTTTAGCTGGCGGGGGACACAGGAGCTGCTGGTCCACTGCTGCCTTGTGTGGTCACTTTGTGTCACTGAGGTAAATCTGAACAAAGGATTTCAAATGCAGAATTGACTAAATAAGACATTTGATCTTCGTGATGGAGACAGCGTTGGATCAACAACTCCTGTTTGTGTGTGTGTGTGTGTGTGTGTATGTGTGATGTTAAAATCACTGATTTTCTCTATGGGGTTTGGTGTGGGAGAGTGAGTGATTTACAAACTTCAGTTTCCTGTTGACAAGTCTGTCTCACAGTGAGATAAAGACGTGTGAACATGTTCGTACGATAACGCAGACTTAAACTGACGTACTAACACATACTAATACGTGCTAACACATACTAACACGTACTAACACGTACTAACACGTGCTAACACGTACTAACACGTGCTAACACGTGCTAACATGTACTAACACGTACTAACACATACTAACACATACTAACACGTACTAACACGTGCTAACACATACTAACATGCGCTAACACGTGCTAACACGGCTGTAGAGGCCTCTTGGACCAGAGGTGAAAAGAAAACTGAGCTCACACTGAAACAATGGTGAACAATGGTCTGATCCTGGACTGTGTGTGTGTGTGTGTGTGTTCAGTGAGCTGTCAGTCTGTCACACACACACACACAGAGACAAAGAGACCATACGGCCCCTCCCGTCCTCACTCACTGATGCTCGCTGACCTTTCGCAGCGACTCTCGCCGCCGCGCGCGGCTCTAATGGAGTTGGGAGCGGCGACCATCTGTCAGTCGCCCTGTGAGCCGTGATGCCGCGGCGCCCCCGTGCGTGTCAGCGTGATGAGCCGGAAACAGTGTTCACGGCAGTGTGCGGTGGCGACGTCACCACAAACGCTGACTCTCAGTCCCATCGACAGACACGTTCTGTAAAAACAGCATACTTCCATAGGTGGAAGGTTCCATCACCTCCCTACCCACGCTGGAGGACCTCGATGGTTCTCGCTGCGTTTCTCAGGAGAGCCAAATCCAGCGATTTACTTTCCCTGTAATCCGTTATCATGTTTCTATGCTTCAGCACGACGACGACGCGTTCTCCGTCTGCTGGACATGATTTTGTAGAATAATCACCGCAGGAGATCAAAGCTTCAGAGAGGGATTGAATTTATGTTTAATGGGTTTAACCTTCATTTAACCCGGGAGAAGCACAGTAAACCTCTGGAAATGAACGACGACGCTGAGTGGATTTACACGTAAAAATATAAAAATGTTTACGACATGCATGTACGCGGTGTGAACCGGTGACCTGACGCACATGACGGCGAGAGGGTGATGAAGTAAACACACGCGTGTTCCATGACCTCAAGAGGAAACATGATGGACATAATCTGTGATCCAGTCCACTGAGCTGCTTTTTTAAGTCTACATTGAAGCGAGACACGTGTTCCTGCAGGTTTTTGACACCTGATTGTTTTTATTTGTGTTTTTTTGTTGTCTACGACTGCTCTTTGACAGCGACCTTGGGTTTTCGTGAAAGGCACTTTAGAATTTGAAGTGAAGCTATTATTAATGCACTGTACGCCACCGTCCTGTTGTCGCCACACCTGAAGCTTCCAGAGTTTTTATGCATGTTTATAATTTGCTCATAAATGACCGCAAATCCACGGAATAACAAAAATAATCTGAATAATCTTCCACCAGGAGCACCAGCCCTAAATTAATTACAATCATGGAGGAAGGAATCATGACACAATAATCATAACGTTTTATTTGATTTTATTCAAATCATCATATTTTAGTTGTTTAGAATCACCAATGTGTTCATTGTTAACACAGGTGAGGCTGTTAATTAATAAAATTTTAATTAACATTTTATATAAATCTCATTCTGAACCTTGTTTATGTTAAAGTTTTGTGTATGAAATCTAAATATTTGACGTAGATTTTAAGTCAACGACTTGGTTTCTTGTTTACTTGCCTTTCAGGGCAATGAGGCTCAGGTAAGAAATAAAGAAATAAGTGGAATTTATTTATTCAGTGATAGAATATTCATCCTTCACATACACACACACACACACACACACACACACACACACAGTGGTTATTTTGTCTTTGCCATGAAAAGGAAATACGTATTAATTGGTTGTAAGTTATTATTCTTTGATTTTTGCTCTGTGTGACCTGGCCTCGAGGCACGCCTTCACCATTTCTCTCACTTTTCATTGATTCTTTGTGTCCGATGTTCAATATTCTTCATTTCCTGTGTTTATTCCATTTTTTTCTCTCATGAGTCGTTTGACTTTGATTATCTTGCGGTCGTTATCACCGCGCAGCAGAATTAAGATGAATTTAACCGAGCGTTCAGATCCGCTCATCTTTGCGCTTTGACATGTGTCTCGTTTGAGCTGGTGTTTTTAGACAGGTGCCGCTAACTGCTAATTAAACAAGCGGTTGCCTAGTAACAGCAGGCGCCGCATTAGCGCCACCTCCCACGCGCCTGACATTTATTTTGACGCTTACATCTGGAACTGCGACACGTGTCACAATAACGCTGCAGCAGGTTTTACACTCAAGTACAAAATAGTCACAGTTTGTTTTTAAACTGCCTTGAAATGTCCAGAAAACATGTATGTGTAATTCCAAGATGAATACATTGTTATTTTAAAAGTCAGATATTAATATCATTAACATTGTCTACTCTACATCTGTTGTTCACTCTTTATCGTCTTGTCTATTTTTTTCCTATTTGTGCTGCTGCAGCGGTATAATTTTATAATATAATTCAGTGTGAGAGGTTAGTTTGTGGCTGCTGCCACACAATATAACTATCGTGATAAATCATGACATTTTTATGTGACAAAATTTTTATGTGATTAAATGTGATATGTGACAAAAAGATACATTTTAAGTTATTATATAAAAACCTTACCTTTTTTTTCTAACGACATCATGAGAAATGCACGTTTTAAAAAAGAATAACCTTGTGTCGCAGCAGCACAGTTCACATGTCGTAAACACAAGACTTCTTCAAACTTAGAGGAAAGTAAAAGTTGAGACAGTTTTCCGGGGTTTCGTTCGTACCACCATCATCATCGTCCTCACGGCTGCTTTTCTCCAGAGTCACAGAGGAATTATGAATAATTCCACCTGACGTAAATGGAGCTGAGAGTGTTGCTAATAGCTTCCTCTGAGTTAAAAGAATGAATAAAGTCATGAATTTCCTTCAAGGACACATCAAAATATAATTTATTAGCTCGGGCAAAAACCTATTTCACTGATCAGGGCCGGTACGCGTCGGAGATCGTTCCGGGACTCTCAAAGCGGCCTGTCACAACAGAACAGACGCGCAAATTATAATTCTGCACAGTCTACAGATTCATTAAAGGCAGTCAACAGCCATTAATGACTTCATATTATTATGTACAGAAAGTCCTCAAAAAATGTGGCACAATTCCTCTGCAGCGGAAACATCCGTCAGGTGAAGTAACGCTTCGTGGTTTCTCTCCCGACGCCGCGCTGACTAATGACTCGTGGGTCGAGCGCGGCCGTTTAGAGACTGCATTTGTCAACACTATTAAGACATTAGGCAAATGAAGGTGTTGCGGGGTTTGCGTACACACATTCATCTTCCCGCCATGGCCTTAATGCAACATGTGGCCCGTCACGTTCTCTTCACGTGCCGGCGCGATCGTTTCCAAACGACAATAACTTGCGGCATGAAGCGCGACTTCATTGTTGTGCAATTTCTTTAAAAGGATGCAGTGATGTTTACCTTTGAGCGTCAGCTACCGAAGTCGGATCGCGTTTGAGTACAAGTGAACATTTGGACCAAATATTAAGAGAAAATGTTGAAGAGATGTTTTGTCCAAAATATCAAACACATAACGTGGAACGTCTAAGTGATCTTTGCCTTCGATGTTTGACCACGAAATTCTAATCAAGTCATGATTGAGTCCAAGTGAACGTTTTTGCCAAATCTGAGGGAATTCTTGGAGCTTTTTCCCCGAAATATGACGTTCACAAGACAAAAAGAAAATGGATTTTTGTTTGGTGAAACTTTAACCACCAAATTCTAATCAGTTCATCTTTTGAGTCCAGGTGAACGTTTATACCAAATCTGAAAAAATGCTTTTTCTTTAGGTTGAACCACCAAAGTTCAGTTCATGAGTCCAACTGAACATTTAAAACCAAATTTGAAGGTAGTCCCTACAAGTGTTCAGGACATGTGTTCAAAGTATCAAACAAGTGTTCTTTTCCTTTCATCGTCAACCCCCAAATTTTAACCAATTCATCTTTTTTGTCCAAGTGAACGTTGGAATCAAGCATTAACTTTCACCACTAACTTCTAATCAATTCGTCTTTGTACCAAATCTGAAACAATTCCCGGAGATCACCTTCACATTTTTGTTGGATCGGAACTTTGACAACCCTGGAAAGTGTAATCAGTTCATGAGTCCAAGTGAACGTTTCTACCAAATTTGGGGAAGAAAAAAATCCTCCAGGTTTTCCTGAGTTGTTGCATTCAAATGTTTAAACACATGATTTGTAAGGTCACAGCGACATCTACCTTTGACCTTCCACCACCAAATTCTAATCAAGTCATGATTGAATCCAAGTGAACGTTTGTGCCAAATCTGAGGGAATTCCTGGAGATGATCCTGAGATATCAGTGTTGAAACAAAATCCCTTTCAGAGTGTCCTGAGATTTTGCTTTCAAAGGTCTAAACAGATTTGCACGGTGACATTTACTGTCCTCTCATCTTAAAATCCATGTGAACGTTGACACCAAATCTGAAAAATAAAGTTAATTGCGTCCAAATGACATTTACCTTTGATCTTTCACCACCAAGTGAAGTCCAGGTGAACCCATGTGCCAAATTTTAAAACTTTTCATGAAGTTAATCCTTACGTTCATGTGGATATTTGTTCCAAACTTGGAGAAAATCCATCCAGATCTTCCTCAGATGTTGCGTTCAACATCCTCGGGTCCAAGTGAACGTGTCCAGCAAATGTCGAACCCTCACCCTGTTTAGTTTGAGTCCAAATGAACGTTTCGTGGCATTCTTCAGCTTCAGAATGGAACAGCTGGACCACCTGAAAATATCAGTTTGAAGACCAAGAGAAAACACCACATGCTTTGTTTTTAGGATGTTGCGTTGTCGAGGCAACGGTGGATTCAACGGGGAGAAAATGCTCATAAAAGAGAGAATCTGACAGCTTTTTAATACTCGTTCACTCGCTCAGTGTTTACAAACACACACAGCAGCAGATGCTCTCCTCTGTTTAACGCTCTGAATTATTGAAACGTGAGCAGACGTCGTCATGAATTTAAGATGGGAGACTCACAGAAGCTGTCAGCGAGTGACGGAGCAAGCGACGCAGCGAGGGATCACGATCGTAACCTGATTCAGTCGACGCGCGTGTGGAGAGGAAGACTCAAACCCCCCCATGATAATTCCCGCCGCGGAAATCAGAGAGTCTTGATGAGTTTTCAGAATTGGGGAAAACGCATGTTGTGTCAAAGCATTTTTGCAGAATGAGATTTGCGTGTCACACACACTGTGAGTCGATTTTCTCCACGGAGGAAAAAAAACACAACATCATTCTGACTCTCAGTCGTCGTGACACAATTTTAATCTCAACAGCTGAAACATTCTCACTGAAAATTCTTATATAAGGCAGAGAGCCGGCCTGAGACCTCGAGCTCCAGTCTCTTAGACAACTGTCTTTACTCCCAATACCAAACCCCATAGAGAAAACGAGTGATTTTAACATCACAGCACACAGGAGGTGTTGATCCACTGCTGCCTCCATCAGTAAATTCAGACTTCTTATTTTGTAAAATTCGGCATTTGAAATCCTTCATTCAGATTGACCTCAGTGACCCAAAGTGACCACAGGAGGCAGCAGTCGACCAGCAGTTCCTGTGTCCCTGTGAGCTAAAATCACTGGTTTTCTCTATGAGGTTTGGTGTGGGAGA
Source organism: Solea senegalensis (assembly GCF_019176455.1). Lineage (NCBI taxonomy): Eukaryota > Metazoa > Chordata > Actinopteri > Pleuronectiformes > Soleidae > Solea > Solea senegalensis. The sequence goes on from NC_058033.1 coordinate 7,381,128, forward strand.
GTGAGTGGTTTACAGACTTCAGTTACCTGTTGGAAAAGTCCGTCTAACAGTGAGACGTGAACACGTTCTTCAGATATTGTAGATGTAAGCTGACGTAGATTGTATTGAGGTGATTCATTTATTAAATGTCTAAAATCGGCTTTTTCTACAAAAAAAAACAAAAACTCAAAATTTGGCACAAATGTTTGTTTTGTTTCACTGTTTCGTCCCTGAAATGAGAACGAATAAGACTCAATTGTGGAAACTTACAATAGAAACTTTTATTTGGGCGGGGGACAAAAAGGGAAAAACAAAAGGATAAAAACAAAAAATGACCTTGTAAAACATTTGGTTCCTCTTCAAAATGAAATTCTTTTCAAGTGTGGAAACACGTTTATATATAAATGGAACAAGAATTAGAAGAAAAATTAAAACCTTTGTCGTTTCAAACTGTATTTTGATTTGAAAACAATGAATGGTCCGGCCCTGGTGGACTCTGATGATAATTCTCGTTGTTCACACAGAATCCGGCGGCTGCTGTCAGTGATGCCAGGAGGAGGAGGAGACGGAGCACTCACGATTGAAAAGCTCCGGTTAATGGAGCGAACCCGAGTCCCGCCAAATTAAAAGTCATTTACACGAGGCTTAAGTGCATGTGGCGAGTCCATTTCCATAAAGCAGTCGGAGGCTCGGGGAGGGGGGCGGCACTCGAGGCGTCGCTGTGCTTGTAATAACGGAATTAAATTTTTATTAGAAGCAGCAAATTTCAAGTGAAGAAATTGACTCTGACAAGTTCAGATTATTTTTGGGGGTGGGGGGGGCAGTAAACGGAGCCGAGGGAGGCACATTAGAGAAGCTCCTCACTCTTCACACGACACAGTCAAGCTGCTGAACATGGAGCCAGTTTGTGAAGGTTACACACTCTCAGTCTGTGTGTGTGTGTGTGTGTGTGTGTGAACAGTCTTCCATAAAGGATTAATGAATTTTCCGGGCTGGATGAAACTGAAACTAAGTGGGTCATGTTTACAGTATTAAGTGTGAAAGGAGTGAAACTCACCGCCGGCCTTTTTCCCTGCCCGGCGTAAGCCTCGTTTGTAAATGATCGGCTCGCAGCAACTTAAAAGTGACGACCTACTTTTGCCACTTTCACACTTTGTAGAAGACGACGAGTCGCCCAGCATCAGTCAGGACGGACGCCGTGTTTCGCCTGAGACGACAAACATGCGGCACTTTCATCTTTAAAGTTATCGTTTATTTATTTAGGTACAAATGTTCATTTTTATGTGATTTTAACCTATTGTTCTTTTTCTCCGACGCGCGCTCACTTTTGATGGCGTCGACATGCGCAAAAAACTCGTGAAATTTGGCACAGAGGTCGTGTCGGTGGAAAATATGATAGTGGCATAGGGCACATACCTGTTCGTAGCCCCAGGGCTTTATAGCGCCTCCTGGAAGCCAGACATTTTGGAAATGTTTGACGCGAGATAATGTGGCCAAAATTGCGTTAAATGCTAATCGTGTCCAAGTCGCACATAGTTGTTCGGATTTTAAACAAACTTGGCACACTCGTTGCTCTCATGATTCCAAACAAATTTCACATTCCATTAGCTCCACCCACCCAGAAGTTGGCCATTTTGTAAAAACAAAAATGGCTCGTCTGCGCATTTGAACAAACTCGTCCTAGCACCTTGTGAGCTAGCCGCGTCAAACTGGGTCCATATGTTCTGGACAAGGTGATGATTTAAGTTAGAAAAAAACATTTTCTTTTCGTCAAAAGGCGTGGCCTCAGCACTCTGACAAAGTTTGCGTCAATTTGCCTGGAAATCTACTTTAAATTGAAATTTCTCAAAATCAGTGAACAGAACAGGCTGAAGCTCGAGGCTTCTTTTGGCCAAAGAAAAGATAAGATAAGGTAAAATAAGATAAGATAAGATAATGTAAAATAATCTTTTATTCGTCCCAACACAGCAAAGGTAATGACTAATAAAACGTGCATTTTTCACATCTATGAATATAGAATATACAATAATAATAATCATCTTTTAGGATCTTGGTCAAAGTTGGTGAGACAGAGATTTCCTCAGACGCTCTGTCTTTAACTTTACTCACTCATTGTTCTGCACGTCATTATGACGACTATTTTACCTAAACATCCACTTCACTTCTTTCTTTCGCAAAATTCAACCGCTTTCAATGACCCATGTCTATTTAAGGGCAACTTTCAAGGATTTCAAGGACGTGTGGGAACTCAACAAAAGAAGGTTAGGATCAGAATAAATGAGTGGATTTTCGCTTTTATTTTATGAATATTCTCAGCATTTCCGTCATGAATAATCATAATTATTAGAGTATATATTCTATTGTATCACGCTTGATCTGGAGAGAAAGTTATTCAAGGCTTAAGATTTAACAAGATTTTTATGGAAAGGAAAGTCCGGGGACGTCCAGAGTCGCTCATTTCAAAGACGCAGAGAATAAAGTAAACAAACATCGATTTGACACTTTACATGAAATACAAAATAGATTAAAACACTGAAGAAGTCTACAAAACCTTAAATAAGCAAATTCACAATTGATGAGATCCAGATATTCTCGGAAAACTCATCCTCAATCTTCGATCTTGGTTTTCTAATCTAACACGTTCAGGTTTGTGGTCGCCCTTCGCCGTGCGGTGAAGGACTTTGTGAGATTCAGCCGAGGAGTGTGTGTGTGTGTGTGTGTGTGAGCAAAGCCCTTTATTTACAGACGCTGGATTTCTCCCTGGTGGAGATTTCCCTTGGATAAGCGCCCAGACGATGAGTTTTCTGAGAAGCCTCTGGGTTTGAGTTTGTGATTAAACCAACAGGAGTTTGGGTGGGTTGTTTTTTTTTTATTTATTTATTTCCCTGCCGTCACATTTAATTGAAGGAGAAAACGACATGCGGTGAAGTTGTTGTTGCAGATGGAAACGACGAGTTCGTCCTTGTCTAAATTCATATTAAAATGGCAGCGGGTGATTGCTTCCTCTCACCTGTGCTACGCTAAGTGAGCCATTCATACGGAACATCGTCTCTCCGCTCTGCTCAAGGATAATGGTTCTGTGGCTGTGTTTTTATTTATCTTACAGCTTACATCTACATATGCAATTCCAGGAGGATGAATGCTAATGATTTTTGCCAAAAACTCGTCTTTTAAGCAAGAATTCCTGGTGTTTGTAGCTCATTTCCATCAGACGGTGAAGCAGAATTATTTTCAGGATCCATAAACATCTGACACATATTATTAGATCCTAGAAGAAAACATTCAAATACAAATACAGGCCATGGTTTTGTTCGTCTTGGTCGATAACATCTTCCCAACAAGTTGGAACTCAATTTTGCCTCTGTTTTCACCTTCGCGCTATAGAGCCCTTGAGCAACGCACAGCCTCAAAACTGACCGCAAAGCCACGGATAGAAGAATAATCTGAAGGATAACGATTGGTCCTGCGCACAAATTGGTGCCAGGAGTCGTTTCGAGGGTGAGCGTGAGAGATTTTAAGAGACAAGAAAACAAGGAAATAAAAAACAAAACAACAATAATAACAGTATAATATGTAAAGTGACAAATATTTAGATCACATTTAAACATATGAAGCAAAACAATTAACCTTGTGTCCAACTTCACATCAGTGTTGTCTGCTCCCTGTGGACAAACTTGGTATTTACTTCAAACAGTCTAACGCGCGCCTAGGCTGTGTAAAGTATATATTCATGTTTTTCAAAAATCTATCTTGTAAAAAGCAAAAAGAGTCATATTTTCCACCCACAGACAAGAAAATGAAAATTCCCCTCGTTCTATCACCACTGATTCATTTGGCCGCTGACAGTGTTGTCATGTCATGAGTGGTGAGGGATTATTGAAAGGCACTCTGGGAAATGTAGGAAATTACCAGGTGAAGTAGAAGCAGGCAAAGGTGGATTTAAGTGTAAATTGGAACACGGCGAGTAAATGACACCACTCGATCACAGAAAGTCCTCCTGGAGCTCAGCGAGACTCGCACAGTGATGATATACGATGAGGTGACGCGTGAGATTTTTCTCTATCACAGAAACCCTCCCCCCGGGGAGCATTTTTCAATAAATGACTGAAATTTAGGATTGAGAACGTCGACGCTCACGCGGCTGTGATGAGATGTGACTTAGACAAGATGAAATGGAGTTAAAATAACGGGTCTCGCTTCGAGGGCAAGAAAAGTTTGCTTTTTTTCAGCTTTTCTGGCTCTGAAAAGCTGAAAAAACTGTGTGTGTGTGTGTGTGTGTGTGTGTGTGGGATCTCATCCATCCCAACACAAGCCTGTCAGTCGGCTAATTCTGCAGATATCGCTCCACGACAAGGCTTTTCAGATCATCAGGAGTATGAAGTCATCCTGTGACAGGTGAATGTGGCCTGTTGAATGTGACCCTCAAACATGACACATATCCCATAATATACATGAAGAACACCCACCACAGGGAGCCTGAACACTGCACAAAAGCCACATTTCAGTCCATTTCACATCAAGCACAATGCAAACTAGCTAATTTATGGAGGGTGCAAATCACCAAAATGGTCGCCAAGATTCAAAATGGCTGACTTCCTGTTGCGTTGAGGTCAAGGTAACCGTGGAGTTTTTTGTTTGTCTTGGTCTATAACATCTTCACACCAAGTTTCGGGAAATCCGGTGGAAGTCAACAGGCCAAAGTCATCGGGCACTTCCTGTTTCGTGGCAAACTTATTTACGTAGGGTGCAAATAGGGGGCGCTATAGACCTTTCCTTTGTGATCTCTGAGACTCCCAGAGAGCCGGTTCTCTGTGGATAAAAAGTTGATGCGATAAAAAAAACCTTTTGCAGATTCTCCTGAACTAAAAACGGATGCGTTGCTTTCTTTCATTTGCGCACATCCGTCAGTGATGTGTAATATGTTTTTATTCCGAGGGACTTCCTGTCTTTGCCCCGTTTCCCTCTGGGATCGTCTGTCTGATGTGTTTCACCAGAGTCCAGTGATGCGTGAGTGGATTCAGTCTCTGGTTGTTACTCATGTTCTCTTTGCTCTGTGTTCACGTCCCTGTTTTTCAAAGGACTTTTGTTGTATTCTGTCTCTTTCTGTCCTGGTTTAGTTTTTGCCACGTTTGTTTTCTTGTGTTTTCATTTTGTTTGTTACACCTTAGAACACGGAGCATTGCGGCTGCTTTTTTCCACGATAACGTTAAAACGTACAGTTTATACAGAGTTTAGAAGAATAACTCCTGAAAAGTGTGAAATTTCACAAAGTTCACTTCAAGCTCATTTTTGTGAACAAAAAGAAAAGTTATTTTAATTATTGCTACATTTTATATCACAACTAAAAATGCGATATAAAATGTAATCATAACTTTGACTCAACATGTAGGAAGATGGATAAAAATGTTTTTTAAAGCCTGAATATGTGACCATGGCAATTTGCCAAGTGTTAACACCGAGTAACAGAGCGATTATTTTTACTATTAATCGAGTAATCGCACGGTCAATAAGATGTCAGAAAACAGTGGAAATGACGATGTTCTCGGACATCTTTGTTTTTGTCCACAAACACAAAATGATTCACTTTTTAATGCTTTCTTTGTTTTATGGAGCAAAGAAATGAAGAAAATAATTCACATTTACGAAGCTGAAACCATCAGAAATCTTGTTGTATTCTTTAAAGAATTTAATCGTGAAAAAAAAGTTTCAAACCGATTAATCGATGATCAAAATCATCAAAAGGTTTAGTTATCGATTCATCGTTTCAGCTCCACCCAGCGTCACTGGTGTGCTGCACACAGGAAGTGAGACGACTGAAAAAAGAAAATGAAGCGCCCTGAAGTGACTTCTACTGCACAAAAACCCTCGGTCCCTCTTGTTCCCGCCCGCCCCTGCTCTGCTGCTGTATGCACACCAAGCCTGTTTTCAGGCCAAAGACGCTGCAAACAAACGTTAGCAATCAAACAGAGGCAGAATAATAACAATTCTCCATAATTCACGTGAGCATGTGTAAATACTTGTCGTGGTACGTGTGACTCTGCTTCTCCGCGTATATTTTCTTCTACAAAGGGGCAAATAAACACGTTTGATTTGCAGTTTGTTGGGGGGAAATAAAGAGAACAGATGCCTGCAGGGTGACATAAACAAACCTCACTCCTGCAATAAAGAGCTGATCTGTTATAAATTGAGTGAAAATGTGAAAACACGGAGTGTGGACCGTGTTTTTGGACGCGCGCCGAGCAACAGAAAACAACCTGAGGAGAATATACGAGCGTGGGCTGTGTGGGACGCTGTGTAAATCTGTGAGTTTGTGACGTTGCTGTCAGAAGGGTTGTTTCTCTGAGATTTACTCACTCAGGCTGTTTATGCAAATATGACATCAGGTGTAAGTAAGTGACCGAGCGTCAGACGTCGTTCGAAGTAACGACAAACATGATTTAAGGACTAATCTTCCACAGCATGTTAGACACGCCCCCTCACTGTTAGACACGCCCCTTCACCGTCCACTTTTATCTTAAAACCCATTTTTACTCTTTGGCTTTCGACCCAGGATGATGTTTTATTGTATGACTTGTTTATTTGTGTCGTTTTTTATTTATTTTCTACAGCGTTTTATTCTTTTGGGTCTGTTAGGTCACACGTTTTCATATTTCTTTTCCGCCAGCTCTGCCGCGACGAGCGATTCGCAAGACCCGCGAGAAACTTGGCCGCCCTGATCTTTAGTCTTTTAAGTTTCAGTAAGAATTCAGTGCTGCTTCTTGATACCCTCGAAGAATCTAGAGGAGGGGAAGTCTAGTTCTCTCTTGGATTACTTGATTTACATAATGATGAAAGATTAGACTGAATTACTGATCAATACTGACAAAAATCTGTTTCCATACCTTGAGTTCTTATCGTCAGAAATCTTCTCCTAGCTCTTGCAGATTAACATGTCGTCTGATTAAATCTCTGCTCTTGTTCTGCAGCAGTAAATGAGTCGACAGGTCATTTATAAAACAGTGGAGATGAACGGCGAGCAAAAGCGTTCCGCTCTGAGCTCCTTTTGTCTTTCCTTTGAAAGGCTTGCACCACTTTTCCATTCACATCCACACAACTCAAGGTTGAAGAAATAACGCTGGGGGGAAAATAATTGGCTTTGCATGTTTTGAGTAAATATCACTTTTCGCTCTTCATTGTGAGTGCCTTCAAAAAAATAAAGAGAGAGAGAGAGGGAGGTTTTTGTAACTTTGATCACTTCAGCTCCAACACCACTGTCATTCAAAAACATCCTCCGCCATGTTTTTGACCTCCAACATGGCACCGACTCCCTTTTGATGATGCTTCGTACGAACATCAGACAAAAATGCTAATTAAACGAAGAATAAAACAACTTTTAATCTTTCGAATCCATACATTTGCAGAAGTGGGTCAGAGTGAGGAGCATGTTTTTAGCACATGTGTTAACCAGGGTAACAGAAGTCTGAAGAATGGAGTCTCACCCCTCTCTCTCTCCTCTCTGGGGAGACACTCACTGGCAGCATGACTAATATCCCCGACGCTCCTCTCGGCTTGTGATTGGCTCAGTCGGGGGATGTGGGAGAGGTGTGACAGTCGCGCCCCGCTCGTGACCTATCAGCTGAATAATTACAGCTAACCTGCTTCTCCGCAGGGCTTTGCTGCTATAAACGGCGCCGCTGTCACGCGCTAATGGAAAATCACGGCCGTGGCGGAGCCGCAGCAGCAGGCCCGGGTCACAGGAGACCGGGGTGGACGGATTCGGGTCAAATCCTTTAACGTGACTCGCTGTCTCGCAAAAAAAAAAAGAGCAGGTCAGAGCTGTGCAACATAAGTGGTTTAGAAATCAGACGGTAAATTACAGACTCCATGCTGTCATTTCACTTCCCTTTATTTTCTCAGTCTAATTTGACTGATTTCACAGCTTCCCTAAAGCAGAAAAGATCTCAAGGCCTCGTGATATCAGGACTAATGAGTTCTGCATTGATTTTTGAAACAGTTTATTTCAGTGATTCCCAAAGACTGGGTCTAGACTCGCAGATGTCACTGTACTTAACAATGTGTGTCTTAAAGGAACAGCTACGAGATGCATTCAAGGAACCCTGTAACACTCATCGCTTCTGCAAACATAATTCACTCCCCACCAACCAAAATCTGCTCCTGCTGCCACCTAGTGGTGATGGACTCACTGTTCACACACATTTCTCTGGAATATAATGATATAATTTGCAGCTTCCATCGCTCAGCTCTTATATAACGTCTGGGTGTTATCATACACACGGCGTGTGAAAAGACCAAGGTTAGAGCAATTTGTGCAGCAGCTCCCACTGTTTGTTTGTTTGACCTTGGTGGCTGTAGACAGCAATAAGATCCCCGCACTCATACCTGGGGAGTGGAATTGACTCTCACTTTGATGATGACTTGCTCTGTCAATAAAAAAGTGAGAGAGGTAAATGAACTCCGTGCCTCGGCGGCGGCTCGCTGCGCAGGTTTGGGTCTCCAGACTGAGCAGAGATGATGAGTTTGTGTGACCTCGGTTTTATCACTTTTCCAATAAAATGTCCGCGCTCAGATATCGGCGGGGAGCGGAAGACTCGAGCGGTCAAATACACGGCAAGCGGTGGGATGGGGAACGCGAGCTCCAAATGACTTGCACAGACCTCAGAGTTTGTTCTGCGTCACAGAACTTCAAACTGTAATTAGGAACTTGGACCTGTGGAGGGCAGCGTTACCTTTCTCAGAATAAACGAGCTGCTTTCATGACATTTTGTGCTTTTTTAGCAAATATATTTAAATTCCTTCCTTTTTTTTCCTTCCATTGTAAGACTTGTGTACTCAAAGTAGGACGTTGCAAGTCTGGCCGCCCTTTCCACGACAGAGCTCCCCCTACAGTTTCGGAGTACATATTTTTTACGACACCACCGTTAACATCCATCCACCTCTTTATCCTTATTGTCATGAAAACTGACTGTTTTCATGACAATAAAACGGACCCTCGCTCGATCCTCTTCCTCACTTCCACCCACGACAGTTTTCTCTGCTTCTGTCTTGATGAACGTCTAACTTAACGCCGTCACTGCCTTGAACTTCAAGCCAATACCTGGCTAGGGGGTGTTGCTGTAAAAGCAATTCATCACCTTTGCGAGACCTCCTGATTCTGAGGACTCCGGGTCTAGCGGCCCTGGTTTTCCCACTAAAAGACATTTTACCGTCACAGGCTGCATCCTGCATAGTTCTGCTTTCAGCACGTTCCTACCCTAAATATTATTGCCACCAACAATCAGACTTAAGGCTCATTGACGTAGAAGTATCACTGCCCACATCCTTGCTTCCAACCATCCTTTACTTTGATCTTGTTGTTAAATAAATACATCCCCTAGAGGGCAGCAAAGAGTCGACACACGGGGATGTGTAGTTAGCCTTTGTGAGCAGTTACCTTACCTGATAAATGTCAAAAAGCACAACATATATTTCAATACTTTGTAATCAAAATAGATACAATTTCTCGTGTGAATCTTCTTGTTTTATTGGGACGTAGAAAAAATATTTGCACTTTCAAAAAAAACAACGAGTCCGTAAAAGATTGTGTTCCACACATTGTGCAGGGATGATTCCGTTTCCACCAAAAAAGGTTCAGAGAATGCCCGGAATGAAACAAAGAGCCGATTCTGTAAATCCCAGGGTTGGAATTCTTTTAAGGCAACAATAGAAGAAGAAAAACAAAAATGAGGCAAAGTTGAAAACATCCGCCCACAAGTCTGTGTCTGGCAGAAATACTCCAGCAATAAAAGACAGGAGTGTCTTTGCTGAAGTTTGTGTCTCAATGTCCAAACTTCAGTTTGTTTGGGTTTCAGGTTTCACTGTGGTTCCTCCAGCCTGCACACAAACACAACACAGACACACAAACACGACACAGAAGTTTTAAGTACAGTATTTAATTAATTAAACAAACTTATTCCCAATAACATTCACAATCCCAACGATTCTCAGTCCTAACTTTCACAATCCCAACGTCTCTCAATCCCAACTTTCACAATCTCAAAGATTGTCAATCCTAACATTCCCACAGTGGAGACTTCCTCTTACCTTGTTCTCCTTCACAAGCTTGTGCTGTATGATTGGATTCAGGATGAGTTTGGTCCGACCAGCGCTCTGAGCTCTGAGTCTGTCACAGTGTCACTGCTTCACCGTGGTGAACGCTTCCAAAGCAGCAGCTTCTTCATATTCTAGCCTCTAATCTCATCTAAAGAAAAAAAAAAAGAACAGTTTTAGACGTCGTGCAGAAGCTCAGACAATTAAGTTTTTCTTATTTCATTTTACCGGGTCAAAGGAGATCATCGTTCCTCGATGGGTTTCTTTGGAAGATGCCTCGTCTCGCAGCACGCCGCCCTCAGTTGGTGTCCCGGTTGAAGTTCTCCAGCACGGTGGCGTTGGTCCTCTCGAACAGCCACTGCTGGCTCGTGGAGGAAGGGTCGCACGTGTTCATGAAGACTCGCCGCTCGCTCGGGCTGCTGTCGATGCAGCTGTTACTGACGGGGTGGTACACGCTGTTGTCCTGGAGGAGAGATGGCCACAAAATGTAAAGTTTTTCACTTGGGAATCCACTGTGACGTCTGTTGAAAAGGATTCCTGCGATTTCGGTGAAACAGGAAGCCAGAATGCAGAGATGTGACCTCTGAACCCCTCGTACCTTCCTGTAGCGCCACAGCTGGTTGCCCTTCATGCCGTGACAGTCGTACAGAGTCACGAGGCTGTTGTGGGAGACGGCGTCGAAGCAGACCTTCCTCGTGTGCATGGGGTCGCCCACACGAATGTCCTCCCTCCAACCGAGGGTCAGCACCTGTAAAAACACACACACACACACAGTGACATCACACGGTAGCAATTGCAGCGTTACAGTAGGAGCCAGGGTTAGTGTTAAATTGAGCTCAACTTACACTGTTCCAAAGTGCACCAACTATTTTACTAATTTACTGTGTAACTGTGGTTCTAAATTTAATCTAGACCATCACATTTTGTGTATTGATTGTGTGTCCCAGTTACAGTTGGAAGTCGGAACTGAGATTTTAACAGGATGTACAGCATCTGCCTAGACAGGTTGGGGCGAAAGGCAAACATGGGGGACAAAGAGGGGAGAGAAAGGACAGGGGGTGAGGTGAGGTAAAGACAGAAGCTATGTGTAGAGTTTTGTTATCATTAAGTTTTGCGAACAGCGACTAACAATGGCTAGCCTGAGATATGTTTGTGTATGTTTGCAGTGAAACGACCTCTTCGACGTGAATGGAACGTGCCGTTACTCAGCTTTGCTGACAGATGATACAATATATGAAAATCGTGGCTTATCAATAAGTGACAAGATAATATTGGTTAAAAGGGTAACAATAAATCTGAATATGTGTCAGAATGAAGACATAGTAGATGTAGTTTTCACCACGTCTGTTTATGTCTGTGCCCTCGTTCCTGCAATCAGTGCCGTCATGTGGGCCGATCATCTTTCCAATAAAATCATTTTTAAAAATGTGTTATTAGGTGCCAGTGTATCGATAATCATCAGGATGAGCAAATATTGTCGACCCTAAAAGGTTCATACACTGAGCTTAAGTTTCATTCAGTCAGAAAAACTGATTTTAATTAATTTTTTGAAAATATGTTGTCATTTTTAAGTCTTTACTGTGAACTATATACTGTTGCATGTTAAAAACAAACACTTTTATTTTGAAATTCTGTATAACGAAAGTCACAGATGTTGTTATTGTAATATAAGAATGGAACTTTGTTTTTTGTAATTTTTCACTTTACAAAGTGTAAAAAATACATAAGTAAAATAACACCACGGTTATATGAAGTATCAATGAATTACTTTGGATTTGTAGTGAATATAAAAGTTTTTCCCAACGATCCACAGAAAACGTCAAAAATGGATTGTTGAACTGTCAACGTTAAAAGTTAAAAAAAAGTTCATTAAATTTGACCCTTTTTGTTCTGTGTTTTTTAATATTTTGTACATTTAAACCTTTATTTTCTTAACTGTTCTGTTTTATTTGAAGCTAAGATTATAGAGATTTATATTTGACCTTTTACGTTTGACTTATACATATATATCGATATCTTCTCCCAGTCATTAGACTGTGAGAACATGAGCATGCACATCACTTGTTTTATTATTAAAGTCCACGTGAAGCTGAGGTCACGAAGGCGGAAGATGAAAAGTGAGCTCATGAAACAAATTCATGGTCTTCAGGTCATAAACATAAGCAGCGTTTTTGTTTAATGGCAAGGACGACAACAACAACAACGTGGATATTTATTGGGATATTTCAAAGCAGTGGTTACTGTGATTCCTTTAAACCGTGCCAGTGGATAAGGAGTGACCTGACAGAGTGGAACACTTTGGCTCCCGATGATCAGTCCATTAAAATAATTGGTGCGCGGCCCGGACGTGTGAACATCAATCCTCTGAGAAGCCGGCGTCGCATTTGTGGCTCAGCGCTGTACGAGCAGAATGTTGCACAATTGCATTTTTTATTTCATAAACGCTGGAAACGAGCAAATAAAGGCTGATGTTTGGTGGTCATGTGACTGAAACATCACGTGATTGGGGAGTCGATGAACGAGAAGAGGAAAGTGTGGACTGACGTGGAAACCGCGAGAAACTTTATTATTTCCTTTTGTGGGAAACATAATATTTGAAATATTCTGCGGAGAATAAAACGTTTGAACGGGTTTAAAAGTGTTTGAGGAGAAGACTACTTTGTGCAGATGTCGGACAATTTATCGCAGGTATTCAGAACATTATTTTTCAAAGAACTCCAAACTATCGGTGCACATTCATCATAGTTTTCAAGTTCCCCCTCACTCATCTGCCTCTGTGGTTTCCTGACGTGTAAAGACTGAGCTTCTCACCTGACCGTGACTCCAGCCCACCTCGCCGCGGCCTTTCACGCAGTTCTCCAGGCGGATGGGACTCCCGGACACAAAGTGTTTGATCTCCATACACATGTCGCTGCCCACGTTCCGTATCTGAAGAGACACACACACAGATGTTTCCATCTTTAGCTGTGCTAATGAAATGTCCCGTTCCTTTAAGGTGCCCGGAGTCAAACATCTTCTGTCTTATTGCCGACATATTTCATCACTTGTCTTTTGTTCCCGCTGGGAATTGTGTTATCAGCATCGCCAGCTTGACGCACGCGTGTCAGTGCTGTCGATTTGGGAACATCCCTCGCAGCATTTTTATTACACAAATCCTGCAGTGAACGTTCTGTCTCCTGTTTGTTAACAGTGTCCTCATTCACTGTAATAAATGTAACTCCTGCAGTGGAGAAACTGGACACATTCAGGCCTGAGCCGCATGGAAACAGAACTCTCCTGACACTATCTCTGCCTCTCTAAATGCTGTTGTGCACGTGCCAGGCCTGTGTGTGGCGCTGTAACTCATGTGCTACAGACTCCAAACACTAGAAGAAGAAGAAGAAGAAGACAAAGATGGTGGCACGCAGAGATCCACTCACAGGGTTCCCACTCTTTCAAATTCAAGGACTTTTGAAAGACTTTCCTGGACCGATTCCCTCAAATTCAAGGTGCACAGATGCTGACACAGCTGAAGATGGAAGGGCCAACTGGTAAGAGCTTGTCTTCGTCCATGATGGTGTCCACTTTTAATGATTTGCAGAGATCTTGGAATTTTCATGTCATTTCACTATCACTTTACTCGCTTGTTGATCAGCACAAAATGTCCTCACTTTTTGAAAATGAAAACAACATTAGATTCAGACAAATAGCAAACAGCAAGCGCTGAAGGTTTATGTTTCTTGTCTCTTATTTCCCTGTTATTCTTTTCCAGCCTTTTTCAAGCCTAACCTTTGACCCAGGTGGTGAGTGAGTGCAATGAGGAAAAATGCAGCAAACAACCTCTCCACTTTATACTCATTTATTTTCCCTCTTGTTTCCTTTTTCATATTTTTCTTTATATCTGAGCCAATAATGAAATCAACGACCTCCATTAGCGATGAACAAATTGAAAAAAGGCATTCCAGGGTGAGTCCTCATCCTCAAGTGCTTTCATCGTTCTATTTTTTTATGTTTTCATATTATTTTTCTGTTGTAAGTTTGTTTTGAAAAGTGCAATAAAAGTATAACTGTATGGACGAACACTTGAATCGTTGCTCTTACCTCCCCCCATGCAGCAGCGGGGGGCTCCACCGGCGGGTAGTGCTTGGGCAGGTCCCAGGCCACCTCGCTCATGAACCACTTGAAGTTCTTGCAGTTGAGCCGGTTCCTCAGCTCCTTCTGCGCCGTCATGTCTCCCGCAGATAGGTGGCGGTACTCGGGTCGGCGCTGGTACACGTACTCGGCGTACTCATCCATCCACACCTCTGCCACGCGCTTCAGGTTCTGAAATGAAATCAAAAAGAAACACCCTGGATTCAAATATTTCATTAACGTACTGGAACCACTCTACGGAACGCCAAGCAGGTCACGAATTACTACAAGGTGTTTCCTTCCATGTATGTTATTGGAGGTCAGAGGTCACATTTAGAGATCACTTTTAGAAAGAGTCCTCACTTTATGAAAATGTATAAAAGGTGAAAGGTCACAGCACTGATGCTGTCATGAACTGTGAAGTTAACGCGGTGCAGTGACTCACCTTTGCCAGACTGATTCCACCGGGGACTTTATAGGGGACGTACTTCCTGTAGATGTGTCCAACCCTGGAGCAAGGGATGTCCTCCATCCGTCCTCCACACATCCACACCTACAGAGACACAGAGAAACCTTATACTACACCACTTAATTGGACGTCCGTCCTTGTCCCAGTAAACAAACACTGGTGGGGAATCGTTCACATGTATTCTTAAGTGTGGTTTTAGTCAAACTAACATGTTGACATGTATTTTTAAGTGTGGTTTTAGTCAAACTAACATGTTCACATGTATTTTTAAGTGTGGTTTTAGTCAAACTAACATGTTCACATGTATTTTTAAGTGTGGTTTCAGTCAAACTAACATGTTCACATGTATTTTTAAGTGTGGTTTTAGTCAAACTAACATGTTCACATGTATTTTTAAGTGTGGTTTTAGTCAAACTAACATGTTCACATGTATTTTTAAGTGTGGTTTTAGTCAAACTAACATATTCACATGTATTTTTAAGTCCGGTTTCTAACGTCATAATTATCATGTAAACACACTGACTCATCACAGGTTTCCATTTTTTTACATCTAAAGACAGATTCGCAGGAAAGGTGAAGGAAACGGGCCAACGAGGAACCTCGAAAAGAACGAAGCGTGAAGTGCAGCAGCTCTGACAGGATTATAAATCCTGGTGAGACTGAGGTGGCAATGAAAGATGAGGAGGAGTGAAGTCAGATTATGATGTGATGGTGACCTGAGCAGCAAGGTCAGATATAAAACGCTGGATTAAATCATAGGTGTGGCGTTTTATGTCAGTGTTTAAACTTGAAAATTCTCTTCTGCTTTTAAAAATGAAGTCCGGTGTAAGAAGTGTCCTTTTTCATATCATTAAACAGATATAATTTATCAAAGAAAAAAAGAAAATTGATGAAATATTGACGCCAAAAAAAAAAAAATAAAAATTTATCGGCAGATAGAAAACCCTGATCGGCCTCCAGATGAGACACAGTTCCTCTGTTTGTCCATGTTTGTGTTTAAATCCAGCTTTTCATTTTGCTTTTGTCTTGAAGACAAAACCCTGAAAGTCTTTCTTTCTCCGTGATCCTCTTCCCTGTCTCTCCCCTTTTCTTTCCCAGGGTTTATTTTTCACCGTCGCCAGTCGAGTAGAAGAATCATCGCTATTGTTTTCGCCGCAGATGAAGGATTAGAATGAGAAATGAGAGGCGTGTGCCGGATGTCTGTGTCGTGTGAGATAGAGGAGCGCGGGCTGAGGGATGAGCGAGGAAAATCTCTGCAATGGAAGGTTGGTTTGTTTGGGTTTTTTTTAGGCTGTTTAAAACATTTTAAAACCTCATCACGGCAGAACAATTCATCCTTATCTAAATGAAATGGCACATTTAAAAGACAGCACAAAAACTGCTCTGTGTTCTTTTAAAAATGCAGAATAATTCATGTTCTTATGATGTCATGAATCCACAGCAGCAGTCGTCAGACTCTTACTCTGCAGTACACAACCAGCATATAGCAACTGCAGCAAATGGAGTGTTCCAGTTACACTCGGAAGTCGGAATTTCCTGTTCAAGTTCCAACTCGAAAATTCGGAGGAAACCTTACAAACTACAAACGATTTATAGCATTTATTTAGCATAAATCAGTCGTATAGCAGCAGCAGAAGAAAAAACAACAACAACAGCAGCAGCAAAAACAACAACAGCAGCAGAAGAAGTAGCAGTGCAGTAGCAGCAGTAGACAGCGGAAGCAGGAAGACTTAAAAGTTATCATAATTTAAATAAAATCAAAACTTAAAACCAAATTAATTGTAATTTTACACTTAAAGTAACACTAAAGGAGTTGAGTTTAACATTTTACAACAACTCAGTGACCAGTTCTATCTGTCTGCACTTTAACCAGATAAGTATTTACCGGCTTTAATTTCATATATTTATAATTATATAAAACTATACGTTTATTTCGTGATCATTTAGTAAATATTTTGTGTTTTATTCTTGTATTTTTGTCTCTAATCTATGGCTGCTGTAACATAACAATTCCCCAGTCTGGCATCAATGAAGTTCATCCATTCATCATCCGTTCATGTATTCATCGCAAGTCATGTTAAATTGAACTGTTTTCGTGTAACTTTAATGCGGCGGAATCTCCAGTGTATGATTATTATTTATTCCCTTCATGCATATCGCATAAGTACATTTGTCCGTTCGAATTGTTTTCATTAAAGTTTAAATAATGCATGCACAGAGGAGGATTGTGGGTAATTCTACCACACTGGCGTCCTCCTCTGAGGTCGTTGAAATTCCAGGAACTCTGAGAAAGTGTTTCTCACAGACTTTGGTCAAAAGTTGCATCAGAAGGAACTGGACTTCACAAACCACCGTCAGATCACATGACCCTCATGACCCCCGCGCCGGCCATCTTGGTTTCCTGAAACACAGTCTCTCTCTCTCGTGTTTTACAATTTCCTCCACCAGCGAACGCAGCTCAGATGATCTGAGGCTGAGCTCAGAGCGAGGAACTACACAACAGCAGAACTCGCTCTGGCCCATGAATAAAACATCTCTGCTGCCACAGACAAAACCTGAATTGACTCACAGTACAAGAGCAACTGTGAGAATAAATAAAACATCAGCAGCACACGCAGCTCAGGATTTTCAGCGGCTGCAGCGGCCGTGTGTGTGTTTGCTTCCTCTGCATGAATAATAATGACTCAACCAAAGGCAGCAGCAGCAGCAGAAGAAGAAATAGCAGCAGCAGCAGCAGAAGAGAGTACAGCAGCAGAGAAGAGAAACAGCAGCAGCAGAAGTAGAGGATACAGCAGCAGAAGAAGAAGGAGAAACAGCAGCAGCAGAAGTAGAGGATACAGCAGCAGAAGAAGAAGGAGAAACAACAGCAGCAGCAGAAGTAGAGGATACAGCAGCAGAAGAAGAAACAGCAGCAGCAGAAACAAACGGCTTCAGCAGAAACAGCAGCAGTAGATGTGAGCTTCAGAGTGGACTGAGTGTGGTTCCACTTGTAGATTTCAGCAGCAGCAGAAATCTTTTGCATCTTTAGCAGTGAAGTTAGTTAGCTCTGGCAAGAATGCACTGTTTGATGGCGTTGTCATGGAAACAAGCAGCCGCGGCTTCACAGCAACAACATGATTCTCTCAATCATGCCCAGAGCCACCACTTAGCTCCTCCTCTTTCTGGGTTTGAGCTCCAGACTCTGGAAACCCAGTCTTCACGGGGGGGCGCGGGGGATGTCCAAATTGCCTAATCCCCAGATTGCATGTATTTTTAAATTCTTCTTGCTGCAAAGGCAAGAGTGCATGTAGAGGGAAAGTCAGCTGGTTTTGTCCAATAACATGGACTCGACCCAAACTGTGGTTCTGGAGTTCAGATCCAACGGGTTGTAACTGGGAAACCAGTAGTGAAAACTTCATTAGATTAGAGGTGGATCCATGCAGGGTACGTGCAAGGACAGAAGACAGTTTTGGAAGAGCTGGGTCTTCAAGAGCTTCTTGAAGACAGACAGGGACACACGCCCCCTGTTCTGGTAGAGCTCCGTAGGACATTCCACCAGCGTGGAACGACACATGGAAAGAGTCTGGATTGACAATCCTTTGGCGAACGGAGTCGCTGAAGGCTAACAGAAGCCTTTAAGTCAGTGGGAGCAGAGCCATGAAGCACTTTGTAGGCTTGCATCAGGGATTTGAGGGTAGCCAGTGGAGGGGTGACGTGTGCCCTTTTGGGCTGATAGCAGGGCGTTGTGAGACGACCAGAGGCTGGATGAGGAGCTGGGTCGTACAGGCTTTATCCACATGGAACCAGTGTTTTTGGGAGCGTCACACCCTTGTGTTCTTGTGTCTATACTTTGGGAACGTTGGGGAAAACAATGATGTCGGAGAGTTTTTTAAAACCCCTTCAGAATGAAAAAGAAAGACGATTGTTCAGGTGAAAGTGAAAATCCGCTGTCATTTCCTGGCCGTGTGTGAGCTGTAGACGCAGACTCTTCCCACACTGGCGTCACTGGGACGGAGCTCCAGATTAACGGCAGCAGTGAATGAAGCGATTGTGTTTGACGCCCCACGCCGTGTGAGCAGCAGTTTGGTTGTAAGGATTAGCGCGAGAGCCCACTAATCTCCTCACCTCAGGAGACAGGGGCTGTCTGCGCTCTATCAGCTAATGGGGATCTTAATAAAAAGGGAAACCAAATTGAATATCTGAGGGGCCTGAGGTAGACTTGAGAGGCACAGCCGGGCCTGCGCTGGTGGCAAAGTTTAATAGTGTGATCATCTTGGCCAAAATAATAACCTCGCTGTGGGATATCATCTCAGTGAGTGCTCGAGCTCCAGATGAAAAAGCTTCAAAAACACTATTAAAAAATAGAAGAGGTTTTCACACCAGGCTCAGCCCCGAGGTCACGACCGCGTTAGTCAAGGTCCGTCATTCATTTAAGGAGAAATCATTGCTCTGCAAACGCTCGCATTCACGGCTGTACTTTTCAAGGTGAAGGCGTTCAGTGCACGGTGGCGTCCTGGGGACGAGTGCTGTGTTCACACAAAGCCGGCGACAGTGTGTGATGCGTGTGAGGTGTGTGCGATGCGTGTGTGAGGTGTGTGTGATGCGTGTGTGAGGTGTGTGTGATGTGTGCAGTGGCGTGTGTGTGTGTGTGTGATGCGGTGAGAGGTGTGTGTGTGTGTGTGATGTGTGTGTGATGTGTGTGTGTGTGTGTGATGTGTGTGTGATGCATGTGTGTGTGTGATGTGTGTGATGCGTGTGTAAGGTGTGTGTGTGTGTGAGGTGTGTGTGATGCGTGTGTGAGGTGTGTGTGATGTGTGCAGTTTATTTGATCAGTGTTTCAACTCAAGTTTACCTTGAAGGAGATCTCGTACTGTTCTCCTCCCCAGATCTCCAGACCTGTGTCGTATCCCCCGAGCTCCCAGAACCACTTCCTGTCTACGGCAAACAGTCCACCGGCCATCACTGGAGACCTGCAGGACACACACACACACAGATAATGGTTAATTAAATATAAATAATGCTTATTCAGTGACTGAACTGTCATAACTGTAGATTTGATAAAAACCTGAAATAATACCTTAACAGGACTAACTGTTATTAAATTAAATTAAATTAATGTAATAATCAAGTCAACAGGAAGTCGGCCATTTTGATTGTTGGCGTTCATTTGGCGATTTCCACCCCCACGTAAATGAGCTAACTCGTCCAAGAGCGAATAAAAGTCTAACTATTGAGTGAGGGAGACAGTGAGAGCAGGGAACTGCTGCACTCCCAGACGTGGGGACGTGAGGGCAGACCTAGTTTTTTATTATTTTTTCCAGATTCTCCACTCTTGAAATCCTCCAACATCCAACATCGCAGCTTCTGACAACGACCTCTGAACTGAGCGCACACAGAACCGATCAACTCTCTGCAGAGTTCAGTTCTGCTGCTGCTGCTGATGATGATGATGATGCTGCTGCTGCTACACACCTGAGGTGGGAGGAAAAGTGGGGCAGCAGGTGCAGACAGACACACACACACACGAAACAGTACTACCGGTGCTGATTTGTGTGTTCATCAGCCGGATTTGACCCTTGACCCCGGCTCTCTTCACCGCGTCGCATCACGTTAACCCAGTTAATGCGATGCTAATCTTCACAGTCCATCAACCACAAGAAGAACATGTATGGGTTTTATTTTGTCTAAAAAAAAACACCACGTCTGACGAAGAGGATCTTCTTCTTCTTCCCTGCTTCTCCCTTCAGGTGTCGCCACAGCGGATCATCTGCCTCTATCTTGTCCTCATGTCGCCCTTCACAACATCCGTGAACCTTCTCTGTCGTCTCTAATCTGTCCACCCTGACCTGTCCCCTGGATTATTACGCTCACGTCTAATCCTGGCCCATCGCGGTCACTGCCAACGAACATCTGCTTGTTAGAATTGGAGTTCTTGGTTTGGTCTATTGTTGTTGTGCAAACCTGGAAATGATGATGTTTCTCAAATGTCTTTGGTTTTTTATGGAGCCAAGAAACCAGAAAATCTTCACGTTTAAAGAAGCTGAGAAATCAGAAGAAACTAAAAACCCATTCATCGCTTTTGATCGTCGCGGACGTTAACATTCAGATGCACAGCCTCCCAGTCAGCGGTTGAAGTTGGATCCTCGTCAGTTAAGTTTCCCTGAAGTTTTCCCCTCAACTGTGACTACTTCCTTCTGCATGCGTGGTTATAAAACATTTGAACTTTCCTTTGCATCCCGCTACGTTTTTTTGCGAGATTCTCTAAAAGCTCTTTGAGTCCGGAGCACAACGACAGCTGCGTTTCCGTCCACGTTGTTGTGTCTCAGGATGAAACCGAGCAAACGATTCCACTCTCTGCGGAAAACTCCTGTCAAAGAAGGACAACAATTGCCCATCACTGCCCTGAAGATGTACACCACTATCACTATCACAGCACAGGTGCAGGGGGTTAAGTTGTCATGGTAACCAGTGTTTCTTCGGGAGGCAGGCGGAGGCAGGCGGTCAGCGGGTTCTCTGCCCTCGTCAAAGACGTTTGTGAGGAGGTTCAATTACAGCGAGCTGCAGCAGCGCGGCAAGGCCTCGGACATCAGAGTCTGAGCCACAGAGAGTGTTTCACAAGTTTTCACCAAAGACAGGAGAGAACGCAAAACAGCAGAAAAAACATTTTACATTGCAGTAATTACACAAATGAATATATATACAGTATATGTATATATATATATATATATGTATATATATATATATATATGTATATGTATATATATGTATATGTATATGTATATGTATATATATGTATATATGTATATGTATATATATATGTATATATGTATATATATATGTATATATGTATATATATATATATATATATACATATATATGTGTGTATACAATCCAACTTTACTTTAAAACAACCACATTGCATCACAGCGCTGCACAGAATAAAAAATAAAGAGCACAGAAGCTCACGCAAGACGATGACACGATGATCTAAAAACAACAAAGATGAATCAACATAAAGAACAGATCAAATGAAATAACACACCAAAGAAAAAGAAACGTAAAGGTAAATAACATCCACAGCCGTGTCAAAGGTCAGTATTATGTTAAGTATATTAGGCTCATTTGTTTTACATTAAAAAAATTCCACAAGAGCAAAACGAAACTCGACATAAAACATGTAGAAAGAATTCATTCATATAATATGACATGAAAGGGCGTAATTAAAGTTCAAACACGTGCATTTGCCCAGAAAATGCAGTTGGAAATGCCGTGTGTGTGTGTGTGTGCCATTACATCGCTTTATTGATTTATAACCTTTCTTTCACCAGGAAAATGTTAAAAATCCCACTCTTTTACAGGCAGACGCACATAAAAACATAAAAATATAAAACATAAAACAGAGTCACACACAAGCACAAACAAGGATTTACGGTGAGAAATCCGACGTGTCATATTCACAGAATCCCATTTTTTCTGTGCAGCTGTCTTTAGCTTTGTGTTTCAGGGGGCGTGACCCGGTCGGCTGGGCGGAGTCTCTTAAACTCTGACCGACGAGTGTTTGTTCCTTTGCTTCCTGTCCGGCCTCTGCTCTTTTTGTTGGCTTTATTTCCTGTTCCTTTTGTGTGACCTTTGACTTCCGATAATTTAGGCTTCAGTTTGTCTTTTTTTACTTTTTTATGATCGTCTAAAAAAAAAACTTTTTCCCAAAGAATCCTGTGTACAAAAACTTCTGCGAATCAAAATATGCACAGTGACAGTGACACAAAACAAAGGAAAATCATCTTAAAAAGAATCACTTCAATCTGTAGTTTTTAGATTTTTGTCATTGTTGTTTCCATGTGTTGTCCGCGTGTATCACAGTAACGTATCATAAATAGATAAAAAGTCAGTGTTTCAGTGCGGGAATGTAAACCTGTGACCTGACTGATGGACACAAAACAAATAAAAAGTCTTTGTTTAATGGCTCCTTGCACGTCTTGTACCTGAGTTACTTCACTGCATGCGGCCTCACCGGGGAGAACATTCACTGAGCACAACATCAATTACGGTCTCACCTCATTTACTCCTAACAGCTAATTATACAACACAGCACAAGTCGACTTTCGCTCGCTCTCAGAGAAGAAGAGGAAGAAGAAGAGCAGTTTGATCACAGTCACTCCCCAGACACCGGCGAGCACTGCGATCATGTTTCTCTTCGATGTCGCGAGGATAGTGCAGGTTTTAGTTTCGTCACAAATCTGTTGGTCTGCATTTCCTTTTCAGACTGGAAACTGAACTCTTTTAAAGGTCCTGGGAAACTTCCACGCACAGCGGCTCACCTCCCTCTTGTCCTTTCTGTCCCCCATTTATCCCTTTGACCCCAACCTGTCTTGGCAGATGGCCGCGTATCTTTGAGTCTGGTTCTGTCACAGATTTCTTCTTCTATTGAAAGGGAGAGAGTCTGTCCGTCTGTTTCAGACAGAAGCTTTTAACAGCTCAAGTGCAAACGCTTGAAGGCGAGACACCGTCGTAATTACAGCAGCGACGGAAACACAGATACTGTCGTTTAAGTGTCATTTGCTTTCATCCGAAAACAATAAAAAGCTGATGATAAGCGATGATGAGTCGCTCAGCTGTCACTCGGCGTAAAGCCTCCACAATTGGAGTGTGATATTAGAAAAGGCACAGCGTGAATACTTCATACCCACAGTCAGACGTCAGCGTTACACTCACTCGAAGGGTTCACTGGGGTCGTCCCACTGCAGCTCCGGGGGGATGGGGATGCGCTTGTAGTACATCTCCCAGTCAAAGGCTCCGCGCATGGCGTCGCCCGCCTGCGTGTCGTAGCCGAAGTTGTCGTGGTCGATGACGTCGATCATCGGGCACACGATCGTCTTCCTGTTCTGGGCAATTCGGTCTGAGACACAGAGACAGAGAGACGATGGCTGGTGGTTCAAGTCCAAGATTCTGTCTGACAGTTTTGGACAAATCACACAACCCAAAACTTGTGCGTGTGTGCAGGATCAGACACTCTACCAGCAGGCCCAATTTCATCCAAATCTGATCCGGATTACGGATTTGGCGTCCAATTTAAATGTAACACAAAACCATCTTTTGGAGGTGCAGAAGGACACTATTGAAACTGAACTAGTTCTTTATTATTCCGCCAGATTTCGATCGCATTTTTGAGGGCCTAAGCATGCCCCATGATTGCATCAGACCAATCTACGTCTGAAAGTGGTTCTGTGAATGTGCATGGAAAAGGGGAGGGGCTAATAAGTGCGCCACCCCCAAGACAAATTTGGCTAGAGCAGCAGGTTTATCGTACATGCACGGAAATGGGTACACATGTGTAGAAGGTCAGGATGAAGAAATTAGTCAATTATACCCATGATCAACAGAAAGGCCGCCATTTTGGATCAAAGTTCTAGTTTTGGGCGATTTTGCACCAATGCTACTTGAACGGATTGTCCTAGAGCTTTAGTTTTTATTCTAATTACATAAAGTGCTGTAGTGATCATAGTGAGACCTGTTCACACACACACACTGTGCAGTGTAAACAGACATTATAAGGTTGTGCTTCCATGTGCGACGACATCGTGCTGAGAAACATCTCAACATCAGTCCTTGATGGAAAAAAGGGGTAATTGGGGAATGTGAGATGAAGTGATGAGCAGGTCTGTGGATATAACAGGCACTCAGACTCACAGCGGGTGTGTGTGTGTGTGTGTGTGTGTGTGTGTGTGCCTGTCTGTCTCACCCAGCAGTGGAGGAAGCCAGTTGACGTTGGCCTCACAGTGAGAGTCCAGGAAGGTGATGACTTCCCCTTTTGCGGCAGCGGCTCCCAGCAGACGAGTGCGGATCAGTCCCTCCCTCTTCTTCGTCCTCAGGATTTGAACCTTTGGCAGACGCGCCATGTACTTCTGCAGCTGTGTCTTCAGGTGATCTGCACGGAGGAGGAGGAGGAGCCATTTACGTCAGCTGCTCATGTCACAAGGTCAGCATTTTCCTGAGACGGAAATTTGATATTTTTTACACTAACATTCATGTAAATAGTTACATTTATTTCAATCTGACACGGGAACCTTAGTTTTCACATGTGGAACCTTTGTAGTTTTCTGTCTCTCACTTACTCACTTAAAGCTGCACTCTGTAACTTTTGCTGATTTTTGTTTTTAGCTTAGCATTAGCCCCAGGAGGGCAGTTACCCATTAGCTCCAGGAGCATTTTTGTTAGTTTAGCATGAGCCACAGGAGATTAGCTACCTTACCATTAGCCTCAGGAGAGTTGTTGGTTTAGAATTAGCAGCAGCATCCTAGTTAGCTCAGCATTAGCCCCAGGAGAGTTGTTGGCTTACAATCATCACCAGGAGAATAGTGAGCTTAGCATTAGCCACAGGATAGTTTCTATATTAGCATTAGTCCCAGGAGAGTTATTGGCTTAGAATTAGCACCAGAAGAATATTAGCTTGGCATTAGCTAACTTTGTAATATGGTGGTTGTTGTATCAGACTCATGAAATATTATTTTAAGGTGATTTCCTGCTTGTTTGTAGTGATTATGTGATGTTATTTTCACAGTAATCATCTCTGTCATGAAATTCAGCATATTTTATTTTATTTTCCAAATATATTTGATTTACATATCACTGTAAATTATTAAAATAATTAATGAGAGGAAAAGATAAATTAATAAAAAATATTACCCAGCACATATTGCACGGACGTCCAGTATTAAAACTTAATTTTGTGACCTTGTCTTTTTATAATATGACCCTTTATACTGAGACTTTAATTATTTTATACGTTTAAAACCTTCTAACTTTAATTAGTTCCACTTATTTTTAAACTACAATAAATGTTGTGCTTTTATTCCTCGTTGCCACTTTAGTTTGTTTGTCGTCTCTCGTCTCGTTTGGCACTTTGTGAACTCTGTTTTTCAAATGCTGTTCTATAAATAAAGTTATCATTATTATTATAATTATTGTGTCGCACTCCAGATGGTGTTGCACAGAAATTAAGAGCATATTCTACAGACAGATCCAAAAGTTGGTTTATTTTTAGGGTTCTTTATTAGCTAAACATGAAGCAGATTTTGAAACCATAGAGCCAAAAAATAAAGACATTTGAAATCATTCAGTCACGATAGAAACATGTAATTATAATAAAAACATTACTTTCTGCATAGTTTTATCATAATATGAATTCATAATTAAAGCATTAAACAATTCAAGTAAAAAGAGTCTGTACATCATCCATCAATCATCCATCCATCCATAGATCATCCATCCATCTATCATATCTATACCTCCATCCATCTATAGTATCTATACATCCATCTATAGTATCTATACAGTACATTCATCTATAGTATCTACACATCAATATATATTGTCTATACATCCATCCATCAATCTATAGTATCTATACATCCATTAATCCATTTTTAGTATCTACACATCCATCCATATCATATATCATCCATCCATCCATCTATAGTATCCATCCATCCAGCTATAGTGTCTATACACCCATCCATAGATCATCCATCCATCAATCCATAGATCATCCATCCAGCCATAGATCATCCATCCATCTCTAGCATCTACACATCCATTCTTCCATCTCTGGTATCTACAATCCATCCATAGATTACCCATCCATCCATCAATAGTATCTGCACATCCATCCATCATCTCTAGTATCTACCATCCATCCATAGATCATCCATCCATCTATCATATCTATACCTCCATCCATCTATAGTATCTATACATCCATCTATAGTATCTATACAGTACATTCATCTATAGTATCTACACATCAATATATATTGTCTATACATCCATCCATCAATCTATAGTATCTATACATCCATTAATCCATTTTTAGTATCTACACATCCATCCATATCATATATCATCCATCCATCTATCTATAGTATCCATCCATCCAGCTATAGTGTCTATACACCCATCCATAGATCATCCATCCATCAATCCATAGATCATCCATCCAGCCATAGATCATCCATCCATCTCTAGCATCTACACATCCATTCTTCCATCTCTGGTATCTACAATCCATCCATAGATTACCCATCCATCCATCAATAGTATCTGCACATCCATCCATCATCTCTAGTATCTACCATCCATCCATAGATCATCCATCCATCTATCATATCTATACATCCATCCATCTATAGTATCTATACATCCATCCATCTATAGTATCTTTACAGTACATTCATCTATAGTATATACACATCCATCTATAGTATCTATACATCATCTATATTGTCTATACATCCATCCATCAATCTATAGTATCTATACATCCATTAATCCATCTCTAGTATCTACACATCCATCCATATCATATATCATCCATCCATCCATCTATAGTATTCATCCATCCATCTATAGTGTCTATACATCCATCCATCAATCCATAGATCATCCATCCATCCATAGATCATCTATCCATCCATCTCTAGCATCTACACATCCATTCTTCCATCTCTGGTATCTACTATCATCCATAGATCATCAATCCATCCATCTCTAGTATCTACACATCCATCCACCCATCACCTATAGTATCTAGCTATCATTATTAAATGATGTGATAACTGTGATGATCCAGAAGATCATCACAGTCATTCAGAGTGAACTCAAAGAGACAGAAAACAAAGTATCCGTGTCGACTCCTGTGGTCCACATGAGTCTCCATCTGTTTTTGCTGAGTCATGTTTTTTTTCGGTCTGAAGCGATGGCAGTAAACTCGCTGGCTGCGACACAAACGCCGCCGGCCTCCTGCTGGCCAAAGTGTAACGAGCAAACAGAAAGCTCCACGGCACATTAAGAGCCAAAGGTCTGAGTCATTCATCACCAGGTGGATGGATTATTTTTATTTTGCGGCGCCACCGTGGGCCCTGAAACTCAAACACCATCCATCACTGATCTCAATCTGTGTGCAAATGTAATGCCACTGACGTTTAAGGCTAAAACAACATAACACTTCATATTCTCCAGTTCACCTCCTTATCCTGATCTTCACATTCTATTGGAAATGTATTAAACATACTTGCTCTTTTCTTTATTGTTGGCCTTTGTGATGCAACATGATGTTTACTGTGATTTATTTTGGGCATTTTGAATCATATGTATATATAACTGTGATATATATGTATAAATAACAAGGCTCCAATGAGTTAAACTCATCAAAACATCATCATCGGCCATTTTGACATAAAATAATAAGAAACTAAAAACAAGTATGGCTCCATTTCAATTAGGTTTCCAGGAAACCTGATGATGCTTAGATTAATGATTTTTTAAGGGGAAATTATTGTCATGTGACAGATATTAAAGATAATGACAATCATCAGTCTCATTTTTGGCTTTTGGAAGTCAGTCTGTTGGTGGATTTACTGTAAAGAAGAGCTAATTATTTGGCCGTCTGTTGGTGGATATGGAGAATGGCTCATTATTTGGCAGTTAGTCTGTTGGTGGATACAGAGAATGGTTCATTATTTGACAGTCAGTCTCTTCATCTGATTGTATGAATTGTTGGGGGTTATTACCCCAGAATCAGGAGCAGGCGGCCATTTTGGACCCCCATTTTTATTTTTTGTAGCCCAAAATTAACAAATTGCACATCTTTTTTCATCGTATCTGTGACACATTCTGAGAAGTGTGTGTTCAGAGATTGAATATAGTTTTCTTTCTGTTGTGTGTGAATATTTAACTCTTTCACTACATAGTGTTCAATAACAATAAAAAATGTGTTACTTTTCCCACAAAATAACACATTTCAAATCTAATAAATAGAGACCAAACGTTGATGTGATAATACACGAGTTCACTGAAAAGTTTCATGTGAGAAATGATTCTCTGACAGATGTGATTTGTTTGTTTTTGACACAAGTATTTGAGGAAAAGAAAATGTGTCTTTTAAACATGATGATGTTTTGCTCTTTCGCTGTGTTTGTGTTTTGACTGCATGTAAAAATCCATCTCTTTCTTGGACCGCAGCCCTGACGTGTCTCAGTGTTTTTTGAATAGAAGTGATTCCTGAGGCAGAGAAAACATGAAATATAACTTTGACAGCTGTCCCTCGGCTTCCTTTTAAAAAGAAAAGCCACAAAAACTGTCAACAGGAACTGAGAGCACGAGAGAGAAGTGTTGACCTTTAAACCTCAAACTTTAGAAGCTACTTTCTGGGATGTCAGAATCAGTGAAGCTCACTGAGTTTTGGGGGAAAGAAACAGAAGACAAAGGAGGAGGAAAATGTTCTGGAAGCTGCAGCAGCAGGAGAAAAAAACAATGAATGTGTATGTGAGGAAAATGAAAGACAAACTAAACTGTATATCAAATATTAATATTAAAATACAGCCACAAGCTGCAAGAATCAATTGTAGCAAGTTTGATTCAGATTGGACTTTATATCGAGGAGTTTTGTTTGTTGTTGTTTTTTTGCTGAGTCAGCAGAAATTGCCTTAACTGTTAAGGAGAGAATAGCTTATCATTTGGCAGATTAAGTGTGAAGAAGAGTTGATTATATAGCAGATAGTCTCTTGGTGGATTAAATGTGTAAAGAAGAGCTCATTATTTGGCAGTGAGTCTGTTGGTGGATATAGAGAATTGTTCATTATATGGCAGACAGTCTCTTGGTGGATTAACTGTGTAAAGAAGACCTCATTATTTGGCAGTCAGTCTGTTGGTGTATATAGAGAATGGCTCATTATTTGGCAGTCAGTCTGTTGGTGGATATAGAGAATGGCTCATTATTTGGCAGTTGGATAATATATCTATATATGAAGGCATGGTCGTAATAAACTATCTGTGATGACTTTTCCTGGTTTTATATGTAGACATTATATGTATTACAAATGTCATCCGGCCTTTCTGAAATATTAATTTGATATACATATATATGATATACATATATATATATATTTATATACTGTACATATGTATGTATGTATGTATGTATGTGTATATGTATCTGTGAGCTTTTCCCACTCACTGGGGTTCGGGAAGGACGAGGAGGCGGCGTTGAGGGAGCAAATATACCGGTTTATTGTAACTGAAAATAATCAACCAAACAAAACATAAGAAGTCAGCTGTGGCTGGTGTGTCAGCGCTCTCCTGCGCTGCGCTGTTCTGACTTTCTGTGTCTCTGTGTCTCTCTGTGTCTCGGTGTCTCTCCGTCTCTCTCTCTCTCTCTCTGTGTGTCCGTGTGAGGACCCAGCCTACTGCAAGAGACCAGAACCAGGTTACAAACATGCTTATATAGCTGACTAATTACCTGATTCTGTCCAGCTGTCTGATCACCGGCTGAGCCACTCCTTCCTTTCCTCCAGCAGCCGTCGCTCTAACCAAGCCCCACTGCCACAGTATATGTATATATATATATGTATATATATATATATATACAAAGAATAAAGTTTTTTTTCCCATTTCACCCAGCCCTAATTGTGACTGACAGGAACTGGAGAAGAATATTTTGGTCATTCATTCTCAGGTTGTGAGCCCAGTGAAGGTCGGCCATATTTACTCTTCATCACTGTGTTTATGGAGGCTAACAGCGGCCGACCTTCAGGCCGTTAAAGCTCGACATTGGAACAAGGGCACCAGGTCTCGCCGAGGTCACCGTCAAACTGAGGGGAAACAGCAGAGCTGTCGTGCTCGCGCTCCTCCGCCATAAATCAACCCGTTTTTTAAAAACCTCCCGCTAACGAGAGGCAGTCGGGCAAAATTAATCAGGGGAACATTTGCCCCGTGAAGAGACGTCG
The DNA here is from genome assembly GCF_019176455.1 of Solea senegalensis. Taxonomy (NCBI): domain Eukaryota; kingdom Metazoa; phylum Chordata; class Actinopteri; order Pleuronectiformes; family Soleidae; genus Solea; species Solea senegalensis. The sequence continues at coordinate 7,411,530 of NC_058033.1, forward strand.
TGTGAGGGAGAGGTGAGGGAGAAGAAGGAGATCAGAGTGTTTAATTATGATTGGTTAATTTTCCCTGGAATACATCGGAATACAGCGCACACTGTTTACCCAAAGAGAGGAGCTAATTAATCACACTAATGAGCGCGGGCTGATTTTGGCAAACACATTAGTCTGCGTTACAGTATGAGGCGGAGGAGATTTCAGGGCCGTGGTGTCACCGATGTCGGGGTCATTTAGGGCTGCAACCTTTTCAATTGCACGAGAATTCATGGGAAAAAAACCAGAGATCATTATTTGGCAGTCAGTCTGTTGGTGGATATAGAGAATGGCTCATTATTTGGCAGTCAGTCTGATGGTGGATATAGAGAATGGCTCATTATTTGGCAGTCAGTTGATATATAGAATAGCTCTTGCAGTCAGTTCTCATGAATTCCCATGATTGCAATCCCAAACTAGGTGCACGCACCACAGTTTGAGAACCCACTGCTTCTCTGTCGCTCTTGTGTTTCTCTGTGGTCAGAGCTGAAGCTGCAGCCGGAGCCCGGAAGCCCGGCATCGCTTTCATCCTCTCACAGGAGGCCGCGTTCAAACACGAGTTAGCCGTTAGCAGATGAAAGGTGGCGAGGTTCAGCCCCGGGCTCTTGTCAGAGTGTCGGTGCACATTTAAAAAACAACGAGAACTACACCTGCACACTCCAGGGTTTTAAAGGGACAGTGACTCACTCATTTTCACCGACACCACATCGCCACCGCATAGACAGCTCCTCAGAGACACGGAACACAGGCTCAATAAAGAATAAAGATGTCGTACACTTATGAAGATATAAAAACGTGAGCGTCTTCTGTGTGTGTGATGTTTATGCGTGAAAACACTGTTGTTGTTTTCCTTTAATTGACTCAAAGTCTGAGCATCAGATCTAAGCCAGGTTTACTACACATCACTTCTCCACAGAGATTAAATCAAATCCCTGTTGTTTGCCGATGCCTCTAAAAATAAGCTCTTTATTTTAAACTGCATGTTTAATTCATTTGCACGAGCAAAGAAAAAACAGTAAATCTCAAGACGCACAGATGTGTCTAACGCGTGTCATTTCAGACACTTTAAAAAAAAGCATCTTTGTGAATCACTTTAATGACATAAAACATCTTCTGCAGAGTTAAACGATGCATTAAAGTGAAGTCTGTAGTTATATATTCACTATATTAGAAGAAAGAAGGTCATCCAATACCTTTTAAAGTATGAGTTCCTTCCCTTAGTCGCCGTGGCTTTTCATCATTCGGCCTCTGTTTCTGTGATTGTATGCATTGTAATGTAAACTTATTCACTTATTCATAAGAACTACAGCATGTGGATGACTTAAAAAAAGAGGGGATGGTTCATACAGCTGAAGACAAAGCCTGACACTGAAGCTGCAGCAGACGTCTCTCTCTTTGTCCTCTGGGACTCACATGGTCGTCTCCTCTTCCTCCTTCTCCTCCTCAGGAAGAAGACGACTAAAATCGATCTGCTCGCGCTGACGCCCCCGCCGCGTCACTAAATGGCAACACTCAATTAGCTGCTTTTGTCCTCGACCGTCTGCCACGCACTCCAGATCGCCCTCTTCCTCACTTCTTCCTCACACTTCACTGAGCGCCCATTACCTCATTATCACACACACAGACACACACATGAATGAGTGAATGAAGCTTGATCAGTCTTTGTGTCGATGCTTCCTCTGACAGATCACTGTCTGTCTCTTCATCACTGCCTGGTCCTCTCCTCACCTCTCCATCACACACACCCTCACCCATTCACCCCCTCACCCTGCCGCAGCAAAGCAACTCAATAATTAATAATAAGAACCTCTCCCTGGATGACGAATCCCTCAAATTACAACAAAGACTTTTATCCGTCTGCAGTTTTTGTTGTTGGTACGCGATCGACGCTCCGTTTTCAGTGTTTGGTGAGAATCTTTTCACCAATGAACCTGGAAGTTCTTGAGAAAAACAAGTGCAATTTCAAACCATAAAACCATGTCAAATTACAATGTGTGCATCATAGTGGATCTACAAAGGCACTAAACTTTCATTTGAAACGTAGCTGGAAATTTTCAGATGCGTTACTCCTGCCAGGCCAAATTGGACCCTCTGGTGGGCTGCTTCTGGCCCGTGGGCTGTATGTTTGACACTCCTGCTGCAGGTGGTAAATGCACTAGCACAAATGTGTTTCTTCTTGTGTAAAGACCATTAAAGGGAGTAAAGGTACAAGTATTAACGAGTTGAGTTTTTTATATAATAATTACTTAAAATTACAGATTATCCAACTGATATTGGGCTCTGTGGTGGGCACCATTAAGTATTGCAGCCACTTGTGTGTTGTATGCGCGTGTGCGTGTGCATGTGCGCGTGTGTGTGTGCGTGTGGTAATTGGATGATCAATCAGCCAATGGCAGCTTTCCATCACAGAGTCGCTGATGTTGCAGTCCGTGTTTCCGCCACATCAATCTCTCTGAATAAACACTGGCTCCGCTGCTGGGATTACACACACACACACACACACACACACAACACGATGCCGCGAACCACTGATGGAGGAAATGTGCAAGCATCAGCATCCGTACGTACACAAAACTCTATCGTTCAACAAGTACGACGAGTGGATTCATCAACGCAGTATTCCCTCGGTCTTGGATGAATAATCTAAGAGTCTCAACTATCATCTCATTTAATCCAGTGTTTCTTAATCTAAGTTTGTCCTCTTTGCTCCGCCTCTCTCTCCACACCTGACCTCCATCTTTCTCGTTAGCTCTGCCCTTTTCCCCACCCCGTGTCGTTGACTCCGCCCACTGCACACCTGCAGCCCGTTTCCCTCGCCTCGTCCCAACACATTTAAATCAAACGTTCACTATTCATGTCAATTATCCACACACTGCAAAAAAAACACAGCCTGTAAATTGAGTTTTTCTTTACTGGTTTAAGCCGGATTTATACCATAATTTCCCCTGAAATGAGGCTTATTTTACTTTTTTGAAACATTCTGATATCACTGTGAGAAAATCCCACATTCCTGATAAATGTTACATATTGCAGCATCTAAATTTAGATTCAGCTGGTTTTTTTGGGTTTATTTTCTCTGTGTGTGTGTGAGCGCTCACACTGTGAAGCAGTGAAGGGAAAAGTTGAAACCAGCAGATATGAAAGAGGCCACTGTCAGCTCTGATAGAAACACACGCACTCACGCTCACGCTCCGTGTCACGCTCCGACGCCAGCTGTAAATCGATGCTGCTACTGCTGATGCTGCTACTGTTAGTAAGGTTACTAAGGCTACTAAGGTTACTAAGGTTACTAAGTTTACTAAAGTTACTAAGGTTACTAATATTACTAGGTTGCTCAGGTTAGTAAGGTTACTATGATTACTAAGGTTACTAAAATTAGTATGGTCACTATGGTTACTAAAGTTACTAAAATTACTAAAATTACTAAGGTTACTAGGTTGCTCAGGTTAGTAAGGTTACTAAAATTAGTATGGTTACTATGGTTACTAAGGTTACTCACAAGTGACTCTGAAAGACACATGTAGCCAGTGAAACGACTTTGTGCTCTCAGCAGCAGACTGAATACAACAGTGTATGAATGTATGAAGTTGAGAAAATAAAATAAAGATGTTTCTGTTATTCTCTGACAAGTGAACTATATTAGAAAATGTAATATAAAATAATGTCATATACAAATGTGAAGCAATAATCACAATAACGTCTTCTTTACCGAGTGTTGCTGTGATTCTTAACCAGACAGTGATTCATTAAATTATGATTTAAAAATAGATTATCAGTCTTCAGGGGTTATTAATAATTCATACACACTCTGCTGACTTTGCTGCTCCGTGTTTCAGCAGCAGGAGACGACGTGAGCCGCCATTAACTTTACACGTGTTGTAATTACAGAAAAAAAAAGTGCCCGCCCACTTTTATTAATGAGGCCTGCGATAAATGGATCTCCCTCTGGTGTCTGCGACAAATAGAATTTTTCCTCCACCTGCTGCAAGGAGTGAATTCCCGCCCCACCAGGCGGAGTATTAAGCCTCGCTCTCGAGCTTCGACCTGCCTGACACCCGATGCACCTTTCAGCTGATGAGCCACTCAAACCTGACGTGTCCGAGGGAGCTGTAGCATCCCAAAACTAGCCCCTGCCTTTAGGCGACGTCATGCCGTTAGGGTTCCCAAACCACCCTAAAAATAACATTTTTTGGAATATAAAGCCTTTTAGAAAATGTTTGACCCTCGACGGGCAAGAAACCTTATGTGGTAACTTCATTGATCTTTGTTTTCTACATGAAAATTCATAAAAATATCACAAAAGTAAGAAAAAGACAAAAGAGAGCCAATCCAAGGCGAAACCAGACACAACCTGGACCCCAATCAAAGACAAAAACCAGAGCCCGGTCCAGTCCCACACCAGTCCAACTCGCCCGATGACTCATGCCCAAACTGGACCCAACACAGGTCCAAACTAGACCCACATAATAGAAAAGCCAGACTCAGCTCCAACTCCACCTCCTGCTGCACTTAATAATAATACATGTGCTTTGATGTGCAGCTCATGAACGCCTTGATTTGACTCTGACCAACCAGAACTTTATTTAAAAAAACTTTATTTAAAACAGGTCCTCTTGGTCTTGTCTGGTTCACTTGTTCTCGTCGTGCCCTGTAATGACTCTCTGGGCTTAAAACTTAGAATTTCCAAGTATTTATAAGCGATAATATAAGAAACCGGTGACTAAAGTTACTAAATGACTGAGACCAAACTGCCTCTGGATTACACACGTGTTACGATCATTTACGGGCTTTATTTTGAATGACAAGATAAACCTTTCCTTAATATAATCCCATTTCTCAGTGGAGCAGATATTTATCACCACACTGTCAGAGTGAACCACAGATTTAGACGAATCACTTTCTTCCTCCTCCTCCTCCTCCTCCTCTCATGCCCTCGCTCCCTCATCTATTATGCCAGATTTCAAAGCAGAGCATTGATTTGTGGTTTTTCTGTGCAGGGATTATTCTCTCCATCAGTGTAACAGCAGTGACTCAGACCACAGAGCAGAACTGATTCAAGTTCACTTTGTCCTTGTGTCTCTTAAACCTTAATTACAGCCAGATTCATTTCCTATCAGAGGGCAGAGATGGTGAGAGGGGAAATCAGAGCAGGTTAAATCCTGCTCCTTTCCCTGCTGTGGGATCCTCGACCATGAGTCATGGCGACAGAGGGATGTGACAAAACCAGACCCAGTCATGACCCAAACCAGGTCCAACCCTGACCCAACCCTGACCCAAACCAGGTCCAAACCATGACTCAATTCAGGTCAAAACTATGTAGGTCGACACCAGGTCTAACCTGGACCCAAATCAGTTGGAAAACAGACCCAAACTTAGCCAAAACCAAACTGAGTGCAGGCCTAAAACCGGGTCAAAACTAAGGCCAAACTAGACCCAAATCAGGTACAACCCTGACCCAAATCTGGTCACAAGCATGTATGTCAAAACCAAGTCCAAAATAATAGAACTGGAGTGCAACAGAGGTCAAATTTTCTGCTGCTGCTGTAGGATGTTCTACTCTATTTTTGACAACAAAGGGATCTGATATACAGGCCTAAAACCAGACCTAAACATGACCCAAACCAGGTCCAGCCATGACCCAAATCTGGTTGAGATGATGAGAAGGTTCTTCTGCAGAGATTAAATCCTCTTCCTGCTGCTGCTGTAGGATGTTCCAACATTGTGATGACAACAGAGGAATATCTTGTCCGAACAAGGCCTAAAACCAGGTCTAAACTACCAACCAGTAACCAACATGGACCCAAGTTAGACAAAAGACATACCAGGCCAAAAGTAGACCCAAAGCAGATAAAAACCAGAGCCCAGTCCAGTCCGACACCAATCCAACTGGACCCAATACAGATCCAACACAAACGATGGCCCAAACTAGACCCAAATCACAGAAAAGCCAGACCCAGCTCACCAGAGCAGAACAAAACCAGACCCAGCTCAGACATAATCCTCATTTAAAACATGGGAATAAAATTTCAGTTGAATTATTCTTCAACCTCCTATTTGTTTTTCTCTGATGTAAAATGATGACCTGACTGCACATTATTGCACCTCCACAGTCGGCATGAAAGCCTTGATTTGACTCTCTGAACAAGTGCTTCATTTAAAAAGTGGTCTTGGTTTTGTCTGGTTCATTTGTTTCGGTGCTGTAAAATATTTCCGACGTGACACAGTGCTGCTCTGCTTCTAAACGAGTCTCAGGCCGCGCAACGTCTCATTACCGTGGAGACGAGAAGTAAACACATCCTTCAGCGAGGGACTGTGACAAAGAGCACTAATTAACAAGGAACTAAACACTTTCTTAACGGAGCTGGTGAAGGCAGCGCGAGCGAGGGAGACGCACACACACACACACACACACACACACACAGAGCGTAACAATGGAAGACAGATGTTCACAGCTGAGTCACGGTGACACATGCTGAACCGAGTGCCACGCGCTGAAGGAGAGACATTAGAGTTTTGTTTGGAAACGTGATTATACTGTCATCATTCCTGTGAAAAATGGACAGCCGCCATTAAATGACTAATTAACGGAGCCGCGCGGCTAAATGAACAACAGACCGGAGCCTCTGAGCTTTCAAAGGTTCTCATCCTGGAAAAATGCTGTTTTGCCGCTTGGTAAATTTTACGTTCATACATTCTGTGCAGCATAAAATGGAGATCCAATCTAGGTCCAAACCAGACCCAAAATGAAGCCAGGCCTAAAGCCAGGTCAAAACTTAGGCCAAACTAGACCCAATTCAGGTTGAAAGTATGTGGATCAAAACCAAAGCAGGTCGATACTAGATCGAAACAGACCCAAACTTGGGCAAAACCAAACTGAATGCAGGCCTAAAACCAGGTCAAAACTAAGGCCAAACTAGACCCAAATCCAAACCAGGCCAGTGATGGTGAGAGGGAATATTAGAGCTGGAGTCATACACAGGTCAAGTCCTTTTCTTGCTGTTGTAGGATGTTCTAAAAACCAGAGCCAAACCAGACCCAAACCACGTCCAACCCTGACTCAATTCAGGTGGAAATTAAAAGTGAAAACCAGGTCTAACCCAAACCCAATGCAGGTCATAACTAGATCGAAACCAGACCCAAACTTGGTAAATGCAGGCCTAAAACTCGGTCAAAACCAAGGCCAAACCCTGACCCAAAATACTGATGAGACGAGAAAGAACATGACGCACTGGGTCGCGTTTCCAATTCCAGAAGATTCTAGAAATGAGACATCATGGATGCAAGCAAACGTTAAACTCCATCGAAGAAGAAGAACTTTAGTTTATTTTTGATGTAACATTGTAACAAGCTCGACCTGGCTGAGGGACTGTCCACCAGAAAACAGTGGACATCAAATTCAAGGCCTGAATGTGCTGACTGAGCTATAGACGGGAGGAGCAACTTGTCTTCGTCCAAGATGGCGTCCATGTGTGACTTTTCTTTTTCTTTCTTTTTTTCACAGACTCTCTGAACCCTCGGCGATCGATAAACTCAAACTCTCCACGGTAATAACAGCTCTCCATGTTTGTTGATGGACGTCCGTGCTTGATATTTTTACATCCCATAGAGCAGCACAACAGTTTTAGTACAATGTAACACAGATGGCGCAGAAGAGAATTGCAGCTGGAATGAACGAGCCACCGCTCAGAGTAAAGACCCTCAAAGTCATGGTTTTAATGCTGCTGTAAAGTTACCAACATCATCTTTTTATTTTCAGTCTGTTCACTCCAAGGAATCATGATGTGCACATTTTTATTTAGTTTATATATATACACATACGTATATATTTTAGTTTTTTTTAGGTTGAGGTTAATCTCTTATCAGCACTGCATCAAAGTGGACGTGTTTTATTGTCTCTGCCAACGAAAATTAGCATGAGGATGGGACACGAGAATACAAATAATAAAACTAGGGCTGCGCGCAGTCATTATCGGGCCCTCGCAGTCCCCTGACCTCACTTACTTCGGTGTTTTTTATGTCAGACGACTACGCTCATCTACGTAGGGTGCAAATCACCAAAATGGCCAACTTCCTGTTGAGGTGAGGCCATGGTTACAGTCGACTTTTTTGTCCGACTTGGTTTACAACATCCTCCCGTCAAGTTTCGGGGAAATTCGGTGGAACTCAATATATGCCAAAGTCATAGGACACTTCCTGTTTCGTGGCGAATTGTCAAAATTTGTCAAAAACGCAGAGGGTTGCCGCGGCCGTTGACCAGAGGTCGATTTCAGGAACAATGAAGAAGTGTGTGCGTGCGTGTGTGTGTGTTCGTCCTCTGTACCTTTGTCACTGAAGTCGTCGACCAGGATGATCTCGGCGACGAGCCGTGGCGGCGAGCGATTGATGACGCTGTGAACCGTCCTGAGCAGCGACGACCAGCCCTCGTTGTGGAACGGGATGATGACGCTGGTGTTGGGAAGCTTCTCCGCGTACAGCTTCTGTTTGCAGCTACACACAAACACGCACACATGGTTGGTGCCATTTTTACAAATCAATGATTGTGTTTAGTTTCTGTCAAAGGAAGGAAAGAAGCAAGCGTGTCATCACGTCCTCAGCAGATCTCAGGTCACTGAGGAGCGATGCTTCCAATCATCGTGTCATCTCCATCTCATATTTCTGTTATTTTGCTGTGTCAGTGGAAAACTGTGTCCAACAGGAGGGAAAATACTTTATTTTCCGTAAATGCACCGCTGTACAACCGCTGAAATAAATATATGAGAATACAAGATGTGAATGTTGTTATTATTGTGCTTCTCTATGCAGACGATAATCATTCCTGTTGCTGTTCTGTCCTCGTTCCCTCGGAGGTCGTGCATGTGTGTGTGTGTGTGTGTGTGTGTGGGGGGGAGCAGCCGGTTACGACCTCTTGTGTTTTATTATCAGGCGACCTTGAGAGGGTGCGGTGATAATGAGTGCAACAACAGGTGAGGCGGTAAAGATCAGCGTGAGGAGGACGTTCACCTGTGTTCATGAAGCTCATTGACCCTGAAGGAGGTGCTTCTTTTAACCCCCGTCTGATTTTATGTCGTGACTTCAGTCAAATGTGAGAAATAATGAATCTGTGTCTCAGATCATGAGCGTTTGACCTTCAGCAGAGAGCTGATCAGAGCTCAGCTCAGCTTTTGGAGCGGCTCCCCTTAAAGTACATTCTGCTCATTCAGTTCCGGTCGCCTCTGCTTTTGTTCTTTTCAAATATCCCGAGGTTTGTTTACATTGTTACTATTGTGTGTATAAGTGTATTTTTGAATTTGATCTAAAAGATTAGGGACAGACACAAAGTCGAGAAAAATATCAATTATTATAACTCCAATAAATAAATTCTTCACTCGTGTTTGTGTTCCCATGATGTCATCACGTTGTTTCAGAGTACAGTACTTTTGCAGTATTCAAAAACACAAAAAATACATGACACTGAAGCGTTTGGAAGACATTTTCTTCGTCTCCACAAAACCTTTTGAATGATGTGTTCCCCTTAAGAGTTCCTTTAAAAAAACTGACACATTTGTTCCTAGCGACAGAAAATGTTATCTTCCCACAAACTGCTGTAAAACATTATATATTCATATTTTTCCACTTTAAATTAGTCTTTTAAAGCTACTTCAGCCTGAAATAAATATAATAAATATTAATAATATTTTCTGAAATTTTAACCCTTTAAAGGCCACTATGTTAACAAAACCTTTTTTTATCGAAAAAAATAAATAAACTACAATAATTTCCATAAATTATATTCAAGGAGAATTTGATAATAATTATTATTAGGGATGAGTCAATGATTGTCAGAAACATTGATTTTGATGCACTGTTGTTGTTGCTTTTTGCAGTGTCATATTAAAAAATAATAATTACTAATTTGTTTCTGGCAGCCGAAAATGTCACCCTCGCAAAAACTGCTGTAAAAACATTATATATTAATATTTTTTCCACTTTAAATGAGTCAGTCTTTTAAAGCTACTTCCGCATGAAATACACATATCAAATATTAATAATATTTTTGACATTTTAACCCTTTAAAACATGAGTAGTTTTTCTCCATTTCCTCGTCTCCATTTTACCGCTAATTAGTTTGAAACCTGTTGTTTGTGGGTGCTTTCTGAGCATATTTCTTTCAGAGCGTTGTGTATGTTCCAGCTGTGTTTACCCACAATGCCCCACACCGTCGTCCGCTTCCTGCATTTGGTTCACCTGAAGCAAAAACAGAGACTGGGGTTCGGTTGCTCATTGACACCGCCCCAAGAAACGAACCGGACTTCCCGAGCAAACGGACTAGGATTTGATTAAGAAGGAGCTGGTGTGAATGCAGCACATGCAGCAGTTTAATGCTCCGCAGTGACGGGGCCGTCCACAGCCATCATCTCGCACGCGCTCGTCACAGCGAGTGGCGGGAAAACCTGCAGAGAAGCTAATCATGGACTGAGAGTTAAGATTTCTGGCTAATGGAGAGTGTGTGTGCGGGTGTGTAGTGAACTGTGTCAGTCGATCACTGTCTGTGTTGAACATCAGTTGGCGTGTTATTCATTCAGATATGAACGTGGGCAGACAGGCGGGCAGGGTGATGGACAGCCGCTCCACTCTGAATCTTAACAAACCAAGTCCCACAGCAGGCGAGTGTGCGCGAGCATGTGTGTGTGTGTGTGTGTGCGTGTCTGCCTCAATTAAATCTCTCCAGCATGCAGAAATCAAACGTGTCATTTTGCAGCTCTGCGAGGCGCAGAAAACACACAGATCACAGAGAGGCAAACGATGCTGCCACTGCCCACCCATGTGTAGCAGGTGGGGGAGGGAGAACGGGAGACGGGGGGCGGGGCCATGTGATTCGGGTGTGTCTATCCCATCGGTCACAGCTGAGTGACCAAGCCGTGATGTCACCGCTTAATGTGTATGTTCCAAAAATGATTTATGATTAATTCCAGTTCCGAATGATGAGTCCACAGATTTGATTTGGCTTGCTCATAGGCACTCCTGCCCTTGAGCTATCAGGATATGAACTAGTAACCGACTAGTTACAAGCCAAAGGCCTAGGCCAATTATAGATATAAATAATAATAATGATAATAACTAGGAATGCACGCAGTCATGATAGGGCCCTTGATTTGTCTCACTTATTTACGTAGGATGTAAATCGCCAAAATGGACACCAAGAACCTTAATGGCTGACTTCCTGTTGAGTTGAGGCCATGGTTACGGTCAACTTTTTTGTTTGTCTTCGTTGATAACATCTTCCCACCAACTTTCAGGAAGTTTTATGCACGTGAACGCCCTCAAAAATTACCACAAAGCCACGGATAGAATAATAATCTGTAGGATTACACTACGCTCCTCACACAAAGCCCTTTCAGCCCCTGCCATTTATGGCTCGGGTCCAAATTACAATAATAATAATAATAATAATAATAATAAAAATAGTAATACAGACATTACAAATGACATTAATCATGAATACAATCTATAAATACATCATTAACATTAATTTACTTTGCTCTCTTCCATCGCGTCACGCCAATGACCAGAATTAAACATCTGTTGATACCATAGATAAAGATAAACATGTTCGACTCTGTTTCGGACTCACTTGGCGTGGCGGATGTCGGGCAGCGAGCGGTTGAGGGAGATCCGGTCGCTGACGTAGATATTGAAGCCGTTTTCTCGGTACGCCTGGTCCACCTGCTCGGTTTCCGACAGAGGGAACGCTTTCCCCTGTTCGCCGTTCCCTGCGCCAAACACACAAATAATCATACATGAGGGATTGAGCTTTTACAGGGGAAAAAAACACAGGAGGGACACTTGAACATGTGCATTTAGTGAGGAAAATCCAGGGTCAACAACGTGACTTTGACTCAATGTTGTTGCAGTTTAAAAAACAAGTCAATTGTGTAAAGATGACTTCATAAATATTTGATTTAATCACACTTTTTTCTTTAATTTGCCACAGAAATATCTTAGTCCGTACAAATATGTGTTCCCTGCTATTGTCAAAGATGAACTCTGGTTCATGATGAATTCGCTGCATTGATTCAGTCTCTTCTGAGACAAAGAGGAATCCAGAGAGGGGAGAACACAGGGTGCGAGTGCAGTATGTCACGTACCGACGCGGGCGGCGTCTCTCCTGATCGCCTCGTAGTCGTGCCAGTCTGTGCGCCGCACGCCATCGAGTCCCACCTGAGCCACTCTCCTCCGCTGGTTCAACTCCTGTGAGTACACACACATAGGGTTCACCTAACAAATATATATGCCATCTTAGGCCTGTGGCGTCTTAAGAGTTTGTTCTGGCGCCTTTTCCAGTGACAAATTGAAATTTGAGCCACTCTTCCACACCAAACCCCATAGAGAAAACTAATAATTTTAACATCACAGCACACAGGAGCTGTTGATCCACAGCTGCCTCCATCTATAAATTAAAATGTTTTATTTGGTAAAATTCGGCATTAAAAATCCTTTGTTCAGATTAACCTCAGTGACACAAAGTGACCACACGAGGCAGCAGCAGACCAGCAGCTCCTGTGCCCCTGTGAGCTAAAATCACTGGTTTTCTTTATGAGGTTTGGTGTGGGTGAGTGAGGCTCCATGGCTTTAATCACTGTAATACCATGCCTCTTCTTGAAATATAATGAATATTATTCTTTTTTTTTTACCTTTAATCCTTTAGGACAAGAGCAATCGTCGACATACTGTAGATTAAATCTGTATTTCTTATCTCAGAGTTTTAAAACATTCTCCAGAAAACAAAAATCAATGCTTTAAAGATGCTGAAATGCAATTTAGACTTGAAATCTATTCATATATCTATATATAGATAGACCTGGTGCAATAAAATGCTTGAATAACAGATGCAGCATTTTTTTGTCCTCCACACACACATTTATGGAAGAATCTCAGGCTTTAGACTTCACTTCAATCTTGCTCATGGCAGTCGGCCAAAACCTGCAGCAGTTTTACTTTGCTTGGTGAAATGTGCTGCTGACAGCTGGGTTACACACACACACACACGATGAGACATTCTGCTACACCCGGCATTTAAATGCAAAAGCAGCCATTTATGAAATTTCCTCCGCCTCAGAAATGACTTTTCAGCGAAGATATGTCGGGGTCGCGGCGCAACACTAAATTAATTAGTTCCACGGGAGGATGTAATTAGAGGAGCGCTGTAAACACGGGCGACGCGTCTCGACGGCAAGGACAATTATTAACCAGACGGGTAACCAGGCGGTTAACCAGGCGTTAGCTCGTAGCACAGCGCAATCTCACAAACAAACCAACTGAGCTGAGAGCTGTGTGTGTGTATGTGGAGACCAAAACCTGGTTCTAACAAGGCAGAACCTCATTGAAGTTGTGAGGACCGTGTAAACTTAAAAACCACAGTGATCTGGTCCTCACATCCCTTAAGGGTTTAAGGTTCACAAAGGAATGTGGGCCAGATTGGACCTTCTTGTGGGCCGATTCTGGCCCTCGGGCCGTATGTTTGACACCCCTGAGTTAGGGAATGCATTATGTCCACGAGTGCGCTATGCAAGTGTGTGTGTGTGTGTTTTCTGTCATAAACACTGACCTTGTCAGGACCAGTAGTCCTCATGGAGACCAAGGTTAGGTTAAGGTTAGGGTTAGTCATTAACTGGTTATGGTTAAGGGTTAGTGATAAGGAAGTCGATGCAGAGTCCTGAGAAGAATAGCTGCACAAACCTGTGTGTGTGTTTTTGTTCTTGTATGTGTATCTTCTATCTAAACTTAAACTTTTTTTCTGCACATTAAATGGATTTTTCAGGGGTAAGACCTGGTTTTAGGGTTAGAATCTGTTTTCTGTCAGAAACACTGACCTTGTCAGGACCAGTAGTCCTCATTGGAGACAAAAACCTGGTCCTAATGAGGCAGAACCTCATGAATTCTCTCTTTATGAGGACATTTTGTCTGCTCCTCAAAACTTTGAAGGGCTTTTCAAGGGTTAAGACCTGGTTTCAGGGTTAGAACGAGGTTTTAGACTAAATATCCTCATAAAGGGAGGTTTGTGCAGGGTTTTTTTGGGACCCCACAAACATGAATATGCCCGTGCAGGACAGGTAACTGTGATAGATTCTTTTGTCCGCTGTAATTGTTCATCACCTCCAGATGAACGTGGTGTAAAAATCAAGCGCCCTCTCTGAAGCTGTTCACTGGTCTGATGCAGAACGGCAGTCAAATGAAACAGAACTGAAGGGAATCGAGTTCAACTCAAATGAAGGGAATGAAAATGAATGTGTGTTGGAGGAGAAATGTGGTTTTCCACTGGACTGACGCGTTAATGCAGTGTTCACTTCCATTTCCCCCACATTAGAGGGGAGTGGCTACGACGGCATTCCTGTGTGTGTGTGTGTGTGTGTGTGTGTGTGACATTTGTGCTGATCCTCACTGACACTGACTCTCTCCCCATCTTTTATAAATGTCATCTGTCACTGTCTCAGTTCTTCATAGTGTTGTTATTATTATTCATTGTACTCAGCACGTTCATCTATATGTCTTTCTTTGTCTATTTATTGTTGAATTGTAAAATGACCTTGAGTTGCTGTTGTTTTTTAAAAGGCACCAATAAGCAAATACAAATATGATTATGATTATTATTATTAGTAGCAATATGTGTAGTAATTTGATTCAATCTGTAACTAAGAGGTTATATTTGTTGTCATGTTTTTAGTGTAGCCTGTAGATAAAATGTAAAGTTACTGCATTTTTCCTCAATGTAAACCAGCAACTAACTATCCAAGTTAAACAGTTAACTAGCAACTATCCAGGCTAAGTCGTAAAACAGCAACTAACTGCCCAGGCTAAGCTAAGATGTTGACAAGCAACTAACTATATCTGCCCAAGCTAAGATGTTAACTAGCAACTATATATCCAAGCTAAGATGTTAACTTCTAACTACTATCATTATTATTATTATTATTATTGTTGTTGTTATTATTATTATTACTATTATTATTAGTATTACTATTATTATTATTATTGTTATTAAGATACCAGTTTGTTTTCCAGCCAGCAGTCACACATAAACACACACGTGTTACAACAATGACAGATAAACATAACAATCCAACAAATACGACACTAAGAGCCATTCAGTTTGCCGATCACAGCAGGAATAAATAACATTTCAAAGCCGTTGTTAGCAGCGTGACGCATGTGTGTGAACACTGCAGGTTCTTATAAATATCAGCTCTATTCTATTCTGAAATTCCCCGTTTTTATGAAAATCAACTTCCCAATAAACCATCATGTCTCTTCCGTCTTCTGTGGCGTCGCCTGCTGCTGCCTCACCAAACAAAAGCTGCAGGGAAACAGAGACCTCGTCTCGTCCAATTCAACAAGCGAGTCCTCGGTATTGTGAAGGATCCCATCCTTGTAAAAGCTGCTGTGAGCGTCTTTCATTTTGTACAAAAGAAAATAACATAAACTCCCCTCACAGACCTAATGACGGTCATAACGGGGACGAGACTTCACGCTGGTTGTTTGTTTGTTTTCTTTTTTTCTCCCCACGTGATAAATATTCAGGGTGCAGCACAAACGAGTGAACGGGAGCGACAGCAGGAGTTCTTCCCTCATCAGCTGCTCACGCGTTAATTACAGAGAAACACAGTCTGACAAGTGACAACAGACTGTGACGGAGATTCATATTTCATGGAGCAAACTGAGCGTTTACAGAGAGACAGACAGAGAGAAGAGACAGAGAGACAGAAATTCTTATTTCATGGAGCAAACTGAGCATTTGACTAAACTAGAGAAGTCTAAAACTGGCATCTGGGCTAAAACTGAGGATCGAGAATTGAATGGAGGATTTGGAGAATCGTGACACATGTGATTACGTCAATAAGCATGAACCATCCACTGGTCGATTCTTTTAGCCTGACGCTGCAGCTTTGTTCATCAGTCAATCCGCTCAACAAGTAGCTTCATTAGCTTAATTAGCTTGGCTAGCTTGTGCTGATCAAATAAACCAGCAACAGTTTGAGCTAATTCAGCTTTACACATAAAAACCTACACCTGTCACACCTTTATTCTCCTTTTCTTTCACGTCTTCTTCTTATTCTTGAACTCACTTCAAAACCATTTTAGAATGAGCCACGCTAACTTCTGAGGCTACGTCACCTTTTTTTTCACAGGATTTCAAATTAAAAGTGTTTGTTCACAATAATAATAATTTTAAAAAAGAAATCATGACACATGAAAATGAAACAATTACATTTATCTGATCTGATTAAGTTTAAAACAGCAGCGCAAATAATATTTAAACTCAACAAAGTGACAAAAGAGGATATGATTTAAATTTAAAAAATGCAAGTGTGCCAGGACTTTAAACTTTAAAAAGTATGTGTGTCTCAAATCTCTGAGGTTAAGTTATGGAAAAGCTGAATTAATGCATTAAAGTTCAAAACATAAATCAGGATGAAGAAGGATGAAGAACAGCAGTTTAACGCAGGACGTGTAGTTTGTATAAAATACTGTAAAAACATGTGGTGACGGGATAAAGTAGCATCTATAGATGGGGCTGTGCGACAGCAGAATCAGAAGAAAACACCTTTGACCTTTGACCTATGACCGTGTTGTCATCATGAAATCAACGTTTATGTTGTAGACACCAAAAAATGGGATGTTTTAATGCTCTCTTCATGTGATCAGGCCTCGTTCTGCTCGTTCTCAGCTGCTTTCAGGTCAGTTGTGCTGCAGAAGGAGGAGGAGGAGGAGGAGGAGGAGGAGGAGGAGTGTTGTTGTTGCGCTGCTTTTGTTTGGAGAACAGCTGTTATTACCAGCAGAGATAAGAACAGAGCTCCCCATTCATTCTCAAGAGGAGAAGATGAATCAGACCACCTTGGGTCAATACTTGCCTCCTCTGTTTCCTCCGCTCCTGCAGAGAGTCGACAGGCGCTCGCAGCGAGGAGAGGAAGCGTTTCTCTTCTTCTTGTTCTCTTTCTCTTCCTGTTCTCTCTGATCACAGAGATTCACCTCCAACCCCCAGAGACACAATTACCTTTTTGTGGTCTCACCTCACCCTCTGCTGCTGCTGCTGCTGCTGCTCCTCCTCCTCCTCCTCCACCTTCAGCCACTTCACAGATGAGTAAGCCTGTTCTGGAGACTCATAAAGCTGCTGTTCTCTCTTCACACAAAACTTTTGCTGAGCACAAACTGACCTAAAGTGCTTCCACAGCAAAGAGAGAGAGAGAGAGAGGAAGAACTCCTGCATGATGTTCATTTACATGTGGCATTGGCTGACCAGATAATTCTTTGTGTTTCTATTAACGTTTTTTTATGAATGAACGCTTAAATCAGTGTGTTCTGTGCACTTCCTGTGCTGAGAGGCGTTCAGGTGCAATAATAGAAAAGGGTAAAAAAAACACATTTTTGCCACTTAACAAAACCCTCACCCAATAAAATCTAGGTCAGTTTAAGTCCACGACATCGTAAGAACATGTTCACGTCTTTATCTCACTGTAAAACCGCTCACTCTCCCACACCAAACCTCATAGAGAAAATCAGTGATTTTAGCCCGTGGGGACACAGGAGCTGCTGGTCTACTTGCTGCCTCTTGTGGTCACTTTGTGTCACTGACGTAAATCTGAACCAAGGATTTTTAATGCTGAATTGACCAAAAGAAGACATTTGAACTCAGTGATGGAGGCAGCAGTGGATCAACAACTCCTGTGTGCTGTGATGTTAAAATCACCAATTTTCTCTATGGGGTTTGGTGTGAGAGAGTGAGTGGCTTACAAACTTCAGTTTCCTGCAGGAAAAGTGTTTCTAGCAGTGAGATAAAGACATGAAAGCATTCTTAAGATATCATAGACTTAAACTGACTATAGATTATAGATTATATTTAGTACAAAAGGCCCAAATAACAGGAAACTTAAGTTTGTAAACCACTCACACTCCCCCACCAAACTCCATGGAGAAAATCAGTGCTTTTAACAACACAGCTCACATCCACTTGTTGATCCACTGCTGGCTCCATCAGTGATTTCAAAAGTCTTATTTTGTCAATTTGGCATTTAAAGTCCTTGGTTCAGATTTACCTCTGTGACACAAAGTGACCACACGAGGCAGCAGTGGACCAGCAGCTCCTGCGTCTAACGTCCGTTTCCTGTTTCCTGGCTCACCGTGAGATAAAGACTTGTGCAAACTCTTAAGATATCCAAGACATACTGTAAGCTGATATAGATTTCACTGAGTGAGCCTTTTGTTAAAGGGACCTCTGTGGGAGAATCAGTGACATTGAACGGCGAGACTGCTTTGTCAAGTGTGTCGGGGAATCACGGTGTGGCCTTCACGTTCTGGAAAAAAAATGTCACTGTGCCCTATTTGCATAGCTAGCTTGTGCTTCTCAACATAAAATCATGGTGTGGCTGGTTTTTGGGCCCTTGACTTAAATATGCATAAATATGAGCATCCATCGATTCATTTTATGCCTATAAACTTCACCTACTGGACCTTGAATAATATCTAGAATGATTTCAAACGCTCAATCCCTCCACACCAAAGTGAGAACCATAGAGAAAATCCGCGATTTTAGCTGGAGGGGACACAGTGACTGCTGGGCCACTGCTGCCTCGTGTGGTCGCATTGTGTCACTGAGGTGAATCTGAATAACGGATTTCAAAAGCTGAATGTCACAGAATAAGACATTTGACCTCAGTGACGGACACAGCAGTGGCTCAACCCCTCCTGTGTGCTGTGGCATTAAAATCACCAGTTTTCTCCATGGACTTTGGCGTCTCATGAGGTTTGGTTCAGCGCTGCAGAGGAGCCGCGGCTCACACGGCACCAGCAGACTTTCTCGCTGTTCTGACAGCCGGCAGACACACAGCGGTGTTGTGATTCCTGTGAAGACGTGAGAGACACAATCAAAGAGCAGAGGAGAGTCTCAGGTTTAAGCTACTGCGTGTACAGACTCTCACATCAGGTAAAATCCCTCCAGGTGTCTCCTCACCCTCATCCTCCAGCCCCGAGTCAGACCTGAGCTGGAGGCTCAGGACCTCCAGGCCTCAGCAGTGATCCACTCACAGAGGAGTCCATTATCTCCCAGAAGGAGTCATTATCCAGAGTCGTGCTGTGATGTGAGAGCAGCCAGAGGACCTGAGCGAGGACAGGGCTCGTGGAGTCCTATCTCCACCTCCTGCGGCCTTGCACTCTCCGCCTCTGATATCGTCAGATTCTGATCGGAACATCTTTTTATTTAGCATGGACCACCTGCTGGGTTTTTTTCATTTTCCAGTCAGAGGAGATGAATCCAGATGAAGGCACTCGCTCTTTTTTTTTGCTTCTAAATGTAAAAAAAGAACATGAATAGATGATGGAATGCGGGGTTAAACTTTTTCTCTCTCCCTCCTAACTGGAGCCGGAAGGCTCTGAACTTTCAGGCTGCTGATGAAAGATGGCATAAAGGAAGACTTTCACGTCAATTACGTATAAAAGACAAAATTCTAAGGCAATGAAAACCAAACAACTCTTGTTTTCATGTGATGATGCACTTGTACAAACATATTTCTGCCCATAAATGTTACACACTGGACCTTTAAGAGCTCACCAATGTATCTCACCACGATTCAGGCTTTTCCAACTATGAAAACATTGTCTGTTAATGTTTATAAAGCGCTCACTCTCCCACACCAAACCCCTTAGAGAAAATCAGTGATTTTAACTCGCAGGGACACAGGTTGTGTGGACACTTTGTGTCACTGAGGTAAATCTGATCAAAGGATTTCAAATGCCGAATTTTACAAAATAAGACGTTTTAATTTACGCATGGAGGCGGCAGTGGATCAACAACTCCTCCACTTTTCTCAATGGAATTTGGTGTGGGGGGAAAACGCCTTCTGCTCTTTTTGAGGATGAATGCAGATGAAGGAACTCGCTTTTTATTTCCGTGCTCGACAAACTGAGAGCAATGAAACGCCTCAAGGCAATCACAGTTCAGGCTTTAAAAGCTGCTGCATCTGCTAAATGTTTATTAACCCTCCAAATACAGACGACGGCACACGCACGGTTCATTCACCTCAGTCCTTTTATGAACCAAAGAACTGTTAAATATAACAATAATAATAATTGAAAACAACACAATTTGCACAGAGGGTTCGAGTGCAAGCTTAAAAGGACATGACTGTGTCTACCTCCAGCATGCAATCACCGCACCTGCTCCCAATTCACTCATCAGCTCAGCCTTTATATTTCCTGGTCCTGCAGTCACTCGTCGCCACTCTTTAGTGGTCAGAACACTGTGTGGAAGTCAAAGAGACACTGATTTCCATAAAAAAACCCAAATCCTCCGAAACTAAAAATGCGAACAAATCAATTAACTTAATGTTTTCCTCAAATTAAAGAAGCCGTCCGCAGACAACAAACAAACAAACAACACCGCGGCAGCAGCAGCAGCAGCAGCAGAGTGTGTTGATCCCTGTGTTTTTCATGGTGATTATGACAGGAGGAGCATCTGTGTCACACTTTCCTTTCATTTACTTCACAGGTTTTTTACAAACAAAACAAACCGTGTTAACAGCAGCATGTGTGTGTGTGTGTGTGTGTGTGACTTTAAACCCTGATCTCTACATGTTTCTTTTTTTTTTCCATCAGCAGCTGTTATTAATATCCTGCGGCTGTTTGACAGACTCTGTTAGCGGCTGATATCAGGATTGCTGCTTTTAGCTGGAGGTGGAGGTTTGTGTACACTCGTGCTGCATGTTTACACACACTCACTGTGTGTGTGTGCGCACACACATGCGAGTCAAAGTGCTCATGTCCTGTCGTTTGTTCACTGTGTGTTTGTAGCTGACGCTGATCAAAGCCTCAGCTACAAACAAACGCCGAAGGCTAAAAATAAAAAAATAAAAAAACAGACATTAAAGATTCCTCGTGAACGAGTCGTCACAAATCAGATAAGACAGTTTCAAGCAGGGGTTTGCTCTCGGTGACTCTCGGGAGAAACAGATTTTTTGTTTGAACTCTGACCTCTGACGCACATGCAGATTTCTGTGTCTTCCACAACAAAATCGGAAAAGCGTCTCAGTTCTGTTTGATGGTTGCACACAGACACTGTTCTGCTACATTTCCTTTTAAAATGCATCCTCACTGTTGTCATGGTTACCTGTTCTCCACACGAGGCCATAAAACAGAATATTTTTGTTGTTGTTCCACTGGCGCTAATGCAGAGCTAACTACTCTCCTGTAGCTAATGCTAGCTGCAATCCTGCGATCCAATTTTAGTGCTAATTTTAGGATAAAAACGCTCCTTGGGGCTAATGCAAAGCTAACAATTCTCCTGGTGATAATTCCAAGCCAACAACTCTCCTGGGGCTAATACTAAGGTAGCTAATCTCATGTGGCTCATGTTAAGCTAACAAAAAACTCTCCTGGGGCTAATGCTAAGCTAAAAACTTTCTGGTGGCTAATACTAAGCTAACAATTCTCCTGGTGCTAATTCTAAGCCAACAACCCTCCTGAGCCTAATGCTAAGCTAAAAACTCTCCTGGGGCTAATGCTAAGCTCACTATTCTCCTGGTGCTAAATCTAAGTCAACAACTCTCCTGGGGCTAATGTTAAGCTAAAAACTTCTCTGGGGTGTAATGCTAGGGTAGCTCCTCTCCTGGGGCTAATGCTAAGTTAAAAGCTGTCACAACTAAAATCAGCAAGAGTTACAGCTTTAAGTTTGGGAACAGCCTCATCAGACGAGCAGAGACGCTGACAGGGACTTCTTGGTTTTCTCTCTCTGTGAGTGAGTGTCTCTCTGTCAGCAGAATTGCAGATGAGTGACGTGGCTGGACATGTGACCCGTATGAAAACCAGTCCGAACCCGGCCTATTCTGCTCTGCTGGGTTCCAGCTCTCGCTGTGTTCTGCTGAGGCTGAGGCTGCTTCCCTCAACACAGTGATCAATTCTCAATATGGTTAAGAGGAGCAGATCAATGGGTTTAACAGAGGGAGCTGTCAGTGTGCTGCGGAAAGCCATTTAGCCCCACACACACACACACACATTCTTGTTTTGTATTCTCAGTGGAACTCATAGAGATAAGGCACTTACCTTAACCCTTAACCTAAACCTGAACCTAAACCTAATTCTAACCCTAAGGCTAAAATCCACACCAAACCCCATAGAGAAAATCAGTGATTTTAGCTCACGTGGACACAGGAGCTGCTGGTCTACTGCTGCCTCGTGTGGTCACTTTGTGTCACTGATGTAAATGTAAATGAAGGATTTTCAAATGCCGAATCAACAAAATAAGACATTTAAACTTAGTGACGGAGGTAGCAGTGGATCGACAAATCCTGTGTGCTGTGATGTTAAAATCACTGGTTTTCTCTATGGGGTTTGGTGTGGGAGAGTGAGCAGTTTACAAACTGTTAGAAAAGTCTGTCTCACAGTGAGATAAAGACGTAAACGTGCTCTTAAGACATTGTAGACTTAAACTGATGTAGATTTTATTCGCTTTGGGTTTTTTTTTTTTCATTCTATCTCAACACTCCCTTTATAATAATGTCTATATTTATTGGTCTTCATTTCACTTTAACAACTCTCACTCGAGCATTTCATTATTTTTATTTCATGTCTCTTCATTTACCTGCTGCCTGTGGCATTTCCTCATTAGTGGAGTTATTAGTGTTGTTTTTATTGTGCGGCGTTTGCATGAAAAGTGCTGCAGTCTGATTGATGAGTCGCTCCTCTCAACATGTTGTTTATCGATCGCTCTGATCTTATGGGGCAGTAAGAAGAAAAAAAACAGAAATCAATACTGTTGACCGATACAGTGTACGCGTCTGTAATGAGCACAATGAGCTGCAAATGTCCTGGAAACAAAACCTGTTTGAGGAGAAATAATTATGTGATTCATTCATATTCTATGAAGAGAGCGAGGATCTCGATCCATGGCTTTAAAAACACAGCGTCGGCTCCTGTGATTGAAGCAGACAGGAAGTGGAAGGAAATAGTGGCTACAAACGTCGGGAACAAGACGTATGTGGGAAAAAAGGGCTGAATAGGATTAGAGTATTGATTTTGATCTACTCCACTGAAGCCATAACAGCCCACGGAGAGAAAGTCAGACACTAAACGTGGTCACAAATATTCCTTCTTTTTCTTTCCTTCTGCTTTGTCCATTTGTTATGTTTGTCTTTCGCTAATAAAACCTGCTGCTAAAAAGACACATTTTAGCCACTTAGCAAAAAAACTCAGTGAAAATCAACAAAAGTTTATGAACACAATATCTTAAGAACACGTTCACGTCTTTATCTCACTGTTAGACAGACTTTTCTAACAGGATACTGAAGTCTGTAAACCACTCACTCTCCCACACCAAACCCCATAGAGAAAATCAGTGATTTTAGGTCACGGGGACACAGGAGCTTCTGGTCTACTGCTGCCTCGTGTGGGCACTTTGTGTCACTGAGGTCAATCTGAACGCAGGATTTTAAATGCCGAAAGACATTAGAACTTTGTGATGGAGGCAGCAGTGAATCGACAACTCCTGTGTGCTGTGATGTTAAAATCACTGATTTTCTCTATGGGGTTTGGTGTGGGAGAGTGAGTGGTTTACAAACGTCAGTTTCCTGTTGGAAAAGTCTGTCTTACAGTGAGATAAAGACGTGAACACGTTCTTAAGACATCGTAGACTTATACTGGCCTAAATTTTATGAGCCAAGTCTCTTGTTAAATGACTAAAATCCTTGTTTTCCCCCTCTAATGACTCATCAGAGTCATATTTTCTTTATAAATCAACTATAACATTCTAAAAGCAGGATGTAAAGCTGCGCAGATTTTCATTTGATGTCGTGTTGACTTGTGTATGGGGAGGATCGGCATCAGCCAGTCCATGTGCAGGTATTTAAAGCTGAAAAACTGCACTGTGTTTAATGACTCACCAGCATGAACCATGAGTCATGCGTCACATGTCTAAAAATGAACCACAAAAGAAGGCAGAGTATCTAACAAAGACAATTTCGTGTTACATTTTGACTGTGTTTTGATGTTACATTTCACAGTCGCTGTGATTAGCGTCCAGTTACCATGGAAAAACACCATCTCAGTGACAGGACACGCCAGAAGTTGAGCCCGAAATTCCTGCCAGATATCATGAGGCACAGAAACAAAACAGATACAAAGACCAGAGAGTGAGTCAGTTCAAAAAAAAAAGCTTTGAAGCATTTATCCTGGTTGTTAACAACACATATTGCACTGCTGATGCGTCGTTTAACCTCAGGCTGCTGCATCTGTCTTTAATCCCCTCAAACAAATTCAAATCTTGCTGAATTGAAGCAGAAAAGTGTCTGTTTTTCAATTGTGGTCCGAGTTTAAACACTTTAAACAGGGTTAACAGATTTCACTCCTCCTGAACATGAACGACGGAAACAAACGCCCAGTGACAGAGACACAAATTGCTTCATGACTATTTGATTCAGCCCCGACGACTTGTTTGCCCAGGCCTGCTTCTGCTCATACATCATCACTCTGTGAGAACACGCACTGGCAGTCGTTTCTCATTATTCTTTATGCGTTTTGCGGTTAAAGGCCCAATTTTGTCCACACAGTATGTACCACAGAGGCAGTGTTGCCCACGGCAACGGCTACAAAAAAACCAGGCGCTGTGTAACGACAACTGTAATGTATGGTCACAGAGAGAAATCAACCATATACAGACATCTGCTCATATACAGTATATGTATATATATATTGATCTGGCAGTGGATCAGTGGGAGAGCTGGTCATCTTTCAAGAGTTGAACCCCCCAATCGTCTGATCTACATGCCGATGTGTGACTGGGCAAGACACGTAAACACCATTTCGTTCCTGATTGATTTGCACAAAAAAGTGTTGCATTGAGATGTTCTCTGTAAATGTGTGAGTGAATGGGTGAATGGCTAAGCTGTGGGGTAGAAAACTGCTCTGTAAATACAAACCATTTACCAAAAGAAAAGAAAAGATTCAATATTATACAGTAAAATATTTTCTAATTTTCAAAAATCCATTGCTTTGTGCTCTCCATGGTGCTGAACCTCAGCAGCTCTCAACAGTAAACTGAATAGAATAGAATAGAATAGAATAGAATAGAATAGAATAGAATAGAACTAATCCCCCAAGGACAAAATGACTTGTTTTGCAGCAGCAGAATAATAATAGATGGAATAATAACAAGACAATTAGAGATCATAAATCAATACCAGATACAATGAAATGCAGGATTAGTTAGTGTAAGATAAAATATAATAGAATAATACAATCAGATGAAACTATCCAGAAAATACAATTCTGAGTAAGCGCCAAGTGCATTTGTGAGCAGTCCATGGTTCTGAATCTGTCACAGACTTGCTGTACAAACGCTGAAGAGCTCTCCATGGTGCTGAAACGGGGCAACGCTTACACTATACAGTACATACAGTTCTGTATAAGCGCTCAGAGCTCTCTGTGGTGCTGAAGTTACGAGCTCTGGGCATTAATGCGCAATCCGTGGTGCTGAACCAGCAGCACTAACACTGTATGTACAGTACATACGGTTTTATGTATGTGGGGAGGGGGAGCTCTCTGTGGTGCTGAACTTGGGCCGTGTTCAGACAGTATACAGCGCGGTTGTGTTTAGAGGAGCTCTCCGTGGTGCTAAACTCAAGCCGCGATGGAGGCAGTGGGAGACTCTCCATGGTGCTGAACCCCAGCAGCCCGCCGACTGAACACACTGCAGTTCTGTGTGCAGAGGAGCTCTCCGTGGTGCTGACTCTGCTTCGCGTAGAACAGGACAGAATGCCTCTGTTGTCACTGTGTGAGAACAACTGACTGTGCTGCTCTGAAACAGCGCTTTCATGTTCACGCGTTTTTAACTTCATGAGTTCGAAATACAGTTGTTGTACATATGCAACGATATACACAAACTATACAATGAACACACACACACACACAGATCAAGACAAACCGTTTCAACCGGTGAAACAGGAAAAACGTGTGTTTGTGTGTGTGTGTGTGTGTGTGTGCAAGTCTGACATAAACACTTTGTCAGGACCAGTAGTCCTCATGGAGACCAAAACCTGGTCCTAGGAACCTTGGTTAAGATAGGCATTAACTAGTTATGGTGAAGGTTAGTGATAATGTGTGTGTGTGTGTGTGCGTGTGTGTGTGTG